>NC_092717.1:102616790-102926291 GCF_047496885.1 Scyliorhinus torazame
ATCTGAAGGCATTCCCGTTGTAATCCAGGAGCTTGCAGGCAGCTGGGAGGACCATGGTGGGCTTCTTAATGCATCTGAAGTCTGCCTGCGAGAGGAGGTTGGCAGAGGCACCTGTGTCCAGCTTGAACTGGATGGGACAGTGGTTGACCTTCATCACTGCTCGCCATTCGTCCTCGGAATCCACAGCTAGGATTGACTGGACTTGCGATGTGTCTGGTGTGGCATATTCACACGTTGTAATAATGGCACACGGTAGGCGTTGTCCAGGCATTCAGCATCTGGATCCGTTGTACTGCCGGGATCAGAATCCTATAGGCGTTGTTGCACACTCCGGATGCGCCGTCGTCGGAATTGGGAGCGCTGGCTCCTGACTGGTGGTGCAGATCTGCGCAGGGCTGCATAGTGGCCTGGTTTCCCGCAGTTTAAATAGCGTCTGCCTCTTGCAGGGCAGTGTTTCTTTAAATGGGCGGTGCCACAGTTCGAACGCGCCATGACGTCGGCACTCCATGCGTCGTTGCACATGCGCAGTGCGGTTCTCAGACGTCCACCTGCGCAGTGCGGGTTTCGGCCGCTTCGTTATCCCGTTTGCATCACGCATGCGTCGGGCCCCGTGAAGAGCGTGCCAAATGGCCGCTTTCGTCAATGTTGAGGCACTGGGACTTCCGGTTGCGGCTACGCCTAGGTAGGTCGCACATTCGGCAGCTTCCGCTGGGAACGGACTTTTGGGCACTTCAAAGGGGCCCCAACGGCAATTGTTCGACGGCTCCCAGTGTGGGAAGGTGACAGCAAGGTTCCCCCGACATTATATGGATTGGACCAGGAGTGGAGCGGTTAAAAAAGTGATCCTGGTGCAGCGGAAAGTGCGAGGGAGGAAAAGCAAGATGGCGGTGGGTGGAGACCAAGCAGCATGGGCACAGTGGTCGCAGGAGCAGCAGGAATTCCTTAAACGCTGCTTTGCGGAGCTGAAGACAGAAATGCTGGCGCCAATGAAGGCGTTGATTGAGAAGCTTGTGGAGACCCAGAAGGCCCAAGGGGCGGCGATCCAGGAGGTGCGGCAAAGAGCCTCGGAGAACGAGGACGAGATCTTGGGCGTGAAGGTGGAGGCGCATGAGGCGCTGCACAAGAGGTGGCAGGAAAAATGTGAGGACCTGCAGAATAGGTCGAGGAGGAAGAATCTTCGGATTCTGGGTCTCCCTGAAGGAGTGGAGGGGCCCGATGCCGGGGCATATATGAGCACGATGCTCAATTCACTGATGGGTGCGGGAGCTTTCCCGAGGCCCCTGTAGCTGGATGGGGCTCATCGGTCCTGGCAAGGAGACCCAAAGCCAACGAGCCGCCAAGGGCTGTAGTGGTGAGGTTCCACCGCTCTATGGACAGAGAGTGTGTCCTGAGATGGGCCAAAAAAGAACGGAGCAGCAGGTGGGAGAATACGGAGATCCGTATTTACCAGGACTGGAGTGCCGAGGTGGCTAAGAAGAGAGCTGGTTTTAACCGGGTTAAGGCGGTGATCCATCAGAAGGGGGTGAAGTTCGGGATGCTGCAGCCAGCGCGATTGTGGGTCACGTTCCAAGATCGGCACCACTATTTTGAAACGCCTGATGAGGCATGGAACTTTATCCAGTCTGAAACGTTGGACTCAAACTGAGGGTTTGTCGTGGGGGGATGTTTACTGTGTTTACTGCGTTTGGGGAATGTTCTTTTTGTTTCGGTGCTGGGAGGGGACGGGTGAATGGATTTGATGTTGGGGCTGTGGGAGAGTGTGGGCGTCGGTGTTGGAGGGGCAGGGCCCTGCGGAGGAAGAGGGGGGGGTGGAGGCCCGGGAATGGGGAGTTGGGGTAAGGCCGCAAAAAGGAGCTGCGCCAGAGGGGGTGGGGCCGGCTCAGACGGAAAGCGCGGGCTTTTTCCCGCGCTAGGGAAGGATGGGAGCGGGGCCGGGCAGGAAGGGCAGTGTTGGAGAGGAACGCACACTGACTGCCAAGGGGTGGGTGGATTCTCACACTGTGGGGTCGATGGAATGGCGGGAGAGGCTGGGGTCAGCAGGAGTCAGCTGACTTACGGGAGAGTCATGGGGGGAACAAAATGGCTAGATGAGGATCTAGTGGGGGAGAGGGGGGGAACTGGGTTGCTGCTGCATTGGCCAAAGGGGAGCTGGAAGTAGGAGAGGTGGTCGGGGCGGGGGTCCGCCGCCTGGGGGACTGGAGGGTGGGGGAGGCGCGGGCACGTGGCTGGCCTAGAAAAGGAGATGGCTGGGAGGGGGGGAGGGGCAGGGAGGAGGAGGTGAGTAGCCCCCTGATCCGGCTGATAACTTGGAATGTGAGGGGCCTGAACGGGCCGGTCAAGAGGGCCCGGGTGTTCGCGCACTTAAACGGGATGGGTTCCCGGTTGAATTTTATCGGAAATACGTGGACCTGCTGGGCCTGTTGCTAGTGAGGACTTTTAATAAGGCGAGGGAGGAGGGGCCCTTGCCCCCGACAATGTCCAGGGCGCTGATTTCTTTGATCTTGAAGCGGGACAAGGATCCATTGCAATGTGGGTCGTATAGACCAATCTCGCTCCTCAATGTTGACGCTAAGTTGCTGGCAAAGGTGCTGGCTATGAGAATTGAGGACTGAGTCCCGGGGGTGATTCATGAGGACCAGAAGGGTAGGCAGCTAAATACAAATGTGCGGAGGCTCCTCAATGTGATTATGATGCCCTCGGTGGAGGGGGAAGCAAAGGTAGTGGCAGCTATGGACGCGGAGAAGGCCTTTGATCGGGTGGAGTGGGAGTATCTTTGGGAAGTGTTGCGGAGGTTTGGCTTCGGGGAGGGATTCATTAGTTGGGTCAGACTGCTATATAGAGCCCCGGTGGCGAGTGGCTACGAACCGGCGGAGGTCGAGAGTACTTTCTGCTGTACCGGGGGACGAGACAGGGGTGCCCGTTATCCCTCTTTTTGCTTGCACTGGCAATTGAGCCGCTGGCCATGGCACTGAGGGAGTCCAGGAAATGGGGCGGATTGGTTCGGGGTGGGGGGGGGGGGAGAGGAACACCGGGTGTCATTGTATGCCGATGACCTGTTGTTGTATGTTGCGGATCCAGTGGAGGGGATGGTGGAGGTCATGCGGATCCTTAGGGAGTTTGGGGACTTTTTAGGGTATAAACTCAATGTATGGAAGAGTGAGCTTTTTGTGGTGCACTCAGGGGACCAGGGAAGGGGGATAGATGAGTTACCGCTGAAGAGGGCGGAAAGGAGCTTTCTGTACCTGGGGATCCAAGTAGCTAGGAGTTGGGGGGCCCTGCACAAGCTTAATTTGACGCGGTTGGTGGAGCAGATGGAGGAGGATTTTAAAAGATGGGATATGCTGCCACTCTCACTGGCGGGTAGGGTGCAGTCGGTAAAAATGACGGTCCTTCCGAGGTTTCTCTTTGCGTTCCAGTGCCTTCCCATTTTGATCCCCAAGGCCTTTTTCAAACGGGTAAGCAGGAGCATCATGGGATTTGTGTGGACGAATAAGACCCCGAGGGTGAAGAGGGTCTTTCTGGAGCGTAGCAGGGACAGGGGGGGTGCTGGCGCTGCGGAATCTGTGTGGCTATTATTGGGCAGCCAATGTGGCGATGATCCGTAAGTGGGTAATGGAGGAAGAGGGGGCGGCGTGGAAGAGGTTAGAGATGGCGTCCTGTGTGGGCATGAGCCTGAGGGTGCTGGTGACGGCACCGCTGTCGCTCTCACCGACAAGGTACACCACGAGTCTGGTGGTAGCGGCGACGCTGAGATCTGGGGGCAGTGGAGGCCACACAGGGGCGAGGTGGGGGCCTCTGTTTGGTCCCCGATTCGGGAGAACCATCGGTTCGTCCCGGGAAGGATGGATGGGGGGTTTCGGAGCTGGCATCGGGCAGGGATTAGAAGAATGGGGGACCTGTTCATCGATGGGACGTTTGTGAGCCTAGGGGCGTTGGAGGAGAAGTTTGGGCTACCTTAGGGAAACGCTTTCAGGTACATGCAAGTGAGGGCGTTTGTGAGGCGGCAGGTGAGGGAATTCCCGCTGGTTCCGGCACGTGGGATTCAGGACAGGGTGATTTCGGGTGTATGGGTTGGAGAAGGCAACTTTTCGGCGATTTATCAGGAGCTGCAGGAAGAGGAGGAGGCCTCGGTGGAGGAGTTAAAGGGCAAGTGGGCGGAGGAGCTTGGGGAGGAGATAGATGAGGGTCTGTGGGCTGATGCCCTGAATAGGGTTAATTCTTCCATCTCTTGCGCCAGGCTCAGCCTAATACAGTCCATGGTTATTCACAGAGTGCATATGACAGGGGCGAGGTTGAGTAGGTTCTTTGGAGTGGAGGACAGATGTGGGAAGTGCTCGGGGAGCCCGGCAAATCACGTCCATATGTTCTGGTCATGCCCGGCACTGGATGGGTTTTGGAGGGGTTTTGCGAGGACTATGTCCAAGGTGGTGAATGCCCGGGTCAAGCCGAGCTGGGGATTAGCATTATTTGGGGTATCGGACGAGCCAGGAGTGCAGGAGGCGAAAGAGGTCGGTATTCTGGCCTTTGCGTCCCTGGTAGCCCGGCGGAGGATTTTGCTACTATGGAAGGATGCGAAGTCCCCTAGTGTGGAAGCTTGGATCAATGACATGGCAGGGTTCATCAAGCTGGAGAGGATAAAGTTTGCCTTGCGAGGGTCTGTGCAGGGGTTCCTCAGGCGGTGGCAACCGTTCCTAGACGATCTCGCGGAGCGTTAGGAGGAGGTCAGCAGCAGCAGCAGCCCAGGGGCGGGGTGGGGGGGGAGGGAGGGGGGGTTTCTCTGTGCGGGGTGTTTGGGTTAAGGTGTTTTTTTTTTCCCTATTTGTGCTGTTTACTGTTATATGGGGGGTTACTGTATATGGGGGAAATCCAATGTATAATTTCTACTTGTGTTCTTGTTGCTTTCTTTTTGTTGGGGGGTGGGTTTCTGTTGAAAATTTGTTGAAAAACTTGAATAAATATATATTTTTAAAAAATGTTGAGGCACTACATCCGGGTGATGGCCTGCACTCTCTCCACATCGTGGGAGGCTAGTTTATTATTTTCTGCAGTTTTGTACTGGGAATAGCTAATTTCAGTGTGCTCATGCACTGTGCATGTTTCAATCGCGACTGGCAATGTCATATGCTTGATCTTCAGTAACTGCTCTCAGAGGATCAGATTGAACTCCAAAAACGATTTGGTCTCTGATCATGGAGTCAGTGATATCACTGACGTTGCAGGATTGCGCTAGCAGTCTAAAGTTAGTTAAATATAAGTTGAAAGATTCATCTTTACCTTGCAATCGCTCCTTGAATATGTAGCGCTCGAAGATTTTGCTGAAGTCCACCTCACTCTGGCTGTCAAACTTGTCCAGGATGGTCTGAAACTTTGGCTTGTCCTGGTCTTCGGCGAAATGAAAGGAGTTGAATATTTCCAAGGCGTAATCACCCGCTGTGGTGAGGAAAAGAGCTATCTTCCATGCACCAGACGCACCATTGAGGTCTGATGCTTCGACGTAAAGCTGAAATTTCTGCTTGAATGTCCGCCAGTTGGCACTGAGATTGCCGGAGGTCCTGAGATGGTGAGGAGCTGGAATCTTTTCCATTGTGCCGGTATACATTCACTGGTCGTCACGGATCTTGCTGAGTTGAACTAACTAGATTGAACAGACTCCAGGGGCGAAATTCTCCGGTGCCCCGCCAGCTGGAGCGGAAATTACATCTCCGGGCGGCGCATGCGCGGGAGCGTTAGCGGGCGCTGACGGCATTCCCGCGCATGCGCAGTGGAGGGAGTCTCTTCCGCCTCCGCCATGGTGGAGACCGTGGCGAAGGCGGAAGGGAAAGAGTGGCCCATTGGCACAGGCCCGCCCGCGGATCTGTGGGCCCCGATCGCGGGCCAGGCCACCGTGGGGGCACCCCCCGGGGCCAGATCGCCCCGCGCCCCCCCTGCTCGCGCCGCCTTGTCCCGCCGATAAGGTAGGTGGTTTAATCTACGCCGCCGGCGGGACAGGCATTTTAGCGGCGGGACTTCGGCCCATCCGGGCCGGAGAATCGCGGGGGTGGGGCCGCCAAACGGCCCGGCTCGATTCCCGCCCCCGCCGAATATCCGGTGCCGGAGAATTCGGCAGCCGGCAGGGGCGGGATTCACGCCAGCCCCTGGCGATTCTCCGACCCGGCAGGGGGTCGGAGAATTTCGCCCCTGGTATCATGTTGTGTTATGTAATTTGGAATAACACAAGCTGCCACTTGATGCAGTTTTGAGTAAAAGATGCTCCAGACTTTGAAGTGAGTTCAATGTGTTTTATTGAACTATTACCACAGTGCTCAATGAGTTCGACTCTCTGCTAATCTAAATGTAGTAACTCAGTCTAATGAACCAGCCTTGCTCTAAGCCACGTGCTGGGGTGTGATGCTGAGGATACACCTTGTCTCACTCTGTAGATGTTGGTCTGTGGAAAGAGGCGGGGTGTGAGTGCCTCATCCCTTTATAGTGAGATACCACTCCTGAGTGTCCTGACTGCTCATTGGTCGTGTCCTATTCTATGTATTCATTAGCTGCATGTTGCATATCATGACAGAAGGAATGAGGAATTTGTTTTTGGAGGGACGGTTCACGAGTTTAGAAGAGCTATCAGAGTGGTTGGGCTCGCGCAGTCAGAAACTTGTAGGTATCTACAGGTTTGTGACTTTGCGAGGAAGATTGTCCCATCATTCCAGGTAGTGCCGCCGCTGTCACTGCGGTAAAGGGTCCTGTCGCTCGCGGTAAGGAAGGAGGGTAGTACTTCGGGAATTTACGGGAGGATCCTGGTTGAGGGGGTTAAGGCCAAGTGGGAGGAGGAGTTGGGGGTGGAATTGGAGGAAGGCAGCGTATGAAGCCCTGAGAAGGGTAAATGCCACATCTTAATGTGCAAGACTTGGGCTTATACAGTTCAAGGTGGTACACCAGGGGCATTTACCAAGGTTTAGAATGAGTCGGCTGTTTGAAGGAGTGGAGAATAAGTGTGAGCACTGTGGGAAGGGGTCTGGGCAACCATGTGCATATGTTCTGGGCATGTCCTAAACTTGTGAGATTTTGGGTCTCCTTCTCCAGCACCATGTCGGTGATTTTACAAATTGAATTGGAGCCCAGTGCCTTAGGGGCCATATTTGGGGTGTCAGATCTGCCAGAGCTGCGGACGAGAGTGGGGGCAGATGCCCTTGCCTTCGCCTCACTGATTGCTCACAGGCGGGTTCTGTTGGAGCAGAAGTCAGCTTCACCCCCAATGCCTCAGTATGGCTGGGAGTGGGGGATCCTATGGAGTTTTCATACCTTGAGAAAATCAAGTACAATGTGAGAGGTGCAATTGAAGGGTTCTACAAGAGATGGCAGCCGTTTATTTTATACTTTAAAGAGCTAGCCACCATCAGCTGTTAGGGAGGGGAGGCAGAGTTTTTTTTGGGTATTATCGTTTGTTGTCTGTTTTCTAGTTTTATCGTTTTGTATTTATCAACAAAAATATTTTTAGAACAAGACTTGCAGATGAGAGTCATGTTTCCTTTTAAAAGCTTGAGGATTTTCTGACCTGTAAATCAGCATTAATTTACATTTAAAACCATCCATATTGGCCCATAATGGAAGTGTCAGCCTGTCCTTTGCTGCCTTAAACCAGGAGCTGTCCTTTCTTATTTTGATATGCGACATTTTCTTTCAGAACAGGCCAGTTTTGTCTCCAAGGAAGAGCTCCTCTGCCTGGTTGCCTCTCTCCTCAATGTATTCCTTCAGTACGTTGGGAAACTCCTCTGCAGCCGCATGGTCAGTTGAAGCAGTCTACCCCACCAACTTCACTTTATGCAGCCCAAAACACTTTTTAAATGGATCAAATCATGGCTGAGAATACTTTGGATATAAAAGAAGAGGCACCTTCTGCACCACCTTCATTGTCGCCAGTGACACCAGCAATACCCTCCACTAATCTTTATGTGTCTTATTTCAAATGATTGGACCATTAAGTGGTCCAATATAAATATTTTCATACATAAAAATATTAGAAAACCAGAATACCACCAGTCCCAAAACTTAATCCCCCCCCCAACAGCTGGCACCTTAATTCACTTTAAAGAAGTTGATAAATGGCTTCCACCTCTGGGTCAACCCTTCCTCCGCTCCCTGTAAGGCGAACATAACCTTTTCCAAGTGCAGGAATTCTGCCAGGTCGCTCAGCTACACACCCACCTTTGGCGGATTTGAGTCCTGCCAGTTCAACGGAATCCGCCTCCAGGCTATCAGGGAGGCAAAGGCTAGGACATCGGCCTCTCTCCCTACCTGGACTCCTAGCTCTTCCGACACTCCGAGTATCGCCACCTCCGGACTCGGGGCCACCCCATACCCAGAATCTCGGATATAACATCCGAGAACCCCTGCCAGAACCCCTTCAGCTTTGGACACACCCAGAACATGTGGACATGATTCACGGGCCACCCCGCACACTGCCCACAGCTATCTGGGCCTTCTGGGAGGTGAGTAGTGACTTTAAAATCCCTTACCTTTGCAGGAGCAGCCCTTTGAATTTCGGCGGGAGCGGTGCGCAGGGGCCTTCTGGGAGGTGAGTAGTGACTTTAAAAACCCTTACCTGGTCCCGTGTCTGTTCTTCTTTTCTGTTTTATTTTTTTTATATAAGGCGGGAACCGGAAGTTCGACCTGCGGACTTCTGGGAAGCCCCCCCCCCCCCCAACCAATAAATTCTGGTGGAGAGGAAACCCGAGACACTACACGTGTAGTGTCTCCCACCCGCCCTCCTCCTCTAACCTAATAATAAAACCCATTGGTGTGAGGTAAGTACCATATTTTATTATTAACACTAAGAAGGTAAGTAAGTGATTTTTACTCATTTTTACTTTTATACCTTTTTCAAATTGTGTGTGTCGGGGGGGAACTGAAGTGACATCACAGAAAAGCTGTGGCCTGAGTGGCTGGTTGGGATTCTACACTAAATTAAAAAAATTGAGCATTGGTAACTAATTAAACATAATTACTTAATTATAATTTAGAGGGATATCTAAGCCAGAGATCGGAGAGTACTATATTTAGCTTTCGCATTTCTATTAGAAATCTAGTGCTAGGAAACAGATAGTTAACAGTAACTTTGAAATTTAAAAAAAAATATTCAAAAATTTTTTTTTTTTAATTTTAATTAATTGACGCAATGTCAGTTAGAGGGGTGCTGTGCTCTGACTGTGAGATGTGGCAGGTCCGGGAGGCTTCCAGCGTCCCGGATGGCTTCATCTGCAGAAAGTGCACCCAACTTGAGCTCCTCACAGACCGCATGGTTCCGTTGGAGCAGCAATTGGATGCACTTAGGAACATGCAGGTGGCGGAACTAGGGAATAGGGACAGTGTGGCTCTGAGGCAGAGCAGACAGGGAGAAGTTGCTGAACACAGCGGGTCTGGTGGCCTGAAGTGCATATGTTTTAATGCAAGGAGCATTACGGGTAAGGCAGATGAACTTAGAGCTTGGATTAGTACTTGGAACTATGATGTTGTTGCCATTACAGAGACCTGGTTGAGGGAAGGGCAGGATTGGCAGCTAAACGTTCCAGGATTTAGATGTTTCAGGCGGGATAGAGGGGGATGTAAAAGGGGAGGTGGAGTTGTGCTACTTGTTCGGGAGAATATCACAGCTGTACTGCGAGAGGACACCTCAGAGGGCAGTGAGGCTATATGGGTAGAGATCAGGAATAAGAAGGGTGCAGTCACAATGTTGGGGGTATACTACAGGCCTCCCAACAGCCAGCGGGAGATAGAGGAGCAGATAGGTAGACAGATTTTGGAAAAGAGTAAAAACAACAGGGTTGTGGTGATGGGAGACTTCAACTTCCCCAATATTGACTGGGACTCACTTAGTGCCAGGGGCTTAGACGGGGCGGAGTTTGTAAGGAGCATCCAGGAGGGCTTCTTAAAACAATATGTAGACAGCCCAACTAGGGAAGGGGCGGTACTGGACCTGGTATTGGGGAATGAGCCCGGCCAGGTGGTAGATGTTTCAGTAGGGGAGCATTTCGGTAACAGTGACCACAATTCAGTAAGTTTTAAAGTACTGGTGGACAAGGATAAGAGTGGTCCTAGGATGAAGATGCTAAATTGGGGGAAGGCTAATTATAACAATATTAGGCGGGAACTGAAGAACATAGATTGGGGGCGGATGTTTGAGGGCAAATCAACATCTGACATGTGGGATGCTTTCAAGTGGCAGTTGAAAGTAATACAGGACCGGCATGTTCCTGTGAGGAAGAAGGATAAATACGGCAATTTTCGGGAACCTTGGATGACGAGTGATATTGTAGGCCTCGTCAAAAAGAAAAAGGAGGCATTTGTCAGGGCTAGAAGGCTGGGAACAGACGAAGCCTGCGTGGAATATAAGGAAAGTAGGAAGGAACTTAAGCAAGGAGTCAGCAGGGCTAGAAGGGGTCACAAAAAGTCATTGGCAAATAGGGTTAAGGAAAATCCCAAGGCTTTTTACACGTACATAAAAAGCAAGAGGGTAGCCAGGGAAAGGGTTGGCCCACTGAAGGATAGGCAAGGGAATCTATGTGTGGAGCCAGAGGAAATGGGCGAGGTACTAAATGAATACTTTGCATCAGTATTCACCAAAGAGAAGGAATTGGTAGATGTTGAGTCTGGAGAAGGGGGTGTAGATAGCCTGGGTCACATTGTGATCCAAAAAGACGAGGTGTTGGGTGTCTTAAAAAATATTAAGGTAGATAAGTCCCCAGGGCCTGATGGGATCTACCCCAGAATACTGAAGGAGGCTGGAGAGGAAATTGCTGAGGCCTTGACAGAAATCTTTGGATCCTCGCTGTCTTCAGGGGATGTCCCGGAGGACTGGAGAATAGCCAATGTTGTTCCTCTGTTTAAGAAGGGTAGCAAGGATAATCCCGGGAACTACAGGCCGGTGAGCTTTACTTCAGTGGTAGGGAAATTACTGGAGAGAATTCTTCGAGACAGGATCTACTCCCATTTGGAAGCAAATGGACGTATTAGTGAGAGGCAGCACGGTTTTGTGAAGGGGAGGTCGTGTCTCACTAACTTGATAGAGTTTTTCGAGGAGGTCACTAAGATGATTGATGCAGGTAGGGCAGTGGATGTTGTCTATATGGACTTCAGTAAGGCCTTTGACAAGGTCCCTCATGGTAGACTAGTACAAAAGATGAAGTCACACGGGATCAGGGGTGAGCTGGCAAGGTGGATACAGAACTGGCTAGGCCATAGAAGGCAGAGAGTAGCAATGGAAGGATGCTTTTCTCATTGGAGGGTGTGACCAGTGGTGTTCCACAGGGATCAGTGCTGGGACCGTTGCTCTTTGTAGTATATATAAATGATTTGGAGGAAAATGTAACTGGTCTGATTAGTAAGTTTGCAGACGACACAAAGGTTGGTGGAATTGCGGATAGCGATGAGGACTGTCGGAGGATACAGCAGGATTTAGATTGTTTGGAGACTTGGGCGGAGAGATGGCAGATGGAGTTTAATCCGGACAAATGTGAGGTAATGCATTTTGGAAGGTCTAATGCAGGTAGGGAATATACAGTGAATGGTAGAACCCTCAAGAGTATTGAAAGTCAAAGAGATCTAGGAGTACAGGTCCACAGGTCATTGAAAGGGGCAACACAGGTGGAGAAGGTAGTCAAGAAGGCATACGGCATGTTTGCCTTCATTGGCCGGGGCATTGAGTATAAGAATTGGCAAGTCATGTTGCAGCTGTATAGAACCTTAGTCAGGCCACACTTGGAGTATAGTGTTCAATTCTGGTCGCCACACTACCAGAAGGATGTGGAGGCTTTAGAGAGGGTGCAGAAGAGATTTACCAGAATGTTGCCTGGTATGGAGGGCATTAGCTATGAGGAGCGGTTGAATAAACTCGGTTTGTTCTCACTGGAACGAAGGAGGTTGAGGGGAGACCTGATAGAGGTATACAAAATTATGAGGGGCATAGACAGAGTGGATAGTCAGAGGCTTTTCCCCAGGGTAGAGGGGTCAATTACTAGGGGGCATAGGTTTAAGGTGAGAGGGGCAAGGTTTAGAGTAGATGTACGAGGCAAGTTTTTTACGCAGAGGGTAGTGGGTGCCTGGAACTCGCTACCGGAGGAGGTGGTGGAAGCAGGGACGATAGTGACATTTAAGGGGCATCTTGACAAATACATGAATAGGATGGGAATAGAAGGATACGGACCCAGGAAGTGTAGATGATTGTAGTTCAGTCGGGCAGCATGGTCGGGACGGGCTTGGAGGGCCGAAGGGCCTGTTCCTGTGCTGTACATTTCTTTGTTCTTTGTTTGTTCTTTATCCCCCACCCCTTGCAAAGAACCGGTTCATCCTCGCAACTGTACCTGTAAGTCCCACTGGGCATCTCATACTCCTCTTTCAAATCCTGCCCCCACAAATACATCCCCAAACCTTTCGACCCCTGCCAGCCACCACCCCTGGAACCCCGCGTCCAATGCCCCTGGTGCATATCTATGATTCCCACAAATTGGTGTCCAGACCAAGGCACTTTCCAACCTCAGATGCTGTCGCCACTGTCCCCACACCCTCAGGGCCGCCACCACCACCAGTCTCGTGGAGTACCTGGCCAGCGAGAACGGCAGAGGCATCATCAACAGTGCCCCTAGACTAGTGTCCTTACAAGAGGCTGCCTCCATCCACACCCACACCGACCCCTCCCGCACTACCCACTTCCTAACCATGTCTATATTCGCTGCACAGTAATAGTTCATTAAATTTGGCAAGGTCAGCCCGCCCCCCCAGTTTCCCGTTCCAGCAGCACTTTCTTTACCCGTGGGGATTTTCCCACCCACACAAACTCCGAAATCAAAGCGTTAATTTTCACAAAATTGGCCTTTGGGATAAAATAGGAAGATTCTGAAAAACAAATAAAAACCTTGGAAGCACTGTAATTTTCATGGTTTGCATCTGCCCCGCCAGCGGCATTACAATGTATGTAATCACCCTTGACGACTTGGCACCTTAGGCACATGGCAAAATAGCAGGATCAAACCTGTGTCTCAAACTCAGTGTAATGTGCAAACAATGTAGTATTTTGAACTGAGTCTCCTTTATACTGTTACATACTGAAATTTTAATGGCATATTCCCATATACTACCCCATTCCTACTCATCAATGTTGTTTGCCAAATCGCTTTCCCAAGACTGCAAGGTCCCCAATATATATTATGTTCTAGGATCTCGAACACAATATATAATAAAACTTGCTAATTTACTGTTTAGGATCCGCAGGATTTCTTCCACTGGGGAAATAGAAGCGTGAAGATGCATAGTTGCCTGATTGAGGATTAAGTCTCTAAATTGCTGATACTTAAAAAAGGAGTATTCTGGGGTGGCAAATCTTTGGCATGACTACTCAAATGATGATAAGGAAATTATCACCCGGCACATAGTAAATTCTGACCCTTTATGAACTCAGTCTGATCCCCCGGATGATCAATGGGAGAATTCCCTTTAAATGTCACACCGACACTTTAGACTGTAATTTCAAATCAACATTCAGGGGCGGGATTCTCCGATATCGGCGCGATGTCCGCCGACCGGCGGCAAAAACGGCGCGAATCAGTCCAGCATCGCGCCACCCCAATGGTGCGGAGGTCTCCGCATCTTGAGCGGCCAAGCCCTCACCTTGAGGGGATAGGCCCGCGCCGGACTGATTTCCGCCCCGCCAGCTGGCGGGAAAGGCCTTTGGTGCCCTGCCAGCTGGCGTGAAACTGACTTTGCCGGGCAGCGTATGCACGGGAGCATCAGCGGCCGCTCACGGCATCCCCGTGCATGCGCAGTGGAGGGGGTCTCTTCCGCATCCGCCATGGTGGAGACCATGGCGAAGGCGGAAGGAAAAGAGTGCCCCCACGGCACAGGCCCGTCTGCGGATTGGTGGGCCCGGATCGCGGGCCAGGCCGCCGTGGGGGCACCCCCCGAGGCCAGATCGCCCCACGCCCCCCCCCCAGGACCCCGGAGCCCACCCGCGCCGCCGTGTCCCGCCGTCCCAAAGGTGGTTCAATCCACGCCGGCTGGCGTGGGTTGACAGCGGCGGGACTTCAGCCCATCGCGGGCCGGAGAATCGCCGGGGGAAGGCCTACAACCGGCGCGGCACGATTCCCGCCCCTGCTGAATATCCGGTGCCGGAGAATTCGGCAACCAGCGGCACGCCCGCCCCCGGCAATTCTCCGACCCGGCGGGGGGTCGGAGAATCCCGTCCCAGAAGTGAGATTGGCTTATTGGAAACACACGCCTCTGGATTCTTGCCTGCCTTCAAAATCGAAGACGTATTTGCTTCTCGGAGTGTCAGTAGTAGCAGACCTGCCTCAAATGAATGACAGCACATGCCAATTAATGAATCTATCAGCAAGTCCTTAAATTCCCTGTCAAATGTACACCCCAAACCATCTGGCCCAGGGACCTTACCCGGTTGGAACCTCCTAATAGCCTAACCACCTCCTTTTAAGGATAGGAGCATTTAGGACCAGTTGTTGATCCTCTGATTCTGTAGGAAGCTCGAGGGAAGAAAAGAAGCATTCCATATGTGTCAGTTCATCTCCAGATTGTCCCTTCTTTTATAACTCAGCATAAAATTCCCTAAACGCCTCATTAATGCCCACAATTTTAATTAATCTATTATCCCTGTAATCACATACAGAGGGGATAGCTCTAGAATCGGCCCTCTTCTTAGTCAGGAAAGTTAAGTATTTACTCGGCTTGTTCCTGAACTCATACAATTATTGCTTTGCAAACTTTAAACTCCTCTCATCTTGCTGGGTCAGCAAGGAATCAAGCCACGTTAATCTCCCTCAACAACTGCTGGTTGGGGTTCCTCCTATACTCCTTTGGTGCTTCAGCCAATCTAACTTCCAACCAGCGCTGATTTTCCAGCATTCTACACCTTTTGTTAACTATATATAGAAATAACCAACCCCGAGCATAAGTCTTGCAAATCTCCCACAACAGACAGTCACACAAGTTCGGAATCAAACCCACCAGCGCTGTGAGGCAGCACTGCTAACCACTGTGCCACCGTGCCGCCTGATGTGTTGGGTGATCTGGATCACATACAGGTCACCAACACTTGAAGTAGTGCAACACTATTTCATTGAAAGGTTAACTATTTAAACATTCTTGAACTGTGGGTAAATATGATAGCAGCTTTAACTAAAGACCTTTACCTTGTCCTAACCAGTTGATGCACTCAGCACATGGTGAATGTCTGTGTTGCAAGCTGTGAGCTCTGTGCTCCTGGCTAGCTGCTACTCGAATGAGCGGGAACTCTGATGTCCCCTGTCTTTATAGTGCGTGTGCTCTCACTGGTGATTGGCTGTGGTGTTGTGTATGTTGATTGGTCCCACTGTGTGTCCATCAGTGTGTGTCTGCACCATGATATACTGGTGTATATTATGACATCCCCCCTTTTATATAAAAAATGTGCCTGCGTGACAATAAATAGTGTGTGGTGAATGTTCCTGACTACGTGTGTGCGAAATATTTACAGGACTATGTACATAAAACTAAGCTATTTACATGGGAAGGTGCCTGGTGCAGAAAAAAACAGTGTGTCACACAAATAACGAGATGAACACTATATACAAACCACTTGAATGATTAAACGGAAGAACAGAACAGACCAGAGAGTCCATTAGTGCAAAGTTCACAAATTAAGTCTCTGAGGTGGGCGACAAATTCTGGTTGACCGCCTCAAGGGTGGGTCAGGAGCCACCAGTTGAAGAGTGGGCTGGACTGCGTCAGAGTGAGGAGGATGCAGAGTAACCGGAATCTCCGCATAGTCCAGGTCAGGGACAACAGGAGGACGTGGCACTGGCGGAGGATCACGTAGCGAGTGCGGAACAAGACGAAGGGCACGCCGATTACGGCGCAGAATGGAACCATCCAGTAGACGAACCAGGAACGAGCGGGGAGCCATCTGCTGAAGAACCACTGTAGTTGCAGACCAGCCACCATCCGGAAGATGGATGCGGACGTTGTCATCTGGAACCAGAGCAGGGAGATCAGCTGCATGGGTGCATGAGCCGCCTTGTGCTGTGCACGAGACAGTTGCATTCGTTGAAGGACCGGAACGTGGTCGAGGTCTGGGACGTGAATGGACGGCACTGTCGTCCTCCGGGTGCGATCCATGAGCAGCTGGGCTGGCGACAGGCCAGTGGACAGTGGGACCGAGCGATAGGCCAGCAGGGCGAGGTAGAAGTCGGACCCCGCGTCGGCAGCTTTGCAGAGGAGCCGTTTGACTATGTGGACACCCTTCTTCGCTTTGCCATTGGATTGGGGGTGCAGGGGACTGGATGTCACATGCACAAAGTTGTATCTCCTGGCAAAGTTGGACCATTCCTGGCTTGCGAAGCAGGGGCCATTGTCCGACATCACCGTGAGTGGGATGCCGTGACGAGCAAAGGTGTCCTTACAGGCACGGATGACTGCAGACGATGTGATGTCGTGCAAATGTACCACCTCCGGGAAGTTTGAAAAATAGTCTACAATCAGAACATAGTCCCTGCCCAGCGCGTGGAACAGGTCGATGCCGACCTTGGACCAAGGGGACGTGACCAACTCATGGGGCTGTAGGGTCTCACGTGGTTGGGCCGGCTGGAACCGCTGACAGGTGGGGCAGTTGAGCACTGTGGTGGCGATGTCGTCATTGATGCCGGGCCAGTACACTGCCTCTCGGGCCTGCCGGCGGCACTTCTCCACACCAAGATGTCCCTTGTGTAGCTGTTCCAAGATGAGCTGGCGCATGCTGTGCGGGATAACAATGCGGTCCAGCTTCAGCTCCACCATCGAGTACCGCCTGATCGTCTCTGATGTTGTAGAACTGCGGGCATTGGCCCATGAGCCACCCGTTTGTTAGGTGGCGCATGACACGCTGTAGCAGGGGGTCAGCCGTGGTCTCGCGGCGAATTTGGTCGAGGCGTTCATCCGTGGCCGGTAGATTGGAGGCCTCGAAGTCCACATGGGCGTCAACCTGGCAGACGAATCCCGCTGGGTCACATGGGGTGTTGACTGCCCTGGACAGAGCGTCGGCTATGATCAGGTCTTTGCCCGGGGTGTATACGAGCTGAAAGTCGTATCGCCGGAGTTTGAGCAGAATGCGCTGGAGGCTTGGCGTCATGTCGTTCAAGTCTTTTTGTATTATATTGACCAGCGGACGATGGTCGGTCTCGACGGTGAATTGGGGAAGGCCGTACACATAATCATGAAATTTGACGACACCGGTCAACAGGCCCAGGCACTCCTTTTCTATCTGCGCGTAGCGCTGTTCCGTGGGGGTCATGGCGCATGACGCATATGCAACGGGGGTCCATGATGAGGCCTCATCACGTTGCAGGAGCACTGCCCCAATGCCAGATTGTCTGGCATCGGTCGAAATTATTGTCTCTTTCGCTGGATCAAAAAAGGCCAATACCGGGGCCGTGGTAAGTTTGGTTTTAAGTTCACTCCATTCGCGCTCGTGGGCAGAAAGCCATTGGAAGTCTGTCGTCTTCCTGACCAGGTTCCTGAGAGCTGTGGTATGAGAGGCGAGGTTAGGGATGAACTTCCCTAGGAAGTTGACCATGCCCAGAAATCGGAGGACCGCCTTCTGGTCCTCTGGCTTTTTCATGGCTGTGATGGCAGCCACCTTGTCCGCATCCGGCCGCACACCCAACTGGGAGATGTGGTCCCCTAGGAACTTGAGTTCCGTCTGGCCGAAGGAGCATTTGGCTCTGTTGAGGCGTAGGCCCTGCTCCCGTATGCGTTTGAACACGCGCTGGAGGTGACTGATATGCTCCTGCAGGGTGGTGGACCAAATGATTATGTCATCAACATAGACGCGAACACCTTCAATGCCTTCCATCATTTGTTCCATAATCCTGTGGAATACGTCTGATGCCGATATGATCCCAAATGGCATCCTGTTGTAACAATATCTGCCAAAAGGGGTGTTAAAGGTACACAGTTTCCTGCTGGATCTGTCTAGTTGAATTTGCCAGAATCCTTTTGAGGCATCAGGTTTGGTGAAGAGCTTGGCCCGAGCCATCTCGCATGTGATCTCTTCGCGCTTGGGGATTGGGTAATGCTCCCTCATTATGTTGTGATTCAGATCCTTTGGATCAATGCAGATTCTGAGCTCGCCGGAAGGCTTCTTTACGCACACCATGGAACTGACCCAGTCGGTTGGTTCCGTAACTCTGGAGATCACTCCTTGGTCTTGGAGGTCCTGCAGCTGCTGTTTGAGGCGGTGCTTCAGGGGTGCTGGGACAGCGAGGTGCATGCACCACAGGCGTGGCGTTCTGTTTGAGTAGGATCTGATAAGTATATGGGAGCGTGCCCATGCCTTCGAAGACGACGCGGTGCTGGTCGATGATGGCGTTGAGTTGCGCCCTGAAGTCAGCATCCTGGAAGGCAGACGTGTCATCAGGAGAGAGAGAGTGAACTCTTTGAACGAGGTTTAGCAATTTGCATGCCTGTGCGCCAAGCAGAGAGTCCTTCGAGGAGCCCACGATCTCGAAAGGAAGGCTGGCTTTTCGTGACTTGTGCGTCACTTCGAGTTGGCATGAGCCGGTAGCAGGAATGATGTTGCCATTGTAGTCCAATAGCTGGCAGGCCGATGGGAGAATGGTTGGCTTGACACGAAGGCTTTGGAAAGCAGACCACGCCATGAGATTGGCAGAGGCACCAGTGTCCAGGCGGAATCGTATTTGGGACTGTTTGACCGTCAGGGTGGCACACCACTCATCGTCTGGATCGATGCTGTATACTGACAGTGGCTGACTTTGCTTCAGGGACAGCCTGTTTTTCGTTACGACACCGACTCGAAAAGGCGCCTTTGGGTCCTCGGTGTCACTGCTGTGTGGAAGGTCGGAATCGGACTTGGTGACCGTGGGTTGAATTGCCCGAACATTCCTGCTGAAGCGATATGAATTGGAAGGCTGAACTGCTCGACAGCAGGCAGCATAGTGGCCAAGTCTTCCACATCATAGGCATTGTCGAGATTTTGCGGGGCATTGCCGCTTTAAATGGGCGGAGCCACAGTTGCCGCAAGTTGTGATGTCAGCACGTTTGCTGTGCCACCGCGCATGCGCGGTGCGGTCCTGCGTGGTGCGCACCTGCGCATTACGTTCCTCCATGTCGCCGTCCTCTCGTTTGGTGCGTACAAGCGCGGGAGTCCGCGAAAAGCGCGCAAAATGGCCACCCTCATCCAGGCTGAGGCCCTGGAGGTGTTCAATCACTTGGACCCGTTCCGCCTCGTGGGGACCATGTCGCGCGCGCCGTTTCAGCCGCTTGTATATGGGAGTACCGACTGGTGGCATTTTCATGTAGAACACAGGTCTCGATGGCGGTCGCTAGGGTGAGTTGCTTTATTTTGAGGAGCTGCTGACATAGGGGGTCCGACTGAACACCGCAAACGATCTGGTCGCGTATCATGGAGTCGGAGGTGGACCCGTAGCTGCAAGATTGCGCAAGGATGTGGAGGTGCGTTAAAAGGATTAGAAAGGTTCGTCCTTACCCTGCAAACACTGCTGGAACACGTAGCGTTCGAAACTTTCATTCACCTCAGTGAGTGTCAAATTTGAGGAGAACCGTCTTGAACTTCGTCTTGTCTTCGTCATCTGCAAAGGTGAGAGAGTTGAAAATATGGATGGCATGGTCCCCGGCCGTGGAGAGGAGAAGAGCAATCTTTCTGATGTCCGAGGCGCCCTCCCTGTCCGTGGCTTCGAGGTAGAGCTGGAAGCACTGTTTGAAAATCTTCCAGTTGGCCCCGAGGTTGCCGGCGATGCGGAGCTGAGGCGGCGGCGGGCTGATGTTGTCCATGTTGCAGAATGACGGAATGCTGGCGGAAGACAGATCACTTGCAGATAGGTCTAAGAAGTGCTAGTATGCAACCACACCTGGTATCATGATGTGTTGGGTGTTCTGGATCACATACAGGTCACCAACACTTGAAGTAGTGCAACACTATTTTATTAAAAGGTTACCTATTTAAACATACTTGAACTGTGGGTAAATATGATACCAGCTTTAATTAAAGACCTTTGCCTTGTCCTAACCAGTTGATGCACTCAGCACATAGTGAATGTCTGTGTTGCAGGCTGTGAGCTCTGTGCTCCTAGCTAGCTGCTACTCGAATGAGTTGGAACTCTGATGTCCCCTGTCTTTATAGTGCGTGTGCTCTCACTGGTGATTGGCTGCGGTGTTGTGTATGTTGATTGGTCCCACTGTGTGTCCATCAGTGTGTGTCTGCACCATGATATACTGGTGTATATTATGACACCCCCCTAGTTTACTGAATAAAAAGCTTAAACTCCTTATTAAAGTACATTTGCGGGGGGGGGGGGGGGGGGTGGACTCGGGTACATACTTAAGGCAAACAGGAGCATGGTCAGAGATCACAATGCTGTGGAAGAAATAGTAACCAACGGGAAAATACTGGAAAATCTTAGCCGGTCAGACTTGCAATTACCCCTTAAACAATGCTAACCCTTGCATACAGGGGGCCAGAACGGCACTGGAGCGGCCCACACCGCTCCAGCTGCTGATCCCGGCATCAACTGGGTGCTGCGGGGTCCACGCATGCGCGGTGGCACCGGCGCCAACGCGCGCATGCGCAGTGGCTCCCTTCTCCGCGCTGGACCCGGCGCAACATGGCATAGGACTACTTGGCGCGGAAGAAAGGAGGCCCCCAGCCCGAGAGGCCCACCCGTCGATCGGTGGGCCCCGATCGCGGGCCAGGCCACAACGGGGGCCCTCCCTGGGGTCAATCACCCCCTCCACCCCACAGGCCGCCCCGGACCCTTCCACGCCGAGGTCCTGCCGACTGAGAGCAAATTAGAACCGCGGTGGCGGGACTCGGGTTTTTCGTAATGGCTGCTCAGCCCACCCCCGGGCCGCGAATCGGTGGAGGGGCCGCGTAGAGAGGCCCCCGACTGGCGCGGCACCGACCACGCCAGCGCCAGTGGCGCCGATTCTCCGCTCTGGGCTGAGAGAATCCCGCCCATTGTATTATAGGTATTTGGTGCAGTAAGGGTTAAAAGCTTGGGTTAATGTGTGTTACTGCTCCAGGAATGTTTTTAAAGAATCTTGGTTTCAAAGGTTTTGGGAGCCAGAGGTGCAATTAAAGCATCATAAAAGCTTGGGCTAATGGATGGATTAAGAGGGCTCCCTGTGGAGTTAATTAGATGCACTGTGTTTCAGCTTGATACAATGTTTTAATTAATGGGAGGAGCTAAGGTACCTGGCATTTTTCAGAAAAATTGTTTAGTTGAGTTTTAGATTGGGATGTGAGCAGAAGTCAAGCATCTGCTCTCACTGCAGTTCAGTTAAAGATTTTATTGGGGAACAGACCAGAAGCAGAATTTGCTTGTCAACAGGATAGGCAGTCTCTCCAGGGAGTTGAGACAGACAAGTGTTTGCAGTTGATTCTGGAGATGGAAAACAAATCACGAAGACAGTTTCTGAAGACTTCAGCTAGAAATCCTACATTGATCTGACAAGATTCAGGTCTACCCCTTACAACAGTCTCAAAGCAGTGTATCCAGACATCTTTGTACAGTAGGCATTCCTGGGTGCTAACTGTATTTGAAAGTGGATTGAGAGCTGAGATGGCTTTGTTGTTTGAGTAGAAATAAAGATAACAGTCAAGGGGTATTGTGTCACTGTATTGGTTAGCATTGTTTAAGGGGTAATTGTAAGCTACTTTCTTGTGTGATGCTAAAGAGGTTTTAATACTGTGTTGGTAATAAAGTTTGCTTTAATATGCCATATCCTTATTTTGGGTGAAATCACTCCTGGACCGAGGTATCCTTTCATCACATTCTTTCAAAATTAAAATAAAATATTGGGGTTTCTGTCCAGTATGCTAGTCACTGTTGGGGTCTGGTCCGGGATCGTAATACCTGTCTGTACCATTGTAGGATCAACTCCAAACCTTACAAACTCCAACATAACAAAAATACAAAAAAACCACGACCATAATAGTTCTAAAGGGTCATTCTAAGAGGACAGTTCTCAACACAAATGAGGGCCCGTAAGGCTAACCCGGAGGCCATACGATCATTACCTTCAGGAGACATACTCCTCAAAGGAGGAGAAGAGATGAGCCTAAAAGAAAATGTCCCTCCCACATTTTTGGGCCCACCTATGAAGAGCTAAACCTTTCACCCACCTCTTGGCAATGGCGCCACTGGATTCTATCATGGTTAAAGAAAGGATATCATACAACCATTATTACTATCATAAAGGTACGGATAAGAAAAGAAAAAGGCAGAAAATTAACACACGGCACAGATACCATAAGTGAAGGTCCCTGAGATTCTTAAGGATAAAACATTCAGTAACGCTGAATTGTTAACACCTCCCAATAAGTTTGATATATGCAATATGAGATCAAGCCAAAGGAACAGGTAGAAAGTCCAAATATTTTAACGAGCTGCAGACTGTCAGTCCAAATCCTTGCCTTCTATGGATTTTACGAAGACCAAGGCACCTACTGGATTATCGAAAGACTAAACAGAGTTTTCGGATAGCAGAAGATCGCAGGTTTGGTATCGGTCCCTGCCATTCAGCTGTAAAATTACACCTACTCTGCCCCATTGATGGTCCTTCTCCTGATTTACTAAAACATAGGGATCCTTGCACAGTGCTCGATGGGATGGTAAGGGTAAGGGGATTCGAGACATGGGGATATCCAGGTTGATACCAGGCTGAAAATCTAGTCATCCTATAGCCAGCCGATCTCCAAATTGTCATATCTCCACCGAACCCCTGTGTTCGGTTTTGACGCAGTATCCACTCAACTGTTTCTGCTAAGTGGAATGGGAGTGATTGGAGAGGTAGCCCCTCCTTGGAATGGATGGGGATACGTGCACAAACCCAACAGTTACTTACATTCAATCTGTCAGCATAAATATATGACATATAGAACATAGAACATAGAACGATACAGTGCAGTACAGGCCCTTCGGTCCACGATGTTGCACCGACATGGGAAGTCAAAAAACAAAAGCCATCTAACCTACACTATGCCATTATCATCCATATGCTTATCCAATAAACTTTTAAATGCCCTCAATGTTGGCGAGTTCACCACTGTTGCAGGTCGGGCATTCCACGGCCTCACCACTCTTTGCGTAAAGAACCTACCTCTGACCTCTTTCCTATATCTATTACCCCTCAGTTTAAGGCTATGTCCCCTCGTGCTAGCAATTTCCATCCGCGGGAGAAGGCTCTCACTGTCCACCCTATCTAACCCCCTGATCATTTTGTATGCCTCTATTAAGTCTCCTCTTAACCTTCTTCTCTCTAACGAAAACAACCTCAAGTCCATCAGCCTTTCCTCATAAGATTTTCCCTCCATACCAGGCAACATCCTGGTAAATCTCCTCTGCACCTGTTCCAAAGCTTCCACGTCCTTCCTATAATGAGGTGACCAGAACTGTACGCAATACTCCAAATGCGGCCGTACCAGAGTTTTGTACAGCTGCAACATGACCTCATGACTCCGGAACTCAATCCCTCTACCAATAAAGGCCAACACTCCATAGGCCTTCTTCACAACCCTATCAACCTGGGTGGCAACTTTCAGGGATCTATGTACATGGACACCAAGATCCCTCTGCTCATCCACACTTCCAAGAATTTTACCATTAGCCAAATATTCCGCATTCCTGTTATTCCTTCCAAAGTGACTCACCTCACACTTCTCTACATTAAACTCCATTTGCCACCTCTCAGCCCAGCTCTGCAGCTTATCTATGTCCCTCTGTAACCTGCAACATCCTTCCGCAGTGTCGACAACACCACCGACTTTAGTGTCATCTGCAAATTTACTCACCCACCCTTCTGCGCCCTCCTCTAGGTCATTTATAAAAATGACAAACAGCAACGGCCCCAGAACAGATCCTTGTGGTACGCCACTTGTAACTGAACTCCATTTTGAACATTTCCCATCAACCACCACCCTCTGTCTTCTTTCAGCTAGCCAATTTCTGATCCACATCTCTAAATCACCCTCAATCCCCAGCCTCCGTATTTTCTGCAATAGCCTACCGTGGGGAACCTTATCAAACGCTTTACTGAAATCCATATACACCACATCAACTGCTCTACCCTCGTCTACCTGTTCAGTCACCTTCTCAAAGAACTCGATAAGGTTTGTGAGGCATGACCTACCCTTCACAAAGCCATGCTGACTATCCCTAATCATATTATTCCTATCTAGATGGTTATAAATCTTGTCTCTTATAATCCCCTCCAAGACTTTACCCACAACAGACGTGAGGCTCACCGGTCTATAGTTGCCGGGGTTGTCTCTACTCCCCTTCTTGAACAAAGGAACCACATTTGCTATCCTCCAGTCCTCTGGCACTATTCCTGTAGCCAATGGTGACATAAAAATCAAAGCCAAAGGCTCAGCAATCTCTTCCCTGGCTTCCCAGAGAATCCTAGGATAAATCCCATCGGGCCCCGGGGACTTATCTATTTTCAGCCTGTCCAGAAAATATATAGAAAGCTATTAGCACGCAGCTCTTGGACAGTTCGTTCGCCTACTGCCGAATGGCCATTAAGACCAATTAGTCCAAATAGTCCAAATGTGATAATGAAGATCCTCATTCTGCGTCCTCGTTGGGGCTGGAACCAATCTTCTTACAATCCGATAGGTGTACCCAACTCGAACGTCCTTCGAGTTTAACGGCAGTCGGTGTAGTCAGCAATACTTGAAAAGGGCCGCTCCAGCGTTGCCCTAACTTCTCTCTCTCCCAATTCTTTATCAGCACGTAGTCTCCTGGTTTGACTACTGGATATCGAGGGATTTGTTCCGGCTGTTGCTGGGAGATGGGCCTGTTTTACCTGCGAGTGGAGAAACTTCAAAGAAAATGTTAATTGCTTCAAATAACTCTGCATTTGATCTCCCATAACGTGGAGAGAATAAGTGTGTGCGCGCGCGAGTGACTGTATGAAAGTGGTTAAGAGGAGTCCGTGAGTGTGAGTATGTATTGGGTGAGGGAGATAAATTAGAGGATTGTGTATGTGTGAGGGAGATATTAGAGTGTGTGAGTGGCTGAGAGTGATCACTAAAGCTCAGTTGATTGTGGATCAAAGTGTGTACAAACACTGCATCAAGTTCTGGATTGAGATTTTTTTTTAATGCAGGACCCATGAGCCAGTAACACTATCACCCTGGTAACAATGTGATTAAACACCGGGGTGGGGGTGGGTGAGGGTGTTGTAATACTCATGTCTTGATGACAAAGTGGAGAATGGTCTGGTTTGAAATCTTCCAGGAGGTTGTCCTGGCTTTCAATTTCATTTGCAAGGGATTAAAGATTATTTTAACTTTACATTGATTTGTAATGCTAAACATGCACCATAGTACAAGGGTGGATAGAAACCGAGCAGCATTTTGTTTTTCCTCCGCTCTCTGTATTGTATTTCTCGGGGATTAGTGTTTGTGTCACAGAGAAAAGAACTAGCTAATTATATATAATCATGAGGGGGCTCTTTGTGCCAGCCTAGTTACTTTCAAGGCAAGCTGAGTAAGTGAGGGGCTACCTGTGGTTTAAGTGTTCTTTGATATATCAGACTAACTCCCGTAATATTATCGCTGTTGATTATGGTACTGTGCTGAAATGTCAGGAAACACCACGTTAGCAGATAAATACTGAAAGGGTTAGTTTAAAACTGCCTGCAGGCTGCACTGTGTGTGGGATCACAATGTCATTTCAAACTAGCATTTACTGTGCAATGAAATGAGATGTGCTTGATCAATGTTCTTTCATAGATCTTAGAATTTATAGTGCAGAAGGAGGCCATTCGGCCTATCGAGTCTGCACCGGCTCTTGGCAAGAGCACCTTACCCAAGCCCACACCTCCACCCTATCCCCATAACCCAGTAACCCCACCCAACACTAAGGGCAATTTTGGACACTCAGGCCAATTTAGCGTGGCCAATCCACCTAACCTGCACATCTTTGGACTGTGGGAGGAAACCGGAGCACCCGGAGGAAACCCACGCACACACGTGGAGAACATGCAGACTCCACACAGACAGTGACCCAAGCCGGGAATCGAACCTGGGACCCTGGAGCTGTGAAGCAATTGTGTTAACCACTATGCTACCGTTCTTTCTTTTTAAAAACTTTTAAAAACCATCAAGGTCATGTACTGAATCCTCCTTTAATATTCTGGTATAATTTGTTCACACCAGGGGTGAACATTGGCTAACATAAAACCAATAAGATATTATCAGTAACTATTTAGCATTTGAAATGCAAATGTCACTGGGGGAGGGGAGTGATATCACAGGGGAGGAGAAATTAAGTTGAGCGCGGGGGACCCACAAATTGTAAATCCGCCACTGCTTCTCACACCACTGTGATATCCCCTGACCCAACTACAGAGAAGGTACAGTGAGAGTCACCTCTTCGTGAGAGCACTCATTGAACAGGCCATTGGCCTTTTAAAGAGGAGGTTCAGGTGCCTGAGCCACTTGTTGGCTCGCTACAGTATGTAACTCACAGTCTCCAGGACCATTGTGATCTGCTGCATGCTCCACAACCTGGCAGTGAGAAGAAGGTTGGTTCTGGACTCAGAAGACTAGGAGGGATGGGGCCTCTCCTCTGATGGGGAAGAGGAGGAGAAAGCATTACATGCCCATGAGGAAGGTGCAGTGGAAGTCCAACAAGAGGGCTCCAGAAATAAGGGTGTACACGCACAGAATGTGAGAAATCCATGTAGGGAAGCATCATTGCCAAAAACCTCATTCAACCTTGCTTCACGTGATGGAATCCTGCCATGAGGTTGAAGCTGACCAGAAGGTATAGTAGGTTCTTGGCTACATTAAGGAACGAACATTGGAGGAATCCTGCGATCCAAACTGATAGAGGATGGAAGATCCATATGTGGATGCATGGTTCAGGTTGGCTGAGACAAAAAGATTTAGGACTGCATGGAAACATCCAAAAATCTGTTAATATATGGTACACCTATTATTTCTCACAGATAAAAATATTTTATGTACACATTTCTAGTTTCTTACTAAACACAACTAACCGTATCTTAGTGTGACCGTGATCTCATTAATATTTCACCTGACATGTTGTTCTCCACTCTCGGATGTTCCTATGTAGTGTTTCCCTTGTTACCCCATTGGGCGGCACAATGGCACATTGGTTAGCTCTGCTGCCTCACAGCGCCAGAGACCAGGTTTGATTCCGACCTCGAAGACCTTGATACCCCAAAAACAGCCACCAAGGGCACGGCTCCACCCTCACCCCCAAAACTCTGGACATGGCCTCGAAGAAAGACATCTAGTGCCTGACAAGTCTGGGGCAGGCCCAGAACATGTAGGTGTGGTTGGCTGGGCCCCACCTCTGGGAAGAACCCGCTCATTCTTGTCCTGGTTAAGTACACCATGTGCAAAACCTTTAGCTGAGTTATGCTCAGCCCTGAGCACATGGAGGTGAAGTTTGCCCTGCGCAGTGCTTCGATCCAGAGTCCTCCCCCTTTCTCCCAGCCTAATTCTTCCTCCCACTTCCTTGTCTCATCGAGGGGTGAGCGTACCTCCTCCAGCAGCTGTCCGTGCATGCCCACACAGTTCCCCTCCCCTATTTCGTCTGCAGTCAGTAGCCTGTCCAATAGTGTGCGTCCCGGAATCTGGGGGAATGTCGTTGTTTCCTTGTGGAGGAAGTTTTGGACTATATCTGAGCTAGTTCCCTTTTGTTAGCTGAATATTGTGCATAAGCTCCCCCAAGGTCACTACTCTGCCCTCTATGTACATGTCTCTAACCGTCAGAGTCCCCTCATCTTGTAGCCACCTTTTGAAGGAAGCATCCATTGTCTCGCGAGTGAACTCGGGGTTTTTTTGCAGATGGGCGCCACGGTGGGTATTTCAGTCAGACCAAAATTTTGTCGCATTTGATTCCACATTCGAAGTGTGGCAACTGCCACTGGGCTTTTGAGTATTTGGTTGGGGGTGGGGTTGGGGGTGGGGGCTTTGGGAGTGCGGTCTTCGCCAGTGCTCGGAGAGATGTCCCTGTGCAGGAACCTTTCTCCAATCTCACCCATTCTGCTCTCTGTTCCTTGAACCATCCCATATCCTTTCTGTGGTGGCTGCCCAGTGGTAGAACTGGAGGTTCAGGAGGGCCAGGTCTCCCATGTTTCTCCTTCTTTGTAGGACCTTCTTCCTGATCCTCGGTGCCCCCCCCCCCCCCCCCCCCCAAACAAATGCCATGATTAGGTTATCAATTGTGGTGAGAAGGGCCTTGGGGATGAAGATTGGGAGGGATCTGACCAGGAAGAGGAACCTGGGCAGCACGTTCATCTTGATCGCCTGCACTCTTTCCGTCAGGGAGTGCAGGGTGCAGGAATGAGTCCCACCTCTCCAGGTCCCTTTTAGCTTCCTCCACCAGACTTGTCAGGTTCCATTTGTGGATCAGTGTCCAGTCGTGGACTATTTGGATCCCCAGGTATCGCAATGGCAGTCTTTCCAGCTCTTGTGTTGTGTCCCCCCCACTCCACCTTGCGGGTTTACAGGGAAGATTTCACTCTTACTCAGGTTAAGTTTGTAACCGAAGAAAGTTCTGAACTCCTCCAGTTGTTTCACCTCCAGTATGGAGTCAATCAGCTGTTGACCAGCTGTCCTCTCTTTCCTGTTTTTTAAATGCCATGTACATATTAATCTTCCCCAGAACGTGGAGGGTGACACCTCACCAATTTGGTTGCAGGTTACCTAACCGTCGATGGCTTGCGGATATCTGCTCACAGACCACCTTGCGCATATGAACAAAGCAAAATTAATGTGAATTATTTACAAGTAAAATAAAAAATTTTAAAACACCCATGCCACCTTTGTGCTCTTTTTAAAAAATAAATATTTTTTAATTGGGTTTTTGAACAAAGAATATTTATCGTTATATACACAAAATAGAATACATTTTCATAGACAAGAAGGGAACACGCACAAAAACAAAACAAACAACAACAAAATAAAAGTTAGAATAAAATAACTGGTCGGGTATTATGTGCTAGCTCAACAACAGCAGCTCTGTACAATTGGCAATATTGTTTTTAGCACATAAGTAGTGTAGCGGGATCCCCTTTTACCTCCACCCCGTGGGCTTTTACCAGGCTTGGCACCCCATCGTCCAAGCCCCACCACTGCCCGGGTGATCCTCTCTCTCACCGGTGGATTCGCTACCACCTGCGCCTGCTTCACCTGAGCAGCACCCCCAAGAGAGAGAGGAAAGGAAAACCTCTGCCCACCTGTACCTGGCAGCCTTTCCTGAGTGAGCGGGTTCGAATCGCCCAGGGATTTCCCTCAGTTCTCGACACCGGATTTATGGTAAGGAGTATTTTAATAGAGTGACTTGGCTAGAGCTCGTTGGTGAGGGATTGAAGGAATTGAAACAGACTCCAATTCAAAATCCAAACACATATATTTTATTAATTGCCAAGATCAACCACCACCAAATACAGAAAACACACAATTATCTTATACTTTAATGACTATTACTGTGGAAGGAATACTATTGCAGCACAACGTAAAACTTACATACACAATTTTAGCAATATTTTAAAAGACAAAATAGGAGCATGCACCCCCTTTCCCCAAAGCCTCAACCACTACACTGGTCCCGGGAGCTTCGCAAGCTGCTGCGGGATACTTACAATCCAAGGCTGCAGCTGGAACAAGAGGTCAAGCTCAATTCGAGATGTTGTAGGAGCAGAGAGTTAAGCAAGAGCAAAAGATCCTAAGAGAGCGAATGGCCGTTTGACCACCCTTTTTATAGTCCAAAATCCAAGTTCTCGCGCCAGTCCAGCTTCTTTTGTGTGAGCAGGTAAGTTAGCATTTCAAAGTTCCCGCAGGTCCCTCCCCTTCTGATAGGTCCAGGTAGCCAGCTCCAGTCACCGTATTCCACCGGCAATTTCTGCTGAGGCCTGCCCAGCGTGATCCACCATCTCCGGGCAGTTTCCCTCCAGGGTAAACGGCTTCCTGCCCGCTCCATTGTCCTGGGAGATCGCTGTCTTCCACACCTCGTTAAGAAGATAGGATTTTCGAGTCTGCCATTCGCTCCGGAGATTGCTGCCATTACGACCTGATTATGCTGATTGGTTTTTCAGCTCCGATGGAGACAAGGTCATTAACATATGCAAGGAGTTTTCACCAACACATTGTTTCTTGGCTGGGGGAGTTTCAGGGCTATTAGCATTTCCATTGTGCCCTTTGCTGATCCAATTAGTGCTGTCTGGCTACTGATGAGTTGTAAGTCCAGGGGGGGGTTGCTGCAAACATTCCTTTCACACTCACCGACAGCCCTGCAAGCCAAGTTTGCTGGGAAGAATTTGGCCAAGCTCTTTGTTGAAAAGGTGTCCATTTTACAGTTTCTGAGTTTAAAGTCCGGTTTCACAGTTCAAGGGGACCAGGGGTTGCCCGAGATTCTTACAGATGCCCCTTCGATACATCCACACTTGCTTGGACTGTATCGATAAAAGTGTTGAGGGCAACAAAAATTCCTCTTGTAGTGACTGCAAGCACCCCATCAGCAACTTGTGAAACTGTAAGTCCCAGGACAGTTCCCTTAATCTAAACGACCCCATATTTCATTGAAAAGGAAGCAATACTAAAGCAATCCAAATCATCTCCACATTTAAAAAATCACAGTAAAATACACATTTCACCGAGATCCCAAACGTAAGGGTCTTTGTACATGCAACAATAATTAAATTAAATCGAAACAAAACCCGCGAATATGTATATATACAATCATTTACATTTATTTCACAAGCAAGCGGGGAATGAACCCCGTTATTAATGTTCTATACTAAAGATTCCCCTTCTGGGCTGTAAATCCGTCTTCGGCCGAGAGCCCGCTGTAAATTTTTTCTCTTCCTCCGCTGCTTGAATCTACAACGAAAATAACACAGATACACTACTACAAACAATTGAAACACCACTAACATGGGAGGCTATACGAATCCAGGCTGGGATCACAATCCAGGAACCCATGTTCCACCAGTCGGGGGTTTTTATGTTGGCAATCTCCCCTTCTATCTCATGGGCCCTCTGTTCAAGGGAGAAGAAATGTCTCTGGGACAGTTCTACTTTTTGCAATAATACTTTCAAATTTTCTTTAACGGGGGGAATATCATACCCGAACCAGGGCACATATTGCTGTAGGTCACTGATATTTTCCTGTACCGAGATGTGAACTGAGGAGGGTTCTGGAACGGGCAATATCCGTTGCTGTGCCACATGGACCTCTGCCTTCGGTTTAAAACAGAAGCTGCTGTACAGTATTGGACACCACTGCTGTGATCCGTGTTGATACTGTTGGGCTTCAGTGGTTACACAGTATGTCCCACTCCCTATATATGCCACCTGGGGCCTGACATGGCTCGCTGCCATCGCCTCCATGGTGCAATTTATAGGTTCTGCCCCAGCAGTTCTGAACCCGCACTGAGGCCGTACCCCTGCGCCCATGTGCTGAGGACACAGGATTACCTGTGCTCCCCGGCTCCGACACCCCGAGAGGTCAATGCCTGCCACAGCTTGCTCCTTCACTATGACATACGGCGGGACCTTCCCATAACGAATATGCACTCCCCCACGAATGACCCCCACATTCTCGACTCGGTACAGCGGCACCGGTTGCGCCGAACTTCCCAAGACTGGGATCCTCACTATCACCCCCAAGATTGTGTGGTTAGACCTACCACAATCTACCGGTACCGGATAGGCTTCCGAGGCTGCACGGAGCTGGCAAGGACTCAAAACACTGTGGAATGGATGCAGCGCTGCCAAGTGCCTGTTGCTAATCCATGAGGGGATCTGACCTTGTCTCAGGTCCTCCAAATTACTCCTTCCCTCCCCCAGCAACCAGGCCCCATACAATCCACACACATCATTCTGGGCAGCCTGATCAGATGCATTCCGATCTTCCCTAATTAGCTCATTAATCGTTTTAGCCTGTTCGTCCAATTGCCCGATTATCTCGTTTAGATGGAGAGTCATTGCCACCTCTTCGTGCAACCCAGATCCCACTACAGCACTTTCATCCCCCAACACTTTTCTCAGCTGGCCTTTTAACTGGTTTATCTGCAAGACCAGCTCTACAGTATCCATGCTACTTACAAGAGATGTTGCCGTGTTGAAAGCAGTAAAACCATCATTAATCAGCCCTCTACGCTGCCGGCTGGAACCCACATTAACTTCCCCTTGCCCACGATACAAATCCTCAACATCTATATCCCCAAAATCCAGGTTATGACATTTTTGGAACATATCCTTTAACAGTGCTTGATATAACAGTCCTGTTTCGCGAGGGCACCATGCTGGTAATTTCACTTCAGTAAGGTTCAAAACCACAGAGGCAACAGCGTAATGTTCCCCCTGGTACAACACTTTCTTAGTGGGCACAAGTGCTAAACCATTCTCGGGCCCCTTGGTGGCCAGTTGTGACAGTTGTGAGGGTCGGACAGTTGTGAGGGTCGATCAGTTGGATTGTGGGCAGGGGCTTCTTTACCTGAACCAGCAGTTTGGTAGCTCTCACAGTGCTTCCTCCCCAGGGAGATAAACATCCCATTCCACTGCGGTTCCAATTTATCCCGTCCTCGGCATCCTGCCACCACCTAACAAAGGTAATCGATGCCCCTTGTGGGCATACCCTGGCGGACCCCCATAGGCACAAATATAGCCCCTGGTCGTACTCCCACCATTTCTCCCAACATACCGTGATCCCACCCGGTGACCCCGTGACGGTCCGGTAGGTATCATTGTCCAGTCGTTCCCAGTCCGAGGATCGATCCCTCATGTCCGGGCTCAGTTTCCTGAGCCACCACCATCTCCCCAAAGGAACATCCCCCTCACAGGTTAAACATACTCGTCTACCCTCAGTCACCCTAACCCGGTCAGTCGCTACCTGTATTTCGCTACAGGGTATCGAGGCCTCTCCGTAGGTGAAGATCTGGTGGCTGGAGTACCTGGTCGAGTTCGACCCCAGCCATCCAGGCCACCTCCCCAGGTGGCTGTAGCGGGTCTGCTCTGCCGCCACCTGGGCTCCCTGTCCGGTGGTGACGAGGGGGGCTCTGCCTCCAGAGCACCCATAGGTGAAGGACTCCTCAGTCTCTCTTCGATAGGGGTTTCCAGGTTCCCATCTCACCCAGAGCAGCATCAGACACAGCGCTGGATGATCCACCTGTAAGTCAAAAACAGAGAAAACCCCCTTGCACCCCATGGCCGTTCGCTCTTTCTAGGGACCATTTTAAAACAACAGGGAATCCCTTTTGTGCTGTGCCTACTGTAATGTCCTTTAAACTTGCCTCGGTGGAACCCCACCGGCTGTAACAGTTGTTCTGTAACTCCCGGCCTGACTTCTCCATGGTCCTAGCACCCCCGGCTCTCTTTCTTTCTCTTGACAGGCCCAACCACAGCACCTTGACACTTACTGCATCTTACATTACTACCACCAGCTACTGTCCTGTCCTCTTCTGGCTCAGCCCTGCAGGGTCCTAGCGCCTTCTTCCCATTCATAAATTCAAACCGTAGTACCTGTTACTACTCCCAGCTGCTTCCCACTGTCTAGTTTTACTACGAACACAACGACGAACCACACATAACAAAACCACTATTCTTATAAAACAATAACACCAGAAGTCTTTAACCCCAGAGTACTATGAAATAAACCAACACAATAAAACTTACACTGACAATTCCAAACTTTACTTAAAATCTATTTACATCTGCCACCCGTCTCCGGGTGGCCAACTCAAAACTGGACCCCGCTACCCTGGGGCCAGCCGTCCACTGGGTCCGACTGTCCGGTTTGGACCTCCTCCGGCCAAGGGGCCTGACTAACCCTGTCCTTCCCTTCACTTAAGGGGCTTGGGGACCCTTCTTCTCCCCCCGTGGGGAGTGGATTCCTGGGGGCAGCGCTCGGCGGCGCCCCCTTCTTCCTTTCGCCCACCCGGGCCCGGCTGTTCCGGGGCCGGGCTCTGGGGATTTGCACCGGGGACCACCTCACCGGGGGCTTGAGAACCCTACTACTCCTACGTCCTCTGGACGGTTCCCACGCGAAGGGGGACACCTCCATTTCCAGGGCCTCCCTAGCTTCCACGCTGAGGCATGCAACCTGCCCCGCAGGTGGAGGTTGGGGGATATTACCCGTCCCTATGCTAGGTGCCAGCAGCACCATCGGCCTCGCTGTCACCGCTACCCTTTGTGCTGCCCCTTTGGGCCAGCATACTGTCACTGCTTGCGCGACGGTGGGATTGGGGATCTCCCCCACCGTCTCTACCTCTATGGGGGCTTCCTCCACTACCACCCCCTGTTTTTCCCGGGGCTTGCTCTTGCCGGCCCTGCTGGGGTCGAAGAGCTTACACTGGTTTATGTGAAACCACCTAACCCTCCAGGGAAGCTGGACTGCATAGACCATGGGGCTGGCTTTGTCCACTATACTGTACGGCCCCGCGTACAGTGGCTTGAAGACCCCCACCCGTGCAAAATGTCTGACCATTACCTGGTCCCCAATGGCCCATTCATGGGTGGTGTGGGGCTCTAGCAGCAGTTTGTTCCTTCTGTGTTGTGCCCCCATGTGGCAAGCTGCCTGCCAATTTATTTCTTTAAGCTGCTCCAGCAGCTTCCTAGCAAACATGTCCCGGTTTACTTCCCTCAGCTGTCCTTCTGCCAGGGAAGGCACCATTACATGTATTGGGGTCCTCATCACCCTTCCTGTCATGAGCTCATGCGGGGAGTACCCTGTGCTCCTAGATTGGCTCGCCCGGATCCCCATTAACACTAAGGGCAAAACCTCTACCCACCGGCCGGGAGAGTTGCCCGTCTCCTTTCTCAACCTTTCTTTAATGGTCCGGTTGAGCCTCTCTACAGGGCCTGAGGATTGGGGGTTATAGGCCACATGCCATTTGGCCTTAATCCCGAGGATCTTTAGGATCGCCTGCATAACCTGCCCCCTGAAATGACTCCCTTGGTCCGATTCCACAAACTGTGGGAGTTCCCACCTAGAGAACACTTCTCTGACCAATATCTTAGCGGTGCCCGCAGCGGTGGCTGTTCGGCAGGGGAAGGCTTCCACCCACTTTGAAAATACGTCCACCAGCACCAGACAGTACCTGTGCCCCCCCCCCCACAGCGGTGGGAAGGGGTCCAATGTAGTCGATTTGTATTGACTGCCAGGGTCCCTCCACTCTGCGAATGTGCCCTAGCGCTACCTTCCTTTTCTTGGGGTCAGGGTTGTTGGTGGCACACACTAAACAGTTCGCGCAGAAATCGCGAATATCCTCCCGGAGGCCAGGCCATCACCCTACTCTCTCCACCCGCTGCCAGGTGGTCTCAGGACTGGGGTGCCCTGCTCCGGGGCTCTCATGGGCCACCTCTATAAACTCCCTGCGGTGCTGGGAAAGCACTATCCACTGGTCTCCCCTAAGGAGCATGCCCTCCTTCAGGGTGATGTCTTTCCCCCCGTAGGGTCCCTCTACCTTCTCCTGCCTACCCAGGGCTGTTATAGCTTTCTTTAACTCAGGATCTTGCCCTCGGACAGTGGCCAGGTCGGGGGCCAGGCCCGTTCCTCTGCCCCCCCCCCCCCCCCCCCCAGGCTGTCCTGTAACTGCTGCTACTTGTCCCTCTTCGTAGGGATCCCAGGCTATCCCAGTTCTAGCCCCCTCTCTAGCCAGGCTGTCCGCTCTCTGGTTCCCCTCACCCCGTGGCTCGGTTTTGGAATGGGCTTTGACCAGATGAATATAATAGTCTCCCCCCTCTCCAACTGCTGACACAATCCTTTCCAGGAGGGGTTTGGTGGCCAGGGGCTTCCCATCCGAGGAGGTGTACCCTCAGCGGGACCAGATTGCCAGGTACTCCGTACACAAGTTGCATGTAAACATGCTATCTGAGCAGATGGTGTATGGTGTGGGAAAACGGTTGGGGTGAGTGCCCACGTACATTATTGCGGCCAGCTCTGCTTGCTGGGCGCTGAGTGTATGGGGGAGTTTAAGGGCCAGGGCTATCCCTGCTTCGGGATCCCAGATCCCACAACCAGTAAATCTGATGCCCCCCTCTACAGAACTAGATCCATCTACGTAGATCTCCCTCTCTGTGGGATGCAGCCCTCAATAATGACGCTTAGAGATTAAACTGTAAAGAAGGCTTTATTAGACTAATAACTATGCTACAGCTATGGACGAGAGCTGACTGCTATACAGACCATGAGGCAGGCCTTTATGTATGGCTCCCAGATGGGCGGAGCCAGAGGCGGAGTCCCCAGGGTTCCAAGCCCGGTCTTAAAGGGGACATCACCTTACATGATGATAAGGCAGTAACCGTTCATCACATTCACCCCCTGTTTAAAAAGGAGTCCGGCGGGGGTGAAGTGCCATCATAGGTCCATCCGTCTCGGTGGCCGGATCGTCCTCCTCGACCTCCTCAATTCGGGCGGTGGTGCGGCGGGGATGGACGTCCCGGTTGAGGGCACATCCGGGAGCACAGCAGTTGGAGTTTCTGTCCGGGTCGGGGCAGAGGAGCTAGGCAGGGCTGGGGGTAGCGGAGCCGGCGCCGGCGGGGTGTGTAAAGGGGGGGCGCACGGTAGGAGCTCACCGACGGGTGGTAGGGCCGGAAGGGGGGTGTTGTAGGGGGCGACGGGTCCGGCAGGGGAGTGGCGCGGGAAGGGGCGTCTGTGGTGGAGGATCCAGCGGGCGCCAGATCCCGGAGGGAAACCGTATCTTGCCTGCCGTCGGAGTACTCCACGTAGGCGTAACTGGGGTTGGCGTGGAGCAGTCGGACCTTTTCAGCTAGGGGGTCCGTTTTATGGCTCCTCGCGTGCCTCCGGAGAAGAACAGGTCACGGAGCCATCAGCCAAGGTGGAAGCGAGACCCCGGAGGTAGACTTCCTGGGGAAGAGAAACAATCGGTCGTGAGGGGTCTCATTCGTGGCCGTGCAGAGGAGTGACCTAATGGAGTGTAGGGCATCGGGTAGGACCTCCTGCCAGCGGGTGGTTGGGAGATTTCTCGACCACAGGGCCAGAAGGACAGCCTTCCACACGGTCGCGGTCTCCCTCTCCACTTGCCCGTTTCCCCGTGGGTTATAACTGGTCGTTCTGCTCGAGGCGATGCCTTTGCTGAGCAGATACTGACGCAGTTCATCACTCATGAACGATGTACCCCGGTCGCTGTGGATATAAGCAGGGAAACTGAACAGGGTGAAGATGCTGTGCAGTGCCTTAATCACCGTGGCTGAGGTCATGTCGGTGCAGGGAATGGCGAATGGGAAACGGGAGAACTCATCGATCACGGTGAGGAAATAGGCATAACGGTTGGTGGACGGGAGGGGCCCCTTGAAGTCCACGCTCAGTCGCTCAAAGGGGCCCGAGGCCTTCACGAGCCGAACCTTGTCTGGCCGATAGAAGTGCGGTTTGCACTCCGCACAGACCTGGCAGGCCCTGACCATGGCCTTGACCTCCTTGGTTGAGTAAGGTAGGTTGCGGGACTTGATGAAATGGACGAGCCGGGTAACCCCCGGGTGGCAGAGGTCATTGTGGATGGCTTGCAGGCGGTCCTCCTGCGCGTTGGCGCATGTGCCGCGGGACAGGGCATCTGGGGGCTCGTTGAGCTCCCCTGGACGATACTTGATATCGTACGAGTCGGTGGAGAGTTCGATCCTCCACCTCAAAATTTTATCGTTTTTTATTTTGCCCCGTTCCGTGTTATCGAACATATAGGCGACCGACCGTTGGTCGGTGACGAGGGTAAACCTCCTACCGGCGAGGTAGTGTCTCCAGCACCGCACAGCCTCCACAATGGCTTGTGCCTCCTTTTCGACTGCAGAGTGTCGAATCTCGGAGGCGGTGAGGGTTCGGGAGAAGAACGCTACTGGTCTGCCTCCTTGATTGAGGGTAGCAGCCAGGGCGATGTCTGATGCATCGCTCTCTACCTGGAAAGGGATGGTTTCGTCCACCGCGTGCATGGCGGCCTTGATGATGTCGGCCTTGATGCGGTTGAAGGCCAATTGAGCCTCAGCCGAGAGGGGAAAAGTGGTGGTCTTTAGGAGTGGGCGGGCTTTGTCCGCATACTTGGGGACCCACTGGGCGTAATAGGAGAAAAGCCCCAAGCACCGTTTGAGGGCCTTGAGGCTGCGGGGAAGAGGGAGTTCCTTAAGGGGGCGCATGCGGTCGGGGTCGGGACCTAGGACCCCGTCTTCCACGACATAGCCGAGGATGGCCAGCCGGGTGGTGTGGAAAACGCATTTGCCCTCGTTATAGGTCAGGTTAAGAGCTCGGTCGGTCTGGAGGAACTTTTTGAGGTTAGCGTCATGGTCCTGCTGATCATGGCCGCAGATGGTGACGTTGTCGAAGTACGGGTATGTAGCCCGCAACCGTATTGGTCCACCATTTGGTCCATCGCCCTTTGAAAGACGGAGACCCCATTTGTGACACCAAAGAGGACCCTGAGGAAGTGGAAGAGCCGGCCGGCTGCTTCAAAGGCAGTATAGGGGCGGTCTTTTGGTCGGATGGGGAGCTGGTGGTAGGCAGATTTGAGGTCGACCGTGGAAAAGACTCGGTATTGGGCGATCCGATTTACCATTTCCGCGATGCGAGGAAGGAGGTACGCATCAAGCTGCGTGAATCGGTTTATGGTCTGGCTATAATCCACGACCATCCGTTTCTTCTCCCCGGACCGGACTACCACCACTTGCGCTCTCCAAGGGCTGTTGCTGGCTCTCCCAGTAATCGCTGGACCTCTGACTTGATAAAAGCCATATCTTGGGCACTGTAGCGCCAGCTCCTGGTGGCGACGGGCGTACAGTCGGGAGTGAGGTTAGCGAATAGCGAGGGGGTGCGACTTTCAGTGTCGCAAGGCAGCACACCGTGAGGGGGGGCAAGGGTCCGCCGAACTTCAGTGTCAGGCTTCGGTGGCTGCACTGGAAATCCAGTCCGAGCAGCAGGGGGGCACAGAGGTGAGGGAGGATATAAAATTTGAAACGGGCGTATTTGGCACCCTGGATCGAGAGATCCGCAATACAGTACCCCGTGATTTGTACCGAGTGGGACCCAGATGCGAGGGCTATGGTTTGGGATGCGGGATGGGTGCGTAGGGAGCAGCGCCTTACCGTTTCAGGGTGGATAAAGCTCTCCGTGCTCCCGGAGTCGAAGAGGCATGCAGTGTCGTGCCCGTTGACCTGGACCTGCATCATGGAGTTCTGCAGGTGTTTTGGCCGAGTTTGATCGAGGGTGATCGCACCCAGTCGCGGGTAATCGGAGTCGTCAGCCGAGTCGGACTCGTAAAATGGCCGCTGCCGTCGGTCGCACGTGTCGGGTTGAGAAGATGGCCGCCGACCAGATGGCCGCTCCCATGATTCGCACGAGGCTGATGACGCGTCAGAAGAGGGCGTGTCGGGTCGGTGCGCAGCAGCATTGCGAGGCCTGAGAGCCTGATTTTCGGGCCGGCTGTTCTTTGTTTTTCTGGCCCCTGGGTCTGGCCAGGCAGACCCTCGCAAAGTGCCCTTTCTTCCCGCAGTCGCTGCAGATCGCGGAGCAGGCTGGGCAGCGTGGGCATGGGTGCTGGCCCTGCCCGCAGAAGTAGCAAGGTGTGCCCCCATGGTGAGCGGGTCGCCGCGTGGCACAGGCCTGTAATACAGGTGAGTCTGAGGAAGTCCGGGGGGGCTGGCAGAGTCCGCGGGGTACGTACCCAAGTTATGTCGGGCCACCTCCAGTGAGGAGGCGAGCGTTAGCGTCTCCTGGAGGTCTTTTGCCCCGTTTTCGAGCAGCCGCTGCTGGATGTAGGTCGACCGGATTCCTGACACGAAAGCATCCCTGATGTGCAGGTTCATATGGACTTCCCCTGTCACATCCTGATGGTCACAGTCCCTGGCAAGCGCGGTGAGTTTCTCAACAAACTCGTCGAGCGATTCCCCCGAGCGCTGCCGGCAGGTAGAGAGCAGATGCCGGGCGTGCACCTCATTGACGGGTTTGACAAACTGCTTGCGGAGCAACTCAATAGCTTCCTCATAAGTCGTTGCCTTTTCAAGCGTGGCGGAGATTCTGTGACTCACCCGGGCGTGGAGTAGACGCAGCTTGCGTGGCCCTAGGATGGGAATCTCTGCGGAGTCCAGGTAGGCCTCGAAGCACCGCAGCCAGTATTTAAACATTTCCTTTGCCTCCGGCGTTCGTGCTTCCAGATTGAGCTTCTCTGGTTTTAGGCCTGCGTCCATCCTGAATCTAGTTTAGTCTAATAAATTGAGGTACCCTCAATAATGACGCTTAGAGATTAAACTGTAAAGAAGGCTTTATTAGACTAATAACTATGCTACAGCTATGGACGAGAGCTGACTGCTATAAGACCATGAGGCAGGCCTTTATGTATGGCTCCCAGATGAGCGGAGCCAGAGGCGGAGTCCCCAGGGTTCCAAGCCCGGTCTTAAAGGGGACATCACCTTACATGATGATAAGGCAGTAACCGTTCATCACACAGCCCTGCCCGGAATCCAAAGCCTACCTCCCATACCCCTTCCACTGAACAGTGATGTGGCTCCCCGGGGTATACCAGGTTGGCTGCGAGCTGTGGCTCACTCAGCTCCTTCACCCGCAGTGCCATTTGGGACAGCAAGAGTGTCCACCTGGTGATCCTGGCACTGCTGACCGTGCCGTCTTTAATCCGGCCGTCTAGTAGCATTCGGGTCGTGGTGTGATGTGTTAAGAGGGTGATGGGGGCCATCCTAACAAAAACCTGCATCCGCTTCACCGCCCAGTATGTGGCGAGCAGATGCCTCTCACAGTTGGAGTATGCCCGCTCCACTTCTGTGAGGACTTGGGAGGAGTAGACCACCGGCCTCAGCTTGCCATGCCGGGTCTGGAGGAGTACAGCGCTCAGGCCATCACTGCCTGCTGCTACCTCCAGAAAGAACTCCTCCCTGGGGTCAATGGCTCCCAGGGCTGGGGCCTTCTGCAAGTCTCCCTTGAGTCGGACGAACGCCGACTCACACTTGCTGTCCCAGTCCCACTCCACCCCCTTGTGCAGCAGCCGAAGCAGAGACGCTGCCGTGGTGGCATAATCTTCAATGAAGTCCCTGCAGTAGCCGGTGACCCCCAGAAAGGACCGTATCCCCCTGACATCTACGGGGACTGGGAGCTCCTGCACTGCCTGTCTCCTGGCGGTGTCAATGCCTCTCTCCCCGGCTCTAAGGGTCAGACCCAGGAACTTCACCTCTCTTACCCCGATCTGCGCTTTCTTGGAGTTAACCTTTAACCCTCCCTTCCAGAGCAGCCCCAATAATTCGTCTACCAGGGACCCATGTTCTTCATTACTATCTGTGAACAGTAAAATATCGTCCACATACTGCACTAGCCTGTGTGGCTCACTAAATTCTTTTAAACAATCAGCCATGCACTGGTGAAAAATGCTCGGGCTGTAATGGAACCCTTGTGGGAGACATGTCCAAGTGTATTGTTGGCCCTTAAAGGTGAAGGCAAACTTATACTGGTCTTCATGCCTGACGGGGACGGACCAAAACCCATTGGAAATGTCCAGCACTGTAAAAACAGATGCAGATGCTGGAATTTCCCCTAGCAAGTCTGCCACGGCCGCCACCGTTGGGGCGCAGGCTGGGATGTTCTTATTCAGGACTCTGTAGTCCACGGTGGCCCTCCAGGAGTTGTCCGGCTTCCTCACCGGCCAGAGCAGTGAGTTCACATGGGTAGCAATTGGCCTCAAAATGCCTTGCCTGACCAGTGAATTTAGGGCCACCTCCAAATCTGCCTCGGCTTCTCTGGGGAAGCTATACTGTTTCTGGGGTCGGGACATGGGGTCCCCATCTATACGGACCTCAGTACCGGTAACCCTCCCACAATCGTGCTTGTGTGTGGCAAATGCGGCCAAATGTTTCTGGACATACCCCCGAAATTCCTCTGGGGTATTCCTTACCAGGGTTTCTAAATCATACCCTTCTTTTGGTTTTACTACACACAGGGCCCCTTTCTCCTGTGCTCTGTCTATCACCATGACTTCCCTCTCAGCCCCTTCCTCAGCTATGCCCCACAAGCAGTGGTTCCTCAGATCCACAAGGATCTGGTGAGCCACTATAAAGTCGGCACCTAGGATCCCCCTTCCCTCCTGCTCCCACTTCATCAGGACACACTTCCATTGTGCCTGGAGTGCCCCTAGCCTGATGGACAAGGGAACAGAGAAAAAGCCAGTCTTCTCGTTCCCTGTGAAGCCGACAAGACTGTAGAGTTCCCCGCTAGATAGAGGGGAGGTTCGGGGGTTGTCCTTGTGGACAATGGTACTGGAAGCTCCTGTGTCCAGCAGGTAGCTCCCGACCACCTCCTGGAACTCCATCTTGACCCAGGGTCTGCCGCATGGGCCGTACTCCACTGGGCACAGGAAAGTGGGCTGTTTTGCTGCTAGTCATGAGGGGGTTGTGGGTGTGTGTACTCCCTCCTATAGTGCCTGGGCTTCCCACACATGTAGCACGTTGGTCTCCACGGCATCCGGCTCTCCTGCCCCGTTGTGTAGCCCCCCTGTTCCCGGGCTAACTACCCATATAGTAGACGCCGCTATCTGGGGATACAATCCTGACCCCCCTTGGGCCCGTCCCTCCCCGGACGTCCCGATCCCTACCTGCCGACCCGGCCCCATTGCCGGCATCTCAGGCAGCGGCTGGCCCCCCTCCCCAGGGGACCCATACACAAAACCAGGCAGACACGCCGCCATTTGGGGATACACCACTGACCCCCCTTGGACCTGCCCCTGACCGGGCGGTCCGAACCCTACCTGCTGACCCGGCCCCATCACCGGCATCCCAGGTAGCGGTCTGTCCCCATCCCGTGGGGACCCACATACGAAACCAGGAGGGCACGCCGCCATCTGGGGGTACCCTGCTGACCCCCCTTGGACTTGCCCCTGAACTGGCAGACCGATCCCCCCCTGCCGACCCGGACACAATCCCGGTGCCTCAGGAGGCTGTCTATTCCCCTTGGCCTTTGGGGAATCATCCGCTGCGAGGAGCACCTTGCCCCTACGGAACCCCCCTGGACCTACCAGGTGTACCTGTCCCCTGACCTTGGACAAGGTCTCCTCCAACTCCATTGTCCGTGCCTGGCACGGCCCGTGATCACAGTCCCCTACCTCCTCGCGAGCCACCCGGTACGCTGCCTGGATGTCCCGGTACTTCCCCTCCTGCTTCCTATACTGCTGGGCGCCTTGGGCCAAGAGCTCCCGGGCCTCCTTCTCCCTCTCCTTTGCCTCACTGCCTGGCACTGGAGAAACTCCTCCTCGTACCGGTGAGACTCACCGTCCTGTAGGCGGCCCTGTCTCACCTCTGCTAGCTCACTGTACAGCTGTTCAGCTGTCCTAGCGCTGTCCCCTGCACTGGCCCTAACTTCTCCCAACTCCTGCTAAAGCTCGGCTATCTTTCTCTCCACGTTGGCTACCTGCTGGGACAAGCAGGCTAACCATACTGCCTTTTCTACACTCTTAGTGTGTTCCTTACCCTCTGTCCATGCAGCCGCCGCCATCACGGGTCGTTCTGCATTCACTAGCTCCAACACCCAAGATTTGGTGAGGTTGATCTTTTTCCATAAATATGAGGAGATCCTCTCCTCCATTTTGCTTTGTTCCCTCACCCCCTCTGCCAAGTCACATACCCCAAACCACCAATGTCCTGCCGCGGTCGCCATTGTAGCGGGATCCCCTTTTACCTCCACCCCCGTGGGCTTCGACCAGGCTTGGCACCCCGTCGTCCAAGCCCCACCACTGCCCGGGTGATCCTCTCTCTCACCGGTGGATTCGCTACCACCTGCGCCTGCTTCACCTGAGCAGCACCCCCAAGAGAGAGAGGAAAGGAAAACCTCTGCCCACCTGTACCTGGCAGCCTTTCCTGAGTGAGCGGGTTCGAATCGCCCAGGGATTTCCCTCAGTTCTCGACACCGGATTTATGGTAAGGAGTATTTTAATAGAGTGACTTGGCTAGAGCTCGTTGGTGAGGGATTGAAGGAATTGAGACAGACTCCAATTCAAAATCCAAACACATATATTTTATTAATTGCCAAGATCAACCACCACCAAATACAGAAAACACACAATTATCTTATACTTTAATGACTATTACTATGGAAGGAATACTATCGCAGCACAACGTAAAACTTACATACACAATTTTAGCAATCTCCAAGTGCTGTCTGGCTACTGATGAGTTGTAAGTCCAAAGGGGGGTTGCTGCAAACATTCCTTTCACACTCACAGACAGCCCTGCAAGCCAAGCTTGCTGGGAAGAATTTGGCCAAGCTCTTTGTTGAAAAGGTGTCCATTTTACAGTTTCTGAGTTTAAAGTCCAGTTTCACAATTCAAGGGGACCAGGGGTTGCCCGAGATTCTTATAGTAGGCATCTGTTCGTGGGGGGGAAACTGGGGTGGTACATATACATTTGGGCGCTGAGGAAACAATTACAGAACAATCACAGAGGGCAATACGCGAATGGATCTGGTGTTGGTGTTGTCGCTTGCTTCTCCTGGACGGTTTTTCGCTGCCGTTGTCGTCTCGCGATCACCTCCACTTCAGCCATTCGTCCCGTCGTTCGCCTGGATTTTCCTTGTTCTCTGCTTCTGTAGATGCCAAGATTGTTATCGTTTCCCGTGCCCTCCTTCCGGCTGTCATTCCCTTGCCTCCCCCCCCCCCCCAACCTCACTGGTTCCCCTCTATTGTTCCCTGTCTCCTCCCTCTCTCCCCCCCCCCCCCCCCCCCCCCTCCTCCTGTGGTTCGCCTTTCTTTTCTCTTAGGTTTAGCTGCTATCCCCCACCCCACCCCCGGTCTATCCCTCCCTCCCCCGCCTCGGCTACTTTCCCCTGATTCTTGGGTACCTGGCTATTCTTCTGCTTGTTCATTGGCCACAAACCGGTCCTGGAACAATTGGGTGAATGGCTCCCATGTTCTGTGGAAGCCGTCGTCTGTCCCTCGGATGGTGAATTTGATTTTCTCCATTTGGAGAGATTCTGGGAGGTCGGACAGCCAGTCTGCAGCTTTGTGTTGTGCTGCTGACCGCCAGCCGAATAGGATTCTACGGCGGGCGATCAGGGAGGCAAAAACAAGGGCGTACGCCCTCCTCCCCAGGAATAGATCTGGCTGGTCTGATACCCCGAAGACCGCCATTTTCGGGCATGGTTCTACCCTCATCCCCACCACTTTGGACATTGCCTCGAAGAAGGCTGTCCAGTACCCCACAAGTCTGGGACAAGACCAGAACATGTAGGCGTGGTTGGTCGCGCCTCCTTGGCACTGTTCACATTTATCCTCCACCTCCGGGAAGAACCTACTCATACGAATTCTTGTTAAGTGGGCTCTATGTACCACTTTTAGTAGCGTCAGGCTGAGTCTTGCGCACGTGGAGGTGGAGTTGACCCTATAACTTTGTGCTCTTAATAGGTCTTATGTTATATGGAGTTATATGGAGTTGGGCAGAAAGGATTTTGAGGTGAACGGTCGCACATAAGCTGGTTCTTGCTTGGGGATTCAGTTTTTGGCCTTTTCGTCCATTAATGGGCGCTGTTTAGTAAGAAAAGTGGTGTCGTTTGAGAGGTTTGGTTCCTCCTCCAGCTTGTGATGTCTGGAGGTAATAATACGAGGAACAAGTCAAATAAGGGGCCCTCGTCTGACTTGGAAGGCACTCGTGTCACAGGAGGGGAGAAAATGGTGGAGGCCCCTGTGTCATCGTTGTCCTCTTAGTGGACGACTGAGAGGCTGGTGGAATTCCTAACTGAGGTGTTTAAGAATCTATCAGGATATTGGGGCAGAACGTTCTGGGTTTAATAAGGCCAAGGTGGCTTTATACAAGAACAATTTTGGAGTGGTGCATCCATCTCACCTTCGGGTCACGTTCAGAGGCAGGGATCGCTATTTCAATACACCAGAGGAAGCAAATGGTTTTGTAAAGAAGCATGGACTGTGGGAGGACTGAATGAAGTTGTTAGCTGCACCTGAGTGCTGGCTTTTTCAAAAATGTTTCTGTTATTTTGTTGTATTCTTCTGGATGATTCTTATGTTTATTATTGTATTGTTAGAAATTGTTGGTAGTGTTGGGGGGAGAGGGTGTGGGTAAGGTTTTATGTTCCTAGACTGTTTGTTATTAAAGTTGGGTTGTTTGTTATGAAAGTTGGGTCCAGGTAGGGGGACTGTTTGAGTAAAACTCCCCCATGTTCGAAGGACTTTCTTGCAGAATGGTAGGCAGTTGGCGGGGCTGGCATTACCTAATTTGTTGTATTATTACTGGGTGGTAAATGTTGAGAAAGTGCTGGAGTGGTTTAGGGAGCCGGAGTCGATATTGGGGCAGATGGAAGAGGCTTCCTATATAGGTTCGAGCTTGAGGGCACTTGTTACTGCTCCTCTTCCGTTCTCTTCGGTTAAGTTCTCTTTGAGCCCAGTGGCAATAGTCTCTCTCAGAATATGGAATCAAATCAGACAGCACTTTAAATTAGGCGCCAATCTGTGGGAACCATAGGTTTCTACCGGCTGGGATGGACTTGACGTTTAAGATTTAGAAGAGAGGGGGTTGCGAGGTTTAGGGATTTGTTCGTGGAAGGCAGGTTTGCTTAGCTGGAGGAGTTAGTGGAGAAGTTTCAACTCCGGAGAGGGAATGGGCTTAGGTAATTGCAAGTGCAAAACTTTATTTGTAAGGAGCTCTCTTCGTTTCAAGGTTGCCGGCGCCTTCACTTATGGATAAGATGTTGTCTTTTGACGCGATAGGGGAAGAGAAGATATCAGACATGTTTGGGCAGGTGGTGGCGATGGAGAAGGCTTTGCTGGAGGAAATAAGAAGGAAATGGGATGGAGGGGGGTGGCGGGATGGATCAGGGCTTCTCGTGTGCGAGGTTAAGTTTAACATAGTTTAAAGTGGGGCATCGGGCGCACTTGACCAGGGCACGTATGAGTGGGTTCTTCTGGGGGTAGAGGATAGATGTGAGCATTGTTCAAGGGAACAACTCGCACATGTTTTGGTCTTGCCCTAAGCTGGTTAAGTTCTGGGTTTCTTTCTTTTAAACAATATCGCCGATTTTGGAGTTAGAATGGAGCCATGCCCATTGGTGGCAATCTTTGGATTTGCCTGGGCTGCAGGAGGAGAGCAAGGCTGATGTTTTGGCCTTCACCTTTCTAATAGTCCGCAGGCGCATCTTGCTCGGAATGAGGGAACTGGCGCCGCCTAAGGCGTCGGCGTGATTGTGGGATTTGTCGGAATTCCTGCATTTGAAAAAAATGAAGTACGCCATTAGGGGATCGGAGGAGGGTTTCTACTTGAGGTGGATGCCATTCATTACCTTATTTAAGGAGCTGGTTATCGTCAGCAAATAAAGGGGCGTGGGGAAACGGGGGAAGGGTTGGGGTGGGAAGGGTTCTGGGTTAATCTGGGTTAGGTGGGGCTGTGTTGGAGGAATATTTTTATAAAATTTGTATAAATTTGAAAGACTATTCTATATGTGAAAATTTGTCTGATTAAAAATATATTTGAATTTTTTTTTGGCTGCGATGAAGAGCCTCCCTGTTTATCCAGGATGCTTTTTTATTGCCCACCTGCAGCTGCAATGTTGTCAGCTGACGGGCAGGTTTAACCACTGTAAAGCCCCCCCTGCCGTGTGCATGCCAGCAGCACTTCAAATTTAAATTTTAAACGTTTGTGAAACAAGCAAAAGCAACAGAGCGATTGTTGTGCTCACTTCAAGTTCAGCCGTCAGGAACAATGGGCGAAATTCTCCCCCAACGGCGGGATGCCCGCCGACTGGCGCCAAAGCCGGCGCAAATCAGACGGGCATCGCGCCGGCAAAAAGGTGCGGAAGTCTCCGCATCTTTGGCGGCCTAGCCCCGACATTGAGGGGCTAGGCCGACGCCGGAGGGATTTCCGCCCCGCCAGCTGGCGGAAATGGCGTTTGTTGCCCCGCCAGCTGGCGCGGAAATGCGGCGCATGCGCGGGAGCGTCAGCGGCCGCTGTCAGTTTCCCGCGCATGCGCAGTGGGGAGAGTCACTTCCGCCTCCGCCATGGTGGAGGCCGTGGCGGAGGCGGAAGGGAAAGAGTGCCCCCACGGCACAGGCCCGCCCGCGGATCGGTGGGCCCCGATTGCGGGCCAGGCCACCGTGGGGGCACCCCCCGGGGTCAGATCGCCCCGCGCCCCCCCCAGGACCCCGGAGCCCGCCCACGCCGCCTGGTCCCGCCGGTAAATACCAGGTTTGATTTACGCCGGCGGGACAGGCAATTCCTGGGCGGGACTTCGGCCCATCCGGGCCGGAGAATCCAGCGGGGGGTCCCGCCAACCGGCGCGGCCGGATTCCCGCCCCCGCCCAATCTCCGGGAGCGGAGACTTCGGCGGGGTCGGGGGCGGGATTCACGGCGGCCAACGGCCATTCTCCGACCCGGCGGGGGGGTCGGAGAATGACGCCCAATGTACCACTGAAAAATTCTGCCACATTTTGTTATAATTTAAAGCACTGACCAGCCCCCATCTGGAGTACTGTGTTCAGTTCTTGCCATTTCACAGCAGGAAGGATGAATTGGCCTCAAGGAATTCACTGCAAAATTGAAAGGATTACATTATGAGAACAAATTGCTTATATTTCCTTGAGTATCGAAAATTCAGGAGTGAGTAAATTCAGTTGTTTACAATGATTAAAGTATTTCATAGGGTTCAAATAGAGAAACTATTTCACTCTGTTGTGGGAGTTGAGAACAAAGAGGTGTAACCTTAAATTAGAGATGAACACTTCAGGGGTCTTGTCAGGAAACAGTTCTTATTACATATGATATGGAAATCTGGAATTCTGTCCTGAAAGAGCTGTTAAGGCAAAATTAGTTGAAAAATTTGTTTTTGGCAAGGGTATTGAAACCAAGATAGGTAAATGGAGTTAAGGGAAGGCAGTTCCCTTCGCACCTATGGCATTACGTGCAGCCCTAAAGTCCTTCACGGCTCTGTCTTCCTCAGGTAGAATTCAACTCCTTTTCATCACACGGGATTTGATCATCAAGTCACCTCCAACAACAGCTTTACCCTATTGGGGTCCCACAGTTATGGTTGTCATGAAAAAGATGTACTTCTACAGAACCATCTTATCTCAGCCCATCCTGATCACATAGGTTCCCCAGAGTCACCTTAATCTGGGCAGTCAATAACACCCCAATATTGTTAACATTGTGCCCATGGAGGAAGCCCCATGCTCAAATGCCTGGGGCATGGCAGAACTTATGGAGCGCATGACCTTCTCCATACTCCCATGCCTCAGCTAATAAAGGCAAGTACCCTGGGCGGGATTCTCCGACCCTCCGCGCCGGAATCGCGCCCGGTGTGGGGGCGGAGAATAGCCGCTCACAATGGAAATCTGGCGCGATGGCCGGCGCCTCCGTGATTCTCCGCGCACCGGTTGACGCGGCACCTGTCGGGGGCCGTTGGAACAGTCCCCGAAAGGGAGAAACCCGCCCTCTGTATAGCTTCTATAACTGAGATCATGGGCGTCATTCTCCGACCCCCCCGCCGGGTTGGAGAATCGCCGGGGGCTGCCGTGAATCCCGCCCCCCGCCGGTTGCCGAAGTCTCCGGTACCGGATATTCGGCGGGGGCGGGAATCGGGCCGCGCCAGTTGGCGGGCCCCCCCCCCCCCGCTCAATTCTCCGGCCCGGATGGGCCGAAGTCCCGCCGATAAATTGCCTGTCCCGCCGGCGTAAATTAAAGCACCTATTTACCGGCGGGACAAGGCGGCGTGGGCGGGCTCCGGGGTCCTGGGGGGGGCGCGGGGCGATCTGACCCCGGGGGGTGTCCCCACGGTGGCCTGGTCCGTGATCGGGGCCCACCGATCCGCGGGCGGGCCTTTGCCGTGGGGGTACTCTTTCCCTTCCGCCTCCGCCACGGTCTCCACCATGGCAGAGGCGGAAGAGACTCCCTCCACTGCGCATGCGCGGGAAACTGTCAGCGGCCACTGACGCTCCCGCGCATGCGCCGCCCCGACATGTCATTTCCGCGCCAGCTGGCGGGGCACCAAAGGCCGTTTCCGCCAGCTGGCGTGGCGGAAATTCCTCCGGCGTCGGCCTAGCCTCTCAATGTTGGGGCTCGGCCCCCAAAGATGCGGAGCATTCCGCACCTTTGGGGCGGCGCGATGCCCGTCTGATTGGCGCCGTTTTGGGCGCCAGTCGGCGGACATCGCGCCGTTTCGGGAGAATTTCGCCCCATAAGTCCAGATTGCTGTTTTGCTGCCCAATGCCAGGATTGAGGATATCACCTCAGCGCTTAGTGGGGAGGGAAAGATCCAGTTGATGCAGTTCACATGGGTACCAATGACATAGGTAGGACTAATAAAGAGGTTCTACCAAGGGAGTATGAACAGCTAGGGGCTAAATTAAAAAACAAAACCTCCAGCGTAATAACCTTTGGATTACTACCTGAGCGAATTGGCACAGGCTAAATAAGATCAAAGAGTTGTATGGTTGGGTCAAAGATTGATGTGGGAGGAATGATTTACAATTATTGGGGCACCGACAGCCGCGCTGGGGAAAGACAAAGCTCTACCGTTTGGATGGCGTTCACTTGAACTACATTGGAAACATTGTCCTGGCAAATCATAGATCTAGGGGATTAGCAGGGATGGGAAATCTTCACAGTTTGGGGGATTTCTGACTTTTTAAGTATGGAATTCCATCCTTGGAAATGATTTTCCAACCTCCGCCTCTACACAGCTGTTGATATACTCAACCTCAATCTCATCACGGCTTGCACTCAGACGCAAAGTCCAATTGTCGCCTCACAGCTGTGTATGCGTGTGTGTGTGTATATATATGTGTACATGTGTGTGTGTGTACACGTGTGTGTCTGTGTACATGTGTGTCTGTGTACGTGTGTGTGTATGTATGTGTACATGTGTGTGTGTATGTGTATGTCTATGTGTACGTGTGCATCTGTGTGTGTGTGTATATATATGTGTGTGTGCGTATATATGCGTATGTGTGTATATATGTGCACATGTGTGTATCTCTGTTCATGTGTACTTGTGTGTATGGGTGTTTGTGTTCGTGTGTGTGTGTGAGTTTGTGTGTGTGTACATAGAATCATAGAATTTACAGTGCAGAAGGAGACCATTTGGCCCATCGATTTTGCACCAGCCCTTGGAAAGAGCACCTTACTTAAGCCCATATCTCCACCCTATCCCAGTAACCCTACCTAACCTTTTGGACACTAAGGAAATCCCGCAGGACAGCACGGTAGGACAGTGGTTATCACTGTGGCTGCACAGCTCCAGGATCCCAGGTTCGATTCCCGGCTTGGGTCACTGTCTGTGCAGAGTCTGCACTTTCTCTCCGTGTCTGCGTGGGTTTCCACCGGGTGCTCCGGTTTCCTCCCACAGTCCAAAGATGTGCAGCTTAGGTTGATTGGCCATGCTAAATTGCCCTTAGTGTCCAAAAAGATTAGGAAAGGTTCCGGGGATAGTGTGGAAGTGTGGGCTTAAGTGGGGTGGTCTTTCCATAGGTCGGAGCAGACTCGATGGGCCAAATGGCATCCTTCTGCACTGTTCCGACTAGGTTGATCACATGGAACGTGAGAGGGCTGAGTGGGCCAGTCAAAGAGGGCTTGCATGTTTGAACATTTAAAGAGTGTGAGTGCGGACGTGGCAATGCAACAGGAGACACACCTGAGGGTAGTGGATCAGACTAGGCTGAGGAAGTGGTGGGTTGGGCAGGTATTTAATTCGGGGCTAGACTCTAAAACTAGGGGCTTTGCGATCTTGATCAATAAACGGGTGTCATTTGAGGTAAGGAATGCAGTGGCGGACTCGGGGGGGGGGGGGAGGGGGGGGGTGGGGGGGCAGGGGGGTGTAGGTATGTTACGGTGAGTGGAAGCTGGAGGGGATGCCGGTGGTATTAGTGAATATTTACCCACCAACCTGGGATAACGCGGAGTTTATGAGGCTGGTGTTGGGGAAAATTCCGTGGACTCATGCAGGTTGATCATGGGTTGAGAACTTTAATATGGTCATTGATCAGAGGTTGGATCGGTCGAGTCCAAGGACAGGGAGGGTGCCAGCCGCGACAAAGGAGCTAAAAGGGTTTATGGAGCAGATGGGAGGGGTACATCCGTGCAGGTTCAGACGGCCAAGAGCAAAGGAGTTTTGCTTTTTTCTTCCATGTTCACAAAGTGTACTCCCGGATTGATTTTTTTCATTTTGAACAGGGCTTTGCTGGCAGGGGTAGTAGGTGCCGCGTATTCAGCGATTGTTGTGTCGGACCATGCCCCACACTGGGTGGATTTACGGGTGAGCAAGGAGGGGGTTCAGCAATGGAGATTGGATGTAGGACTGTTAGTGGATGAGGCGGGGTGCGGGTGGGTGAGGGAGGCCATCCAGAATTATTTGGAGATAAATGACACGTGGAGGTTTTGGCAGCAACGGTGTGGGAGGCTCTGAAGGCAGTGGTTAGGGGGGAGCTAATTTTGATACGGGCTCATAGAGAGAAGGTGGAGCAGACAGAGATGGACAGGCTGGTTAGGGAGATACTCCAGGTGGACAGAAGGTATTCTGAAACCCCGGAGGCGGGGTTGTTGAAGAAGCGGCAGAAGCTGCAGATGGAGTTTGGTCTGATATCCACAGGGAAGGCGGTGGGGCAGTTGAGGAAGGTGAGAGGAACGATATATGAGTATGGTGAGAAGGCCAGTAGGATACTAGCACACCAGCTCAGGAAAAGGGAGGTGGCCAGGGAGATAGGAAGAGTGAAGGACAGAGGGTGGAACATGGTCTTGGATCCAGCGGGGGTGAATGGGGTGTTCAAGGAGTTTTACAGTCGGCTGTATGAGTCGGAGCCCCCAGCTGGGGTGGAGGGGATGAGGCAGTTTCTGGAAGGGTTGAAGTTTCCGAAGGTGGAGGAAGGGTTGGTGGAGGGGTTGGGAGCCCCGATCGGGATTGCAGAAGTAGTAGAGGGATTGGAGGCCATGTGGTCGGCTAAGGCCCTGGGACCAGACGGCTACCCAGTGGAATTTGCGCTGAAATTGAGCCACTGCTTTCGTGATGCTCCGCCAATGCTCCGACCCGTTGGGCCAAGTTCCCAACGGCATGGGTCACTCGTGCTATTTATTTTGTGAACCCGGTGTGGCGGCTGCAGACTGAATCCAGCGCCGCCACAGTCGTGTGGAAGCAGTTCATGGGCAGGGGGAGTTTTGGCGGGGGCTGGGGGCACTGGTGGGGGTTGCCCCAGAGATGGCGAGCCTGGCCAAAGGAGGTCACTATTTGGCAGGCTGTGTCCGTGCGCGGCCGGTGCCATGTTGCACGGTGCAGCCGCTGCAGGCCGCCACTGTGCACATGCGCAGCCACGGACCCAGCAATTCTCCGTCTGTATCCGCAGTTAAAGCTGCCGGCTTTGCGCTGCGTGCCTGCTAGCCCCCCACCAGACAGAGGATCGGTGCAGTTTTTGCACCGTTTTTCCAGGTGTAATGCTTCATTGTTCCCATGCCGGCGTCAGCACATAGTCTTCAAATCGGAGAATCCAGCCCAGTGTACTTGCATCATAGTTCTTTTATCTCCCCATCTACTCTGCTTCGCCCTCAGCGCTGCCTTGCTTGCCCCTTATCCTGGCCGTTCGTCCGAACAAACCCAGCCACCTCTGCCGGGTTGTTGAAATAATGTTCCTTGTTTTGGAATGTGACCCAGAGCCTGGTTGGGAATCATATTCCAAATCTCACTCTGCTCCTGTACAGGGCCGATTTTGCCAGGTTGAACTCAGCCCTGCACTTTGTCAGGTCTGCCCCAATGTTCTGGTAGACCCGGATTCTATGTTCTTCCTAGCTGCTCGCCTTCGCCTGCCTTGCCCACCGCAGGATGCTCTCACGATCCTGATAATGATGCAGTTTCACAATTAATGGCCTTGGTTGTTTCCCCGCTTTGGGCTTCGGTTGGAGCGATCTGTTGTGCCCTGTCGATCTCCGATGGGTTGGGGAAGCTGTCCCTCGCAACTAAGCTGGCCAGCATTTGGGCCACATAGCCCGTCAGGTCCCTGGCAAGCGCACAATCCGGATATTCTGGCTTCGGGACCTATTCTCCTGGTCCTCGACTTCAAGCTCCCGTGGGTCGCCACCAACCTTTTGATTTTGGCTTTTCCAGCTCGAGAAGCATCTTGCCCTGCGCCTCCACCTTCTTGCCCAGTCCATCGGTCACCGTCTGCATAGTGACCAACGCCTCCGTCACTGCCACCTTGATCACCACCTGGATTTCCACTTTTATTACCTCCCTCATCGCCGTCAGTTCCGTTCCTTTGTCAGGAACGTCTTCCTTCCATCTCCAGATGGGTGGGGGGGAGGCTATTGTTCGGGTTGTCGGTCTCCTTCTCTCTGGGGTGGCAGGGGACCCCTCGCCTCGTGGGTCCGCTGACTCATCCACCCGCTGTTCATGGCCTTTCCCTCCACTCCTGGCTCCTCTGCGGCCTCTCATGCTCCCGTTTGCTGGCATGATGTTTCTATCCTTTCCCTTTCTTAATTGTGGGTGAGTTAAGACTAAATTTTCGAGCTAATTTCGACTAAAAGTGCCGATTTGGCTGTGTTCTGGAGGAGAGCCACCTGATGTGCGTCTGCTCAGCACATCACCATCACCGGAATTCATCGTTTCCTAGTTCTTTAGTTAATACAGTTCCAATGCATGTGCAATTTACTATGATGAGGTACAGAATGAACTGCAGTGGATAGAAGGATTAATTATACTAATAATCAATATAAAATTATCAGTTGGGTTTTCAATTTGATTCTCTTAGCTTGTTAGAAGTTACATATATTCATATGTAAGCACCTGATATTGCATACAGAGCTACAATTTCACCATGGTAGCTGCAGAGTTTAAATTCGGTTAACTAAAAACCAGTAATGCACAACCAGCCTTTTTTGAATTAAAGAAAAGCATGGGGGAAAATAGTTCCCTGGTCCATTCTCCATGGCAATACCTTGACCAATCAGAGTTGACTTTCCAACCAATCATGCAGTAAATTGTTGCTCCCTTTGGAATTTGGGATTCTTGCATCTCTCCTGATTTGTACAGGATGAAAAGCTTCAACAGCACATCTTTGTTCTTTTTGTTAGGTAAGAAGTCTTACAACACCAGGTTAAAGTCCAACAGGTTTGTTTCAAGTCACTAGCTTTCGGTGCACTGCTCCTTCCTCAGGCGAATGTAGGAGCAGTGCTCCGAAAGCTAGTGATTTGAAACAAACCTGTTGGACTTCAACCTGGTGTTGTAAGACTTCTTACTGTGCTCACCCCAGTCCACATCATGGCTTTTTTATTGGAAATATTTTAATTATAATTTTAAACTATTTTTATACAAAGCAGACAATAACACAGAATAACAGCTAAACAGTAAGTACCCTCTACCCCCCACTTCCCCTATAACAATATAACCTCACCACTAAAACCCCCCACCCACCCTATCTTCCCCTCCCAACAGCTAACAGTGACCAACTCTTTGAAGTACACTATAAACGGTCGCCATCTACGATAAAACCCTTCCACTGACCTTCTCACAGTCAACTTGACCTTCTCTAGCTGCAAAAACTCCATCAAGTCACCCAGCCACACCGAGGCGCTTGGCAGTCTAATCGACCTCCAGTGCAAGAGGATCTGCCTCTTTGCCACAAGCGAGGCAAAGGCCAGGACGTCGGCACGTCTCCCCCACAAATACTGAAAATGACTTCCCGTTAGCTGGAACGGCAACTCCCCAAGCCCCCTCTCCACCCCGGTGCCCCAGCCACCATGTATTTGCTCTTTCCTATATTTAGCTTATAGCCAGAAAAGGACCCACCACGCTACAAGATCCCCATAATGTTTCTCACTGTCGCCTCCGGATCCCTAACATATAATAGCAAATCGGCGATGTATAGCGAGACCTAATGTTCCACCCCTCCTCTAACCAATCCTTCCCATGCTTTCAAAGATCTCAGTGCCATGCCTCGTGGCTCTATTGCTAATGCAAACAACAAAGAGGATAGTGGACATCCCTGCCTCTTACCCCGGCATAGACGAAAGGACTCAGAAGTCACTTTGTTAGTGCAAACACTGGCAAATGGGGCCTCATACTACAGCTACATCCATGCAACGAAGCCTGGTGCAAACCCAAATTCCTCCAGTATCGTGAACAGATAGTCCCATTCTACCTGGTCAAATGCTTTTCCACATCAAGCAAAATTATGGGGCGTCATTCTCCGACCCCCAGCGGGTAGGAGAATGGCCGTTGGCCGCCGTGAATCCCGCCCCCGCCGGTTGCCGAAGTCTCCGAAGGGAGAAACATCGGCGGGGCGTTAATGACGCCGCTGACGTCGGAGAATGGCACGGGTCTGCGCAAGGCAGCCGATTTTGGGCCTGCCGATATTCTCCCTTCCGGATGGGCCGAAGTCCCGTCGACGTGATGACCGTTCACGTCGACGTAAATCAAACCTCCTTTTCATCGGCGTGAACCTGTGCTCCAGGTTCACGCCGACCAGCGTGGAGGTGAGTGACGGCCTGGGGGGTTGGCCGCTGGGCAGGCGATGGCGTGGCCGCAGTCTGAATGTGTGGGGGAGAGGTGTGTCTCGGGTTGTGTGTGTGTGTGCGCGGCGGGGGGGGGGGGGGGGGGGGGGTGGTTAGAGTGGGCTGGGCTCCGGGGGAGTGCCGGGAGGGGGGTCCGTGCCGGGGAGGAGGATGGGGGGTCCGTGCCGGGGAGGAGGTTGGGGTCCGTGCCGGGGAGGGGGTTGGGGGGGGGTCCGTGCCGGGGAGGGGGATGGGGGGTCCGTGCCGGGAAGGGGGATGGGGGGGGGGCTCAACGTACATGACACCCCCGCGCGCTTTGGACAGAGCGCAAAGGCAGCTTCTGTCGGTGTAACATTGACTTTAATAACCAAACGAGTTCATGCACGTGCCCTAGCTCCTAAAACTCATCTGTGATCTGTGCCCTGCACCCGTGCCAACTTACTCAGTGTCTAATTGTTTGGCCTTACGGGCCCTTTGACTACGTCTACGTGGTTCCCCAGACGGTACAGCAGAACTGGAGGTGGACTCCTGTGATTCCTGCCCTCTGACACTGGATCCCTTTGGCGGCCGTTTCCTGGGGAGTCCTGGCCTAGATGGGCCAGGCTGCGGCCCGGGCGACTGGGATGGCGAGCTGCCAGCCTGTCCTGCCCGTTGCCCACCCGACGCACCTGGGACGGAAGGGGGGGGAGTCCGAGGTGTCGCGGTGTTCCCGGACCTCCCCTACAGGGGGACCCGGGATGGACCACACCACCTCCTCCTCCCTCGGGGTGCCCGATGGCCCCCAGGCCTCTACATGGGTGGGGGATGCGAACGGACTGGCCATCCGACGCCCCCCCGGCATCTGGCGCTGCCAGTCCTGGAGGTCCGTGCTGGTATCGACAGGGGTCTGCAGGTTTGCAGCCATGGAGCCCAGGGGGTTGGCAAACCCTGTCTGTGACAGTGCGACGCCGGCTCGCACATGGCCACTGGCGCCGATGCCCTCAGCGATGGCCTGCAGAGACTGGGCCATGGTCTGCAGAGACTGGGCCATGGCCTGCTGAGACTGGGCTATGGCCTGCTGAGACTGGGCCATGGTGTTGAGCGCCTCTCCCATCTGGCGCTGGCACTGGCTCATGGCCTCCTGTGAGAGGGCAGCCATGTCCTGGGCCACAGACGCCGCCTGCACGGAAAGCCCCAGGCCTCGCAAACCGTTCCCCATGTCTGACACCGTTGCACCCATTGCCTCCACCGCGGACGCCACCCGTGCGGTGTCGGCCTGGGTGGCACGCATGACCGGCACAACTTCCAGCTCCTGGACGCGGGTGGACTCCTCCACCTGTGACTGCAGCCGCCGCAAGCCGACCGTCACCCTCTACGCTCGTCTCCGGGTCGGTGGTTGCATCGGATCTATGTGTGGGTGTGGAAACTCCAGGAACCCGGGATCCATCTGGGCGGCAGATGTTCGCTTGGGCTTGGCTGCCCTCCGACCGCCCGGCCCCTCTGCTGCTCCTACCTCCACCTGCTGTACCGGGACGGCTGTGTTGTGCGCACCAGTGAGTGTACCAGATGCCTCATCACTAAAGTGCCCAACCGAGGTGAGTGTTTCTGCGATGGTGGAGGGTGTTGGTGACAGCAGTGGCGTTGTGTCGTGCTCTTCGTCCCACTCTGAGTCCATGGCACTTTGGGGTGGGGGTTCGTCTCCACCCATCCACTCTGAGTCACTGTCCGGTATTTCGTCTTCCTGGGTAGTGCTGTCCCGGGTAGGGGTGTCCTGGGTAGTGCTGTCCCGGGTAGGGGTGTCCTGGGTAGTGCTGTCCCGGGTAGTGGTGTCCTGGGTAGTGGTGTCCTGGGTAGTGGTGACCTGGGTAGTGGTGACCTGGGTAGTGGTGTCCTGGGTAGTGGTGTCCTGGGTAGTGGTGTCCTGGGTAGTGGTGTCCTGGCTCGGATGTGACGGGGGCCTGTGGCTGCCCCCCTCGTCGCTGTGTGGCACACGCCTGCGACGTCGCTCCCACGCATGACGGGGGTGTCGTCTCCCTGTTGCTCCAGGTCTCTCCGTCTCCCGTGGTGTGCGAGGGGCATCCTGCGGGCGTCGCATGCCGGAGGGTCCGGGTCCCTCCGTCTCCCGTGGTGTGCAAGGGGCATCCTGCGGGCATCGCATGCCGGAGGGTCCGGGTCTCTCCGTCTCCCGTGGTGTGCGAGGGGCATCCTGCGGGCGTCGCATGCCGGAGGGTCCGGGTCACTCCGTCTCCCGTGGCCTCCGAGGGGCATCCTGCGGGTGTCGCATGCCAGAGGGTCCGGGTCTCTCCGTCTCCCGTGGTGTGCGAGGGGCATCCTGCGGGCGTCGCATGCCGGAGGGTCCGGGTCTCTCCGTCTCCCGTGGCCTCCGAGGGGCATCCTGCAGGCGGTCTGCATCTGCGGGGATGGGTGCCTGGACGTTTGCTCCTGCGATACACAATGAAGCATGCATGGTTAGACACGCAGGCACTGATCAGGTGATATGGGGGAGGGGGGATATGGGGACGGACTGTCGGTAGCTCACTTGCTAGTACGCCCCCGACCTCTGCATCAGCAACCTCCCGGTCGTCAGGTCCGCCAGCCAGTTCCAGGGCCCTTTCCTTGTGTTCGGTCAGTGGCCTCTCATCAGCGGGGCCTCCTCCAGCCCTCACATGCTCCCTATTGTTGTGTGCGCGCTTCTCCTGTGGCGGGGGTGTGGGGGGGGGTGGGGGTGGTGGCAGGGGTAAAAGGCAACAGTGTTAGGCAGGTATATGAATGCACGCCATCGGTTGCGCGTGCATTGCAGAGGTTAAGGTTAGGGCTGGATTCACTTGGGGATATGGGGGATATGGGGGAGGGGGGATATGGGGAGGGGGGATATGGGGGAGGGGGGATATGCGGGATATGGGGGAGGGGGGATATGGGGGAGGGGGACATGGGGGAGGGGGACATGGGGGAGGGGGATATGGGGGAGAGGGGATATGGGGGAGAGGGGATATGGGGAGGGGGGATATGGGGGAGGGGGGATATGGGGGAGGGGGGATGGGGATATGGGGGAGGGGGGATATGGGGAGGGGGGGATATGGGGGAGGGAGGGATATGGGCGAGGCTCACCCTGGCTGCTCTGACGAGGTCGTTCACCTTCTTGTGGCACTGGGTGCCTGTCCGTGGTGTCAGGGCCGCAGCGGTGACGGTCTCTGCCACCTCCCTTCACAGACGCCGGCTGTGGCGTGGGGCAACTCTGCGGCCGTGCCCAGGATACAGGGCGTCCCTCCTCTGCTCCACTGCGTCCAGGAGCGCCTCCACATCCCGTGACTGGAACCTCGGGGCTGAGCGGCGGCCAGCCATCCAGCCGGGTGTTCCGGTCGGGTGTTCCGGTCGGGTGGGGGGAGCAGCGCGGCCTTATGAGCCGTCACGCCATGCGGCGTGTATGACGCTGCACGGCGTGAACCACGTGCGCAAGCGCGGATCCCGTCACGTCGCTGCTAGCCCATTTCGGGCCGGAGACTTTTGAACCATTTTTCCGGCGTGACGCAAGTCAGATTTGCGCCGTTTTTTGCGCCGATCGGCGGACTTTGCGCCGATAACGGAGAATTTTGCCCATGATCTCCGGAACCCGACTCTCCCCCGGGGTGAGCACCACGTTCAACAGACGTCTCACGTTTGCCATCAACCTCCCCCTTTATAAGTCCTGTTTCTTTTATCTCCATAACTTCCAGGAGACAAGGCTCCAGTCTTAACGCTAACACCTTAGATAAAAACTCTGAAAATTGAAATTGAAAATCGCTTTTTGTCACGAGTAGGCTTCAAATGAAGTTACTGTGAAAAGCCCCTAGTCGCCACATTTCGGCGCCTGTTCGGGGAGGCTGTTACGGGAATCGAACCGTGCTGCTGGCCTGCCTTGGTCTGTTTTCAAAGCCAGCAATTTAGCCCTGTGCTAAACAGCCCCATTTAACAGGGAGATCGGACAATATGACCAGCATTTTGCCTTTTTTTGCATTTTGCCCCTTTGTCCTTCTTAAGGGGCAGGGAAATCAAAGTGTGCCCCAATGTCTGTGGCAGGGCACCTCTCTCCAAGGAGTCACTGAACATCCCAACAATAAAGGGGTCAACTGGTCTACAAATGTTTTATAAAATTCCGCGGTGCGGCCGCATTTGGAGTATTGCGTGCAATTCTGGTCGCCGCATTATAGGAAGGATGTGGAAGCATTGGAAAGGGTGCAGAGGAGATTTACCAGAATGTTGCCTGGTATGGAGGGAAGATCTTATGAGGAAAGGCTGAGGGACTTGAGGCTGTTTTCATTAGAGAGAAGAAGGTTAAGAGGTGACTTAATTGAGGCATACAAGATGATCAGAGGATTGGATAAGGTGGACAGTGAGAGCCTTGTTCCTCGGATGGTGATCTCTAGCACGAGGGGACATAGCTTTAAATTGAGGGGAGATAGATATAAGACAGATGTCAGAAGTAGGTTCTTTACTCAGAGAGTAGCAAGGGCGTGGAATGCCCTGCCTGCAACAGTAATGAACTCGCCAACACTAAGGGCATTCAAATGGTCATTGGATAGACATATGGACGATAAGGGAATAGTGTAGATGGGCTTTAGAGTGGTTTCACAGGTCAGCGCAACATCGAGGGCCGAAGGGCCTGTACTGCGCTGTAATGTTCTATGTTCTGTGTTCCATCGTGAACCCATTGGGCCCCAGTGCCTTCCCCAACTGCATCAATTTCAGTGCCTCCTTGATCTCTACCAACTCCAAATGAGCTGCTAGTTCGTCCCGTACCTCCTCCCCCATCTTGGGAAACTCCAACTCTCCCAGGAACTTCACCATATTCCTCTCATCCCGAGGCGAGTCGGACCTGTACAACGTTTCATAGAAGGCCCAAAATACCCCATTCACCTTCTCCTGAGCCAAGATCAACGCCCCCTCTATCCCGTGCCCTAATCTGTACAATCTCCCTCTCTGCCTCCCATTTCCTCAGTTGAAATGCCAGGAGACGACTTACCTTCTCCCCATACTTCTGGATTGCCCCTTTAGCTCTCCTCAACTGTCGCCCCGCCCCATCTGTAGAGATCAGATCATCTGCGTTTGCAGTATTTTTCTCTCCGCTAATAGTTCTGGGAATGGACTGTTCGCATACCTGCAATCAAACTCTATAATATCGTTCGCCAGTTTTTCCTGCTCCCTCCTTGCCTCCGCATCTATATGTGCCTTGAAAGAGATATGGTGGGATTCTCTGTTGGCTGATGCTGAAATTGGGAAAGGCGGTTGGATGGAGAATCGGTTTAATGCTGAAATTGTGGCGGGCGCCGGGTTCACGGTAAATCGCAATACTCCAGTGCCTCGACAGCGGTGTCAATGTACAGTAAACGGCATTTGCATATCATTAGTGGGCCTCACCTGGTATTCTCTGGGGCTTCTGCAATTCTTCACCTCCACTGGGGGGAATTCCCGACCGCGAGGTTCATTTGTGCTTTTAAAAATCAAGAAGCAGGCACCGTGGTTGGTGAGGGAGAGAGAGGAGGTAGAACATGCTGAGGTGCGACCTTGGGCTGTTGGTCCTGATACTTGCAGGGCTGGCTGCGGGCGAGGGGGAGTGGGTGAGGTGGGGATGCCAGAGTCCGGGGGAGGAGGGGAGGGGGAGATGGGAATGGGCTGTGAGGCCAGTGTGACCCGCCCCCATAGGACTGGGGCGGTGTCCAGGCACGGACTTCCATTGCTACAGTTTGCAAGGCAACCATCTTGCTGCGCACCCCACTCACCACACACCTTGGCACCTGGTTCTGCAGAGTGCCACCGGACGCATGTGTGCCTCCGCACCCAGCCCCCACCCTCCACCCTGCACCCCAGCTCCCAACCCTGCACACCACCCTCCGCCATATCACCCCCACCAACCGGCCACCAGTCGCTGGCAGGGCATCACACGGCCTGCCTTTGGGCAGTGCCCACAGTAGCCCCTACAGCGGGGTGCCGGACGGGGGCCACAGTGTGTACCGCTGTCAAGGGCCTCGCCAGCCGATGGTACCCATGGCAGCAGGGACAGGCGCCAGGGGAAGAGGCCCCCATGGGGCCGTGCACCTATGGGGCCAGGGGTGCAGGGGGATTGGGGGTGAGGGGAACATGGGGAGGCACAATCCGCAGAACCAACCGGGGCCACTGTGTAGCACAGCGGACCTGGTTGGGCACGGGGGTATGCATCATGCTATATGTCAGACTTTCACCTCCTGCAGACATTGGATATTGGAATTCAACCAGTAATGGTCGCCGTGGCCCTGGGGGATGTACCACTGTTGTACGAGCTGGAGCTGCTCGAGGAGGAAAACGCCGCAGCAGTGGAGCCTGCCCCAGAGGAACAGGAGGCAGCCACTGAGAATGGCGAGCCGGCCACCCTAGCAGGCTGAGGAGGAGGTGGTGCAAAGGAGGCCTTGCATGAGGCCTCGCATGTACCGCCTGCCATTCAAGGACCTGCCAGACTGGGCATCTGCCAGACTGGGCATGCTGTCAAAGACTTAGGCTGAGCATGGGGACCGTACAACACCAGAGCAGTGAGCGCTGGCTGAGCTGCGGTCCCTGAGCCTAACCCACCCCACCACATTCCTCTGCGGCCATCCCAGACCAGCCCACCCCTCACACCCATCTGACAAAGCATCGAGGCAGGTTGTAACATTCTGCACAGGTCTATGATATGAAAACATATATACCGATTCGTGCCCGAGCCGCTATCGCTAAACTCTACCCTGCACCCATTCCAACTTAACTGGTGTCTACTTTTCTAGCCATACGGGCCCTAAAGCTAGACCTAGGTGGATCCCCAGATGGTACATCAGAAGTGGAACAGCTTTGGACAGCACAGTGGCGCAGTGGGTTAGCCCTGTTGCCTCACGGCACCGAGGTCCCAGGTTCGATCCCGGCTCTGGGTCACTGTCCATGTGGAGATTTCACATTCTCCCCGTCTTTGCGTGGGTTTCGCCCCCACAACCCAAAGGATGTGCCGAGTAGGTGAATTGGCCACGCTAAATTGCCCCTTAATTGGAAAAAATGAATTGGGTACTCTAAATTTTAAAAAAAAAGACGTGGAACAGCCTGCTGTGAATACCGTCCTGTGACATGGGTTCCCTATGGGAGTCGTCTTTTGGGGCGACCGTGCCTGGATGGACTCGGCTGCTGCTTGGGTGTCACAGGTGGTGGGTGCCGCCCTGTTTTGCCCACTGCCCATGTGAAGTGCCAGGGACAGAGGTGGGGGGGGCGGGGAGTCTGAGGTGTGGTGGTGTTCTGGCACCTCCCCTACAGGAATCACCGGCCCCAGCCCCATCAGCTCCTCCTCTCTTGGGTGCCCTTTGGCCCCTGGGCTAATCCATGTGATGGGGATGTGAGCGGAACTAACCCCTGAGGCTCCCCCACCATATGGCGCTGCCAATCCTGGAGGTCGGCTCTGGTCGCGACCAGGGTCTGCATGCTCGCGACAATGGAGCACAGGGGGTGGACCACCTCTGTCTGGGACTGCTCCACATCACCCAGTGACTGTGCCTCAACCTTCTGGGTCGGTAGCATATCAGCCAGTGACTGCACCATCTCCCTCTGGGACAAGGCCACCGCCCTCTGGTCTATGCCATGTCGGCCAGCGCCTGGGCAATGTCGCTGTCGCCCTCCTCCTTGGCCCGCTGTGACTAGGCCACACTCAAGAGCACCAGGTGGCTTTGCCACATGGCTGCCTGTGGTGGGGCAGCGCTGCCCTCGGCCTCAGCCACCACCTGCACAGATTGCCCCAGGCCTTGGACATGTTGATCCGTTGTGGAAACCTTCACCCCCAAGGGATCCACTGTGGACACCACCCTTGCAGTGTTGGTGTGGGCGGCACGCAGGATCGACAACACCTCCTGGACTCCTACAACTGCACCTGCAGGTGCTGGATCCTCGCCGACAACCCCTCATTTAGTCTCTGGCTCTTTGACTGCATCTTCACGATCAATGGGACCATCCATTCCAGAGGCCTGAAACCTGTCTGGACGGCAGCTAGTCCCTGGGGTCGGCCGGCCCTCCGACCGTTTGCCCACTCGGGAGTTCCTAACTCCACCTGCATGACTGGAGCATGTGTGTGGTGTGCAGGAATGCCCCACTAAATGCCCCTCTTCACTAAATTGTCCCCCTCCAGTCTTCTCCCGCTCCCGGCATTTATGGGCGACCTTCTCCTGGATGGGGGGGGAGTTGGAAATAAAACATGCACAGTGTTAGACATTTTGTTGCATGCATCATCTTGTTTCATGTTGATTTGACGCCGGGTACCTGCCTTGATCACCGCCATTCTGAAGCAAGTAAGGTGTGTAATGCAACTTCTGAAGAAAGAATATTCAAACTAACAGGTTTGAAGTCTGGGCTGCTCATTTCTGTGCCTCAAAACTGATTCCAATTTTAGAGCCCCATGCGTGCTGCTATGGAACTGTATATTGGATGAGGTAGGGAAGCCATTTTGAAGTCTGTGAATGAGAAACAGTCTGGACAGAGGTAAAGTTACTTTCCTTGTCTCTAGGCTTGTTTGGATGAAAACTGGACAGACCTTACCCTTCAGGAGGCTGACTCTTCAGTTGTCTGATTAGTTTTGAAGGCCCTAGGCCTGGCCTTTGTTAAAGCTTGCGGTAGGTGTGAAAGAGGGGTCATGTTAAAGTGCCATGATTCAGGCTAATGATTTAGCGCTGCAATTCCTTGGAATAATTCCTCAACATGAGTCAGTAACGCCCAGCAAGTAGTGGTAGCAAGCCTGCTTCAGGAAAACCTATCAGCCTAGCAGTGAAATTGGTTATGTTAAAACGTTTCGAGGCTGGAAAACGAACAGTTGATACTGGTGAAGAAGTGTCCACAGTAATGCTGACAAAATCGATGTGTGCAAAGTGTTGCAACTTTAAAGTGTTGGCAGGTGAGTTGGACCAGAGACAGCATAATGGAGAATGTGGAAAGCCTCATGGCAGTCTGGGTCAAGACAAAACCTGCAGCAGGTACCTCTTAGTTTGATTGTTATGCAAGCATAAGCCTATATGTAGACTTCCAGAATGAACAGGGTGAGAGTTTGCAGTCCGAAAGTTTCAATGCTATTTGTGGGTGCTTCAAGTTTTTCAAGGGATGTACCTATCTATACAGCATTAAAGTGACTAGTAGAACATTAGCGCTGATACAGAACTGATTGATGAATTCCCTGCTTATTTGGAGATAGTCTTTGAACAAAATAGCTCCCGGACAAAACAAGTTTTTTAATGCTGATTAGATGGGGCATTTTTGAAAGCATATACCACAGAAAGCATACATTTTTCAAACAAGATAAAACAGCACCAGGATTTAAAGCTATCAAAGATCTCCAGGCTCTCCTGCTCGGTGAAAACGCTGCAGGAGATTTTAATTTAAATTTTTAGTGACGTACTAGTCCAAGAAACCATGGGCATTGAGGGATTATTCCAGGGAGCATCTGCGTATCATTTGACATTCAAATAAAAACCTGGATGACAGGGCACTTTTTGAAGAATGGCTCTTGCTGTGTGCTATCCATGCCTAGAGGGTATAATATGCCAGAGAAAATATCATCTTCAAAAGTATTGTTCCTTTTGGATGATTGCACCTGTCCTACCTGTCTTGATGAATTGTCTGAAAATGTGAAGGTGAATTTCCTGCCACCCAACACAGCTTAATTGAAACAGCTTATGGATCAGCAGTGAATAGCAATATTCAAATCTATTATCTACACTGTACTTTGTTCCAACTCATCAAGGCACCAATGTGGAAATGTGCCACCAGTCAAGGAAGTTTTGGGATGGCGACAACATCCTCGAGTACATGGGATGAAGTCACTTTGTCACGTCTGAATGGTGTATGGCAGAAATTGTGCCCTGATCGCATTTGTCAGTGACCACAAAGAATCTAACTAAAATGGCGCTGAGGTGTCTCGTGAAATGATCACCTTGACAAGGGAGGCTGGTTTTGAAGAAGTAGCTGAAACTGATGGGGTGAAATTGCATGCATCCCACCGAGAGAAATTATCCAATAAAGACTTAATGCAGCGAGAGAGTCAACGAGTTGAAGAGAAGTTGCTGAAACCCCACCCTTTTGAGTTCTTTTTGATTAAACGACTGTCAATAATTTTCCAACTTGTGGAAGAGACGGAGATGGCTCAAACAGAGAAAGCAGTGCCAAAGTGAGCAGGATGGTCAATTATGACATTAGCTGCACAGAAATATCTACCAGGAGAAGCCAAAATGAATTGTTCAACAGTCATTGGATAAATCTTTGTTGACGATCCTTCAACCCATTATCTCTCCAAAGCCCTGGCCAAGCCCCATCTTCAATTCAAAACCAAAACCATTCCAACTTCAGTCAGAAGAGAAGGTCCTTCTCAGAAGAGAAGGTCCAGGATCTCAAACCTGAGACCAAGGCCATCGCATCAGGCATCTCAAAGTACAATCAGCAATGGTTTCAAAAGGCCCTCCAAATCCAGTGACAAGAAAGGTCTTCCCCCAAGCCAACATACCCTGCACCAAGGTGCTAAATCACTCAAAGCCACCTCCATTGAAAAGTTATCAAAGCATTGCTGAAGAAGTAAAATATTTCCACCAACTCATTGTGACCGACCAAAATGGCAAAAGGTTCTTTTGGAAAGGTACTGAACACAGAGAACTTGGCCAAGAACATGCAGATCCTAAACCAAGGAGACGGAGAGAGTACAAAAGCCTCCAAGCAACTCATTCAACTAACCCCTGAAGCAGCACCTGTCCACATGTGGCAGAGTCTGGAAATTGTGCATTGGACTCATGAAGCAAGTCATCCCTGAACCCAAGGGATGCCTAGAAGAGACTGGTGAGTATTAGCTAATTGGAATTTATACATAATTAATAATTACATTTCATGAAAAATGCACGAGGTTATCTCTAGATAATTTAGTGAAGCACTTTTCCTTTCCTTTTAACATATGTTTGAATGGGTATACAAGTTAATAGAAAATGTAGTCTCGCATTTTTTACAGTTTATATTAATTTGTGTTGGATAGCAAACCAGTTTCAATCGATTAATACAATTAAATTAAAGGAAATATTATTTTCTGAGGAAGGAGCTAACCAACTGTTCATACTTTAGTTTCTCAAACAAAATCATCTTTTGTTAATGGAATATAGTTGGTATGATTTTCCCTAACTTTATGATGATATTGATGTGCCATGAGTGTTCAGTAGTACTGTATAAATGCCCTCTTGGACACTTGCATATGCTACTGTCAAAGAGGACCTGTAAACACAACTTAAAAAAAAATAAACTTAGAGTACCCAATTATTTTTTTCCAATTAAGGGTCAATTTAATGTGGCCAATCCACCTAACCTGCACATCTTTGGGTTGTGGGGGTGAAACCTACACCGACACAGGGAGAATGTGCAAACTCCACACGGACAGTGACCCAGGGCCGGGATTCGAACCCGGGTCTTCGGCGCCGTAGTCCCAGTGCTAACCACGGCATCACGTGTGGCCCTGCACACACAACTTCTAAATAGTTTTTGCTTAATATGTATGAGTAAATAAAGGAAACTCGTTAGTGTAGATAATACTCTAATGCAAGATTGCTTCTGTAGAGTACATCACTTTACTTCCGAGTCAGTTGAACTTGCAACAGTCAAGTTGGAGTTCAATTTCACATCATTATAGGAATATAAGCAAGTAAAACATCCATTCTGAAAATATTTGTGCTAGATTTTAGGCTATATTTGGAAAAAAATTCTGCCATCTTTTTTTAGAGCCCCAAATGAGGAAAATGAAGTATCCAAACTCTTCGTATTTTGCGATGAGGTAAGTATTACTGTAGTAAAATTTCAAAGTAGATTTTAAATTGAGCACCAACTTAACAACTAAATATACCATTTATTAGGGGTGTGAAGACAACCTTCTTCATGGTACAAGAGAAAAGATATCACATCAAGATAGCAGAAGCTGTGCAACAATCCACACACGGTAAAATTTATGTTTATGCACTTATATTTTGTGACGCAAATGATTAAAGCAAAGTTCAACAACAGTAATTTGCATTTCAATAGCACCTTTAACGTAAAAAAACTCCCCAAAGCATTTCACAAATGCATGCAAGGAAAACAGATGATGAGCCAAAATGAAGAGATTAAGAGAATAATCAATAGTTTCATTCAAGGTGATTTTGAGGCTTTTAAAGGAAAAATAAAAGAGAGGCAGTGGGAGTTCAAAAAAACAGGATTAAAGTGATCAAAAGTGTTCCATATCTACTACACAAGTAGTAGATATTCAGCAATCTGAAATCAGAGGATTGCAGTTTTTAAGAAGGGTTTGTATGGGGCAGCAGGAGATAAGGTGGATGAGGGTAGGACCATGAAGGAGTGCTTTGGTATTTGGCCATTGTAACTTAACCAAGGTACTGGGACTTAATATGGTTTTAAGATGGGAAGCCAGCAAAATGAGAATTGAAGTAGTAAAATTTGGTAATGACTAAGGCAGATTTGAGGGTTTCAGTTGAGGTAGGGGCAGAGTTAACAATATTGTGGGGATGAATGTAAAAACTCTTGGAGAAATGTGTGATTTAAAGTTCAGTTCCAGATAGAACAGGCCGATAAAATTATAAACTTATTTGGTTAAGCCTGAAGTCAGAAGTGTGATGGAATACTCCCCACTTGCCTGGATGAGTGCAGCTCCAACACCATTTAAGAAGCTCGACACTATCTAGGACAAAGTAACCAACTTGATTGGCACCCCTTCCACAAACATTCATTCCCTCCATCACCGATACACAGTAGCAGCAGTGTGCACCATCTACACGATGCACTGCAGGAACTCACCAAGGCTCCTTAGGCAGCACCTTCCAAACCCACGACCATTGCCATCTAGAAGGACAAGGGCAGCAGATACCTGAGAACACCACCACTTGGAAGTTCCCCTTCAAGTCACTCACCATCCCGACTTGGAAATGTATCACCGTGCCTGGAATTCCCTCCTTAATAGCACAGTTGGATATAATTACACCACATGGACTGCAGCAGTTCAAGAAGTCAGCTCATCACCTTCTCAAGGACAAATAGGGATCAGCAACAAATGCTGGCCTAGCAGTGAAGCCCACATCCCATAAAAATGATTTTTAAAAAAAAAAATAGCTGGGGAGGGTATGAAAATAGTGGCAGAGAGTAGAATTTGGGGTCTGGAACAAAGGATATTTTCAGTATCTAAAATTAAACTGAAAGAAATGTGATTTATCCAACATTTGACTTTGGAGAGGCAGTTCCTACATGGTACAGCATGTCCATCCCATAGGACTGAAGATGTCTGCCATGCCTCTATTTATTAGACTGACTGAACTTAACAGAAATAAACTAAAGTATTTTATTTCCTTTTCTTCCCATGTACTTAATGATCTGTTGAGCTGCTCACAGAAAAATACTTTTCACTGTACCTCGGTACACGTGACAATAAACAAATCCAATCCAATCCAATAAAGCCGTGTATAAAAAAACCTTACCAATGAGTGCCCTCGCTTGAACTGACAATATATATTTTTTTCTCCTTTGCTCCCTGAGACTCACGCTCATTTCACTCTGCTGCTCTACCCCAAACTCCTTCAGCCATTTGCTAATTTATGGGCTCTTCAAATGACCAGTCACCTAATTACTGCCCTATGACATATTGATTTGTTTTTGTTTAATTACTCTCCCAGTACTGTCTCTGACTCCTTGCTGACTTCCAACCGCTCCTTTTAGCTGCTAGTATTTGGTGCTGTTTCCCCTGAAGCATAATCCTGCTGCTACTTTTATCTGTGACTGTCACTATTTAGCCTCAGTCTAACTCTCTCTCTTAAATAGTAAAATGGGGGTGAAAATAGGAATAGAACTGATTAGCGACCAAAAGAAGGTTTTAAAGTTGATAAATCACCATGACCAGATCAAATGTATTCAAGGACAATGAGGGAAACAAGAGTGTAAATTGCGGCGACACTGGCCATAATTTTCCAATTCTACTTAGATACAGGGATGATGCCAGAGGGCTGGAGAATTGCAAATGTTACACTTTTGTTCAATAATGTATGTAAGGATAAGCCCAGTAACTACAGCTCGATTAGTTTAACCTCGGTGGTGGGAACGCTTTAGAAGCAATGGGTGGGATCTTATGCCCTCACCATGATGGGTTTAATGGCAGAGGTGCATTTAGTTAGGCAAAAAGTTGGTGGGTGATGACCCCACTCCCTTTCCGTCTGCATCTCAGCAAGTCTGTGGTGGGAAAGCTCTTGGATAGCCTTCCAAACAGCCAACAATGGAGGCCCTTAACTCATGGCTACTTCAGGGCCTCATTCTGCCACCGTTGGTATTAACCAGTTGTTGGCTGGGGAAGGGGGGGTATTGCCATGCGGGGACCACAACAAGCCCAGGGGGGACGGATGGGATCCTTAACTCAAAGACATTCATTGCCTGATTGAGGGACGCAGCATTGATAAGAGAGGGGGCCCAATGAGTGCCACCACCCTGCCCTTGGTGCCAACACCCCTCCCCATTATCCTCCTTCTGCCATCACTCAGTTATCCAGTCACAACACTAGTCCTTAGATGGGTGTTGTACCAGCAGCAGTCACTGTTTTGATATAATTTTGAGAAAATACACTAATGAATAAGTAGCCAGGATTTAAACCATGTAACAAGCAGACATTGTTCAAAGTAGCTTTCAGTTTGCTAACTAGCTAACAGCATATGGTGTGAAGGAGTTGCAGCCACACTTTACTGTTAACAATAGCTGTTGAATCTTTATAGTGAATCTGTCTGCTGAGAAAGCCTCTACTACGTTTTCAAATAAACTGAACCTACATTTAGTTTACCAGTCCTGTGTGAGATTAGTAAATTGGTATTATGCAAACATAACACAGGATTAGGCAATTCAGCCCCTCAAGCCTGTTATCATAGAATCATAGAATTTACAGTGCAGAAGGAGGCCATTCGGTCCATCGAGTCTGCACCGGCCCTTGGAAGGAGCACCCTACATAAGCCCATGCCTCCACTCTATCCCCCAAAACACCAGTAACCCACCTAATGTTTTTGGACAATAAGGGCAATTTATTATGGCCAATCCACCTTACCTGCACATCTTTGAACTCTGGGAGGAAATCGGTGCACCTGGAGGAAATCCACGGAGACACGGGGAGAATGTGCAGACTCTGCACAGACAGTGACCCAAGCCAGGAATCGAAACTGGGACCCTGGAGCTGTGAGGCAACTGTGCTAACCACTGTGCTACCCTGCTGCCCGCCATTCAATACGAACATGGTTGATTTTATCTCGACCTCAAATCCATATTCCTGCCCATTCACCATAACTCTTCAACTCATTGTTAATTAAAAATCACTCAATGCCTCGGCATCCACTGCATTCTTGAGTTAGTGAATTCCACAGATTCACAACCCTTTGAGAAGTGATTTGTCCTCATCTCTATTTTAAATCTGCTATACCTTATCCTAAAACTATACCTCTTGTTCTAAATTGCCCCACAAGAGGAAACATCCTTGTCTACTTTGTCAATATCTTTTATCCTAAGAACATAAGAACTAGGAACAGGAGTAGGCCATCTGGCCCCTCGAGCCTGCTCCGCCATTTAATGAGATCATGGCTGATCTTTGTGGACTCAGCTCTACTTTACGGCCCGAACACCATAATCCTTAATCCCCTTATTCTTCAAAAAACTATCTATCTTTATCTTAAAAGTGTTTAAAGAAGGAGCCTCAACTGCTTCACTGGGCAAGGAATTCCAGAGATTCACAACCCTTTGGGTGAAGAAGTTCCTCCTACACTCCATCCTAAATCTACTTCCCCTTATTTTGAGGCTATGCCCCCTAGTTCTGCTTTCCCCGACCAGTGGAAACAACCTGCCCGCATCTATCCTATCTATTCCCTTCATAATTTTATATGTTTCAATAAGATCCCCCCGCATCCTTCCAAACTCCAATGAGTACAGTCCCAGTCTACTCAACCTCTCGTCATAATCTAATCCCCTCAACTCTGGGATCAACCTAGTGAATCTCCTCTGCACTCCCACTTATCATCTTATATACCTCAATTAGATCTTCTCTCATTCTTCTAAACTCTAGCGAGCATAGGCCCAAACTGCTGAATCTCTCTTCCTAAGGCAAATCCCTCAGGCGGGATTCTCCGACCCCACGCCAGGTCAGAGAATCGCTGGCGGGGGGGGGGGCACGAATCATGCCATTGGTGCGGCATGGTGCCGGTTGGGGGCCGCTTAACGCAGACCCCCCTGGCGATTCTCCCTACGCGATGGGCCAAGTGCTGGCCAAGTTAGGCTGAGTCCCGCCGGCGTTGTTCTCGTGTGGTCCTACCCGGCAGGATCTTGCGTTCATGTTACGGAGGGGCGGCCTGGTGAGGGGGAGAGGGGGGCCTCCACGGTGGCCTGGCCTGCAATCGGGTCCTACAGATCGACAGGCAGGCTTATCCCCATGGGGGCCTATGTTCCTCCGCGCTGGGCTCCTGCAGCTCTCTGCCATGTTGCGTCGGGGCCGGCATGGAGAAGGCAACCCACGTGCATGCGCGAACTCGCGCCAGCCGTGGCGCGCATGCGCAAACTCGTGCCGGCCTTGGCGCGCATGCGCAGACCCGTGGCACCCATATCGGCAGCTGGAGCTGCATGAGTCGCTCCAGTGCCCTGCTGGCTTCCTCTGCGGCGCAGGATTGATGATCCTAGGGGCCTGTTGATGCCATCGTAAAGCGCTCCGGCCTTTACGACAGTGTCAACCCTTAGCCCCAGGATCGGAGAATCCCACCCCTCATCTCTGGAATCAATCTAGTGAACCTCCTCTGAACTACTTCCAAAACAACTATATCCCTCCTCAAGTAAAGGGACCAAAACCGGACACATTACTCCAGTGCAGTCTCAACTATGCTTGTTCAGTTGCCGCAACACTTCCCTACTTTTATATTGAATTCCTTTAAGCACAAATGCTAAAATTTAATTTGCTTTCCTTATTACCTGTTGTACCAGCATACTAGTTTTCTGCACCCAGATCCCTCTGCACCAAAGCACTCTGAAGCTTCTCTCCATTTAGATAACAGGTTGCATTTCTATTTTTCTGACCAAAATGGATAGCTTCTCCATATTAAACTCCATCTGCCAAATTGTGGCCCACTCACCTAACCTAGCTATATTAATTTGTTAATTTCATATTTCCTGAGTGCAACTTACTATCCTACCTATTTTAGTGTCATCTGCAAATTTGTCTGTCGTACCTTATATTGCTGCATCCAAGTCATTAATATAGATTGTAAATAGGTGGAGCCCGAGGACAAAACCTTGTGGCACCCACTAGTTACATCTTGCCAACCAGAAAAAGAAACAGCGTCGTAGGCAGCAGTGCTAACCACTGCGTCACCGTGCCGCCCAGGGGAAAAACATACTTGATCTTATCTTCACCAATCTGCTTGCTGCAGATGCATCTATCCATGACAGCATCGATAGAAGTGACCACCGCACAGTCCTTGTAGAGACAAAATCCCATCTTTACATTGAGGATCCCTCCATCGTGTTGTGTGGCATTACCACCATGCTAAATGGGATAGACTTCCAACAGATCCAGCAACTCAAGACGGGGCATCCATGAGGCGCAGTGGACCATCAGCAGCTGATTTGTACTCAACCACAATCTACAACCTCAAGGCCTGGCTTAGCCCTCACTCTACCATTACCACCAAGCCAGGGAATCAACCCTGGTTCAATGAAGAGTGCAGGAGAGCATGCCAGGAGCAACATAAAAAAAATGAGGTGTCAACCTGGTAAAGCTACAACACAGGATTACTTGTGTGTCAAACAGCATAAGCAGAAGTAATAGAGCTAAGCGATTCCACAACGAACACAGCATATCTAAGCTCTGTACCCCTGCCGCATCCAGTCATGAATGGTGGTGGTCAATTAGACAACTCACTGGAGGAGGATGCTCCACAAATATCCCCATCCTCAATGATTGGGGAGCCCACCACATATGTGCAAAAGAAGGCTGAGGCATTTGCAACAATCTTCAAAGTAACAACAGAAACTCTGGGTGATAGAAAGTCTGGCCCGATCTGGGTTATCGATAATAGACCTGTGCAAGTCAATAGGGTGCGAAGATCTCCTGATAGGTGATTGACGGGGCAAGTCCAGACATGTTGATGCACGATCAATTGCACAAAGACTAAAGTTGGGTACAACTGTGGCTTTATTACAGTCAGATGCGAGGCCTCCTGCTGCAGCTGGCGAAATGGCAGGGCACTGGAGGTCATGCATATTTATACAGTTCTCCCTGGGCGGAGCCAGCCGGCAGGAACTACCGACGAACCTGTAGTGCAGGTCCTACCTTACATCTCCTATTACAGTGGATCACCACACTCACCCCCTGTTAAAATGAGTCTGGCGGGGGTGACGTGAAACTATATACAATTAGTGGAATGATGTACAGTGGTAGGGGAAGAAAAGTCCATGTTGACGGTCCGTAGTCCGTCAAAGGTTCAGCCGGTCCGGTGCTTTGGTGCTTCGTTGGGATCGGCGTAACGATGGCGGCGAAGTCGGTGCTGGCGGTGGTGGAGGTGGCACCGATGGTGGTGGTGGCGGTGCTGATGCTGGCCAGTCATCGGGGAACTCCGGGAGCATGCAGAAGTCCTCTTCGTCCTCTTGTGCGGAAAAGGGGAGGGGGGGGGGGTCTGGTGGGGTCAATATTGGCGGCGCGGTGGGAGGTGGGGGGGGGGGGCATTGGTGGGGGTGTGTGTTGGGGTGGAACCTGATGGTGCCAGGTCCCTGAGTGAGACAGTATCTTGGCGGCCGTCGGGGAACTCAACGTAGGCATATTGAGGGTTGGCGTGGAGCAGGTGAACCCTGTCCACCAAGGGGTCCGCCTTGTGGAGTCGGACGTGCCTACGGAGAAGGACCGGTCCTGGAGCAGCGAGCCAAATCAGGAGCGACAGACCGGATGTGGACTTCCTGGGGAAGGTAAAAACACGTTCATGGGGTGTGTTATTAGTGGCGGTGCACAATAGTGACCGGATGGAGTGCAGAGCATCAGGGAGGACCTCCTGCCAGCGAGAGGCTGGGAGGTTCCTGGACCGTAGGGCCAGCTGGACGGCCCTCCAAACCGTCCCATTCTCCCGTTCTACTTGCCCGTTTCCCCGGGGGTTGTAGCTGGTCGTCCTGCTGGAGGCTATATCCCTGCTGAGCAGGAACTGACGCAGCTCATCACTCATGAATGAGGATCCCCTGTCACTGTGGATGTAGGCGGGTAAACCGAACAGAGCGAAGATGATGCTGAGGGCCTTGGTGACGGTGGCAGACGTCATATCGGGGCATGGGATGGCAAAGGGGAATCTGGAGTACTCATCGACCACACTGAGATAATACGTGTTACGGTCGGTGGAGGGGAGGGGCCCTGTGAAATCCACGCTGAGGTGTTCAAAGGGGTGGGAAGCCTTCACCAGGCGCGCACGGTCTGGCCGGTAGAAGTGCGGCTTGCACTCCACACAGACCTGGCAGTCCCTGGTGATTGTCCTGACTTCCTCGACGGAGTAGGGCAGATTGCGAGCTTTGACCAGATGGTACCATCGAATGACCCCCGGTGACAAAGACTGTCGTGTAGGGCCCAGAGTTGGTCCACTTGTGCGCTGGCACATGTACCTCGGGAGAGGGCGTCTGGGGGCTCGTTGAGTTTACTGGGGCGATACAAGATCTCGTAATTATAGGTGGAGAGCTCGATTCTCCACCGCAAGATTTTATCATTTTTGATCTTGCCCTGCTGTGTGTTATTGAACATGAAGGCTACCGACCGTTGGTCCGTAATGAGAGTGTATCTCTTACCGGCCAGGTAATGCCTCCAATGCTCTGGAGCTTGCACTGGAAGTCCAGGCCCAACAGGAGTGCAGCACAGAGATTAGGAAGGACATAGAGGCGGAAGTTACTAAATTCTACGCCCTGGACCGTGAGGGTGACTGTACAAAAGCCTCGGATCAGGACGGAGTGGGATCCGGAGGCTAGGGATATCCTTTGATTGGCAGGGTGGACCGTGAGGGAGCAGCGCCTTACCGTATCTGGGTGACCAAAGCTTTCGGTGCTCCCGGAGTCCAGCAGGCACGAGGTCGCGTGGCTGTTGATTTTAACCATCGTCGACGAGGTGGCCAGGTTGTGCGGGCGAGATTGGTCCAGCGTCATCGAAGCGAGCTGCGGGTAGCCATCGGATGCTTCGGATGGCGAGCGGGTGCTGTTCCGATGTCGAGATGTCCGGCGACCCTGTGGGGAATAAGATGGCGGCGCCCATGGTGCGTACATTGCGGGGTCGGGATAAGATGGCGGCGCCCATTGGTCACACATGGACCCGGGAGGAGAAGATGGCGGCTCCCATTGTGCATCTGGTGTGGGCGAGGGGGCGATAGCGGGCGCGATCGCAGCGACTGCGCGGGCCTGGCACACAGCCGCAAAGTGGCCCTTTTTACTGAAGGCTTTACAAACTGCAGTGCGGGCCGGGCAGTGTTGGCGGGGGTGCTTCTGCTGACCGCAGAAGTAGCAGCGGGGACCCCCGGTGTGCGCGGATCTGCGTGCGGCGCAGGCATATTGCGAAGGCAGGGCCCCGGCTGAGGAGGTCGTCGGCGGGGTCCAGGAGGGGTTGGCAGGGGTAGTAGGATGGGCAGCGTGGCGGGAGAGGTACGATTGTACGTTACGGGATGCGACCGTCATGGAGAGCGCCAAGGTTTTCGTCTCCACCTGTTCGAGCGTGGCCCCTTCCAGCAATCGTTCTCGGATGCGGTCCGACGCAATCCCCGTCACGAAGGCATTGCGCATGAGGAGATTCCCGTGTTCGGCGGCTGTGACGGCCTGACAGTCACAGTCCCGGACAAGTGGAATTAGGGCCCGCCAGAAGTCTTCGATGGACTCACCAGGTAGTTGCGAGCGGGTGGCAAGTACATGCCTGGCGAAGAGCGTTTTCGCCTTCTGTGTGTAGTGTTCTTTGAGGAGTTCCATCGCTTTTGTGTAAGTCGTGGCGTCTTGGATCAACGGGAACACGCTGGACCTCAGTCTGGAGTACATGACGTTTATCTTCTGAGCCTCCATTGGCACGGGGTCTGCCGCGTTGATGTAAGCCTCGAAACATGCTAGCCAGTGAATAAAGTCTTTCCTGGCGTTGGGCGAGTGAGGATCCAGCTGCAGGTGATCGGGCTTAATTCGGATATCCATTCTGTGGAAAATCTGATTGTAATAAATTGATGCACGATCAATTGCACAAAGACTAAAGTTGGGTACAACTGTGGCTTTATTACAGTCAGATGCGTGGCCTCCTGCTGCAGCTGGCGAAATGGCAGGGCACTGGAGGTCATGCATATTTATACAGTTCTCCCTGGGCGGAGCCAGCCGACAGGAGCTACCGGCGAACCTGTAGTGCAGGTCCTACCTTACATCTATTACAGTGGATCACCACACGTGTTCTGGCAGCTTGTCTGTTGGTTGCACATTTGACTTTGGTCAAGTCTGAATTGCAACAACCTGCTGAGGTTTGACTGCAGTATGATTTTAAAATGGCCAATTTTAATCAGGCCTGAAACTAGGCCTTGCTAGGTTACCACAGTTCCTCCTCTTGATCACACAACCCCAACCAAACCATCTAAATGAGCAAGTATCCAGATCTTGGGTTTGCAGTGTTATCCCTAACCAACATAAATGCAACAAATTTAATAAATATACTACATTCAAATGGTTACATGAGGTAATAATAAGGTAAGATTTTTGTTTAAAAAAAGTAATATTAATAAAATGATGGGCCTCATTACTAACCAAGCTATTCCAATACAGCTGCAACACTGGCATCTACCCAGAAAATTGCCCAGGTGTGTCCTGTGCACAAGAAACAGGACAAATCCAATCCAGCCAATAACCGTCGTTTCATTCTACTCTCCATCATCAGCAAAGTGATGGAAGGAGTCATCCATTGAAGTGTCCAGTGCATTAGCAGACCTGCCGAAAAGTCTACGTGCATAGTCAAGGAACATGGACTAACTTTATACACGGTTTTGCATGATGCTTAGTACCCATTCTTTCCATTATGTAAGTGGTGGCCAATTCTATTAGCACACTTGTAAACCCAACACAATACTCAGCTTAGATTGCAGCACATACAGAAAAGGCCATAAGTCTGGATGCTGCAGTGGAAGCTCAGACTTCTATACCACAAGGTTGGCTGCCTCCAATGGAATTCAGACTGCTGTCATGTATGCCAAGACTGCTTGTATTATTGTGACAAATATCAATGCTCAATGGGGCTTTGAGGATGTTAAGGCCTTTGGGATATCAGGATTGCTGAGGCACCACCCCACGGGAATGGCAGTGACTCTGTGAAGCTCAAACCTGCTGTCCCCTATCAGGTGACAGCATTCACCTTCCCACTTGCCATTTTGCCAGTGGCCTGCTGTGACCTTTCAGCCAGCTAGTCCAGACTGTAATCTGAAACCAGGGACTGGATTCTCCATTAGGTGACGCCAAAATCGTGAAACGCGATCGGCCGGAGAATTGGCTCCGACACCGAAATTAAGCCTGATGCCAGTTTCACGCTGAATCGGCATTCTCTGGCCCCCCAAAAACGACGAAACCGTGGCTAGCCGCGGGGCCCGGAAGTACAGTATGCATTTCATTATCAGTCCTGACGACAGATTCTCTGGGACTTCAGCGAGTCAGCGCCTCGGATGGGCCGATATCCCGACGGCGTGTTTCTAATGTGGTATAGAAAATCGTGAACCTGATGTGCTGGCTGAGGCGGCTGAGAGAGGAGGTAGGAGATGGCGTGGGGGGACTGCGGGCTTCCGGCTCGGACACTGGCCGTGCTGGCGGTGGGGGGAGGCCCTGCCAGGGTCGGGGAGGGCAGGGGGGTGGGACAGGCTGAGCAGCCGGGGAGCCCCCAACAGGCCAGGGGCGGTGCCCAGGCATGGACCGCCATTACGGCGGTCATCTTACTGGCCACCCACCCCGGACCCTGGGTGCACGCAGTGAAATTGGCTGTATGGATGCTGCCCCCCCCCCACTCCCAACCGGGGGACCATCCAGGCCCACGCTGACAGCAACCCCAGTGAGGGCAGTGGCATCCAACGGTGCCCCTGACAGCAGGGTCAGGCGCCAGGATCGGGGGCACCGACTGGTCCAGGGTGCGGGGGTTGGGGGGCATGCGTGGTTGAGGCGCATGGTGACAACCGAGGCCACCATGTAGCCCATGGCATCTGGTTGGGCACGGGTGTATGCGCCATGATTACATGTTTGCCTTTCACCCCCTGCAGAGAATTACTGCTTTTTGGCATCAACCTGCGATGTTGCATGCCATGGCCATGGCCGCTGCCCTGCATGCAGCCCTGTGGCAGCGTGAGCGGGGGCGGCTCAGAGAGGAGACAGAGGCTGTAGCAGAGGAATGGGCTGCAGAGGAGCAGGTGGCGGCCGCTCAGGCTGAAGGGCTGCCCGCCGACAGGCTGAGAAGGAGGTGGTGCCAAGGAGGCGCCGGATGAGGCCACGCGTTTACCGCGACCTCATGTCCTTTGATGACCTTCCGGACCGGGCATGCAGACGGAGACTGCGGATGAGCAGGAAGGCAAGTGCAATACATTGCCACAGGGCACACCTGGCACCTCATGGGTATGGGGGAGGACACCCACTCCCTGTGGCCATCAAGGTGATGGTGACGCTGAACCTTTACGTGACGGGGCCGCTCCAATCGCCGAGTGGGGACCTGTCTGGCATCTCCCAGGCATCGGCGCAGAGGTGCATCCGTGCCGTCACTAACGCCCTGTATGCCCAGGCGGATCAGTACATCCAGTACCTTGTGGAACGCACCCACCAGGATGCCCGGGGTTCCCTGCCATCGCCGGGATGCCCCGGCGGTCCAGGGGGTCATTGATGGGGGGCATGTTGTCCTGCGACCACCGGCGGATAACAGGCCGCTGTTCACCAACCGAAAGGGGTACCACTCCATGAATATTCAGGTGGTCTGTGACCATCAGATGCGGATCCTGCACATCTGCGCCCGTTTCCCGGGCAGTGTACATGACTCCTTCATCTTGGGGCACTCGGTGATCCCCGACATGTTCGAGGGACACCCCCCTCGGCAGCGGGGCTGGTTGCTGAGCGATAGGGACTATCCGTTGTGGTCGTGGCTGATGACACTTATACGGAGGCCACAGACCGACACGGAGACCCGGTACAATGATGTGTATTGTGCGACCAGGGGTGTAGTTAAGAGGTGCTTTGGGGTCCTGAAAAGCGCTTCAGGTCCCTGGACCGCTCTGGAGGGGCCCTCCAGTACGAGGCCAGGAGGGTCGCCCGCATCGTGGTGGTCTGCTACGTCCTCCACAGTACAGCCAGCAGAGGGGCGATGTGCTGGAGGAGGATAAGGAGGAAAGGCAGTCCTCGTCAGATGAGGAGGATGATGGGGTGGGGGATAATGAGCAGGACATGGGGCCTGGCCAGGCACAGGAAGCCATACAACGCCATCGCCAGGAACACACTCATCGAAAAACGTTTCACAGACTAGGGGGTAGAGAGAGGTTGCTGGCTAGGAGCACGGACACCACCATACCACATCCCTTCATCTCCCACACCATCCAATGCCCTCACCTCCCACACCACCAAACCACCCGCATGCACCCCCCCTCTGTCATATATACTCACGGCCCTACGGGCTGGGACACTGGGTTGGCAGTGACAGCGAGTGTGGTCCATGGGATGGAGGATGATGACAGCCCACTCTGTGATGAGCTCCGTGCTCCACATCGTTTGTGGTTCCCCAGACGGTACAGCAGGTGTGGAGGCGGACTGCTGTGACTCCTGCCCTGGGACGAAGGTCCCCGTTGGCGTCCGTCTCCTGGGGCGGACCGGCCTGGATTGGCCCGTCTGCTCCTCGGGCGTCCCGGGTGGCATGGTGCCATCCTGTTCTACCTGCTGCCCACCAGATACACCAGGGACAGGATGGGGGGGGAAGTCCGAGGTGCTGCGGTGTTCCAGCGGGGTGCACTATAGCCCCGGGCTTCTCCATGGGACAGGGAGCGAACAGAGCCATTCCCCTTGGCCCCCCTGCCACTTGGTGCTGCCAGTCCTGGAGCCCCACTCTGGTATTGACAAGGGTCTGAACGTTTCCGGCCATGGCGTGCAGGGAGTGGCCCCTCTTCATCTGGGACTGCAACACATCACTCTGAGACTGCCACCACTCTGTGACTGTGTCACAGCAGCCAGTGAGTAGATCGCGTCACTAATGCTGTGGCCCAAGTCCCTCAGGGTGTGGGCCACATCAGCCAATGAGTGGGCCACATCCCCCTGGAACTGGATCACCTCCCTCTGTGTCTGCGCCAGGCTGGCCTGCACCTGGGCAATGCCCCCGATAATCTCATCAATGGCCCGCTGTGACTGGGCTACGCCGAGGAGCGCTGCTGCAATCTTCAGCTGGCCCCGGCACATGGTTGCCTGTGAGTCGGCAACTCTGCCCTGGGCCTCGGCCCCACCTGCACAGAATGCCCCAGGCCTTGCACACACTGACTCATGTCCGACACCGTCGCCCCCATTGCCTCCACTGCGGATACCACCCATGCGGTCTCGGCCTGGGTGGCGCGAATGACTGGCACCACCCTGCACCTGCATGTGAATGGACTCCTCCACCTGCCCCTGCAGGTGCTGGAGGCCAGCCGCCATCCCCTCTTCTAGTCCATGGGTCTCTGATTGTGCCTGCACAATGGGTGGGACTGGATGTTCCAAGAGCCCGGGACCCATCTGGGCGGCAGCTGATTCCTCGGGTTGGGCTGCCCCCCGACCGTCCGGCCCCTCGGCTGCTCCTACCTCCACCTGCTGTACCGGACTGACTGTGTGGTGCGCACCAGATTGGAGTGGGGGCTCCATGTCCGGCTGGTCCTGTAAGATAGAAGACGGCATGTCTGGTTAGACAGCTGGAGGGGGCCGAGTCGTGATGTGGCGAGGGCTGAGGTGAGGGGTGTTGGGGTGGGGTGAGGTACACATGTGTCATGAGGATCCGCAACTTGGCAGGGAGTCTTACTTCGTCATGCGTCACCGACCTCCGCGTCGGCGACCTCCCTCTCCTCTGGGCGCCGACCACGTCCAGTGCCCTTTACTCAGGCAGGGTGAGGGGACGCAGGTCTGGTGGTCACCCTCCGGTCTTCTCCTGCTCCCAGCGGTTGTGCACGGCCTTGTCCTGGGGGGGGGGGGGGGCCGGAAACACAAACAACAGCACTATTAGACAGACCGGCGCATGCAGGGGTTGGGTAGATGATGGCATCAGTGGCCAGGGCACATGGCCATTGCGGCTGGCATGGGTGCCTGCATGTGGTGCAGGGTGGGGTCCGGCCGTCCCGAGGGGGGTCCGGTCGTCCCTGGAGGGGCGGGGGGGGGGGGGGGTTCGAGTCACATTTGTGTGGGGGAGGTGCCAGGGGCACATCACTGCCTACTCACCCTATTCACCCTGGCCGCCCTGAGGAGGTGATGCAATTTCTTTCTGCACTGGGTGGCAGTTTCATGATGAAGGAGCTGCGCTCTGAAAGCAAGTGATTTGAAACAAACCTATTGGACTTTAACGTGGTGTTGTAAGACTTCTTACTGTGCTCACTCCAGTCCAACACCGGCATCTCCACATCATGAAAAATTGATGGAAGGAGATTCAATCGTAACTTTCCAAAAATAATTGAAAAAGCGAAAATTTGCAGGGCTATATGGAAAAGGTAGGAGAGTGGTGGTACTTACTGATAGCTCTTTCAAATTCTTCTTGATTGGGGATCAATTACAAAAGCATTCTGTGTCAGTAAAGATTCCATTTTTGACCCATGTAGCATTTATATTGAGGAACTGTCGTTCTATAGTTTTGCAGCTCTTGATACTCTTAAATTCATTTATAGTGAAAGGTGGATTTCAGAACATGCACATATTTGCAATATCAACATACTTCAATTTTGTGAACATGAGACTTCATTGATGTTTTGGATATATCTTTCAGCAATGGGAAGTTTGATTGATACCATCTACAAGTGGGTTGAGCGGTCAGCCCCATTTGCAGCCAGAAATAATAATGGTTTGCCTCATCTAGAGCTGTTGCTAATGTCTGTTTTCTTAGTTGTTATGTTTTTGACGGTTATTGAATTAATGAAGATTATTTACAATAAATTGTTATAATGTAAAATTTCCTCTTTTTCAGTTCAAAAGAAAAGCAGGAATGTACAAGGCGAAGCCTTAAACACAAATCTCTTCATACCAAATTATTTGAAGAACTGTCAAAAGGTCAATTTTCATTTGACTGGAGCAAGAAAAGTGGTGGGGCACATGGTGGAAATAAAGGTAATTTGATGTTTGAACATTTTAGTGATTCTGTTGGGGTTTCTTTATCAAGATCGCCTGTGGATTTGTGCATTGGATTGATTTTTTTGTTACCATTTAACATTGCTAAAATCCTGGCTCCACTTAGAAAAATCAGTTTCTAAATTGCATTTTAATAAGCTCATATAAGAAAACTTGTCATCAAGTATCATAATTGTATGCATTTTCTCCAAATGTTCAGTTGAATAGATGAAATAGACATATCTTTGATTCAAAAGAGTACATCCAGAGAAGCCATTTCTTTTGTTGGAGAAATCCGAAAAAAAGGGGAATGATTATAAAATTAAAGTTGTATCTTTCATAGGTGAAAATAGCAAACATTTTTACAAATAAAGGGTAGTGGATATGTCAACAGTCTCACCCAAAAAGCTGCAGGTAACTTTGGTCAATTGAAATTTCTAAGATCGAGATTGGTAACTTTTTATTAGGGAAGAAAATCAAAGAACGTGCAGGAATATTGGGTAAATGGAATTGAAGTACAAGTCTACCATGATTTATCAGAATGAACAGGTTTATGGAGCTGAATAGTCTACTCAAGGCAGGAATAGAAACTTGAATGCAGCGGTTGATCTATGAGAACCTTGTCCGGCGCGGCAGTCATTGGTGGGGGAGATTTTAAGGCATCATGTGGGTTGGGGGGGGAATGGGGGTTTCCGTGTCTCAAAATTTTCTAGAAACCAAGAATGATCTTATTTTCCAAAGATTAGTGGCTGGATTCTCCGTTTCAGCGGCTAAGTGCTGGCTCAAACGGAGAATTCGCGGGCGTTTTACGATGCCAAAATCGGCGACGAACCCTCACCGATTCCGGGATCGATGAGGGGCTAGCAGCCGCGCCACGTAAAGCTCTTTACTTGCCGATACGGATGCAGAATAGCCGGGTCCGGGCCGCCTATGTGCACGGCAGCGGCTTGCGGCGGCCGGGCCATGCAACAGGGACTGCCCCCCTGAAACCCCTCGTCACCCCCGGACTACCCCCACCACTCCTCCTAGCCCCTGCCGAAGCCCCCCCCCCTGCCAGCGGAACAGCACCCACCCCCCCCCCCCCCGACTGTGGCGTCACTGGACACAGTCCACAGCCGAAATGCCAGGTTTATGAAAAGTGAGAGGACACGTGTCCCACGCCTTCGGGAAGTCGGTCCATTGGGGGCTGAGCATCGGGAGGAGTAAGGCATGCGAGGAGAGTGGAGCATCGGAAAAATGGTGCTGCCCTGAATTTCGCTGTAGAAATGGATTCTCCGGCCGATCACCGAACACGATTTCGGCATCGCCGATCGGAGAATCCCACCCCAGAGATTCCAAGTGAAAGGTTTCTCTGAAGATTGGGCTTTGCTCAGGCTGGGGTGGCCCAAGGCCTCCTTAACCAGCCTGGGAGGAGAATAGCTGCTCCTCCTGGCCCATGAGAAGTTGAAAGAGAATGAATGTTTAAATGCCGACAGACTCCCCCTGGGTGCATCTTAAAATGGCGCTACAGTGCTGATGTCACCATCAGACCATGACATGAATCTTAAGAAGGACACGCCTGTTATTTGAGGGATCCTCATCCAGCACCTGAATTGTCACCTTGAATATTATGGTGACCGATAATATAGTAGTTTTGATGAGTGATTTAAATTTTTTATATTTTAACCCTTACTCATTCCTTTCTTCATTCGGGGCTTGGTTTAGAATCAAAGCAATGGTAATATCTGGCAGTGATGCTGTTTGCATCACCGGGCAATCATTAGTTTCCTTCTCTCTGCTCAAGGAGGTTGGAAGAGTCAGCTTGGAGACTGGGATGACTTCTGCTGTTAATGAATGTTGCTGTATTTGTTTTGTTGGTTTTCTCTAATTCTCAGTGTTGCAGAAAATTTGAGCCAAGAGAATGAAATTGGCCTATTGCCCTAACAAGCTGTGTTTAATATTATAAGAACATAAGAACTAGGAGCAGGAGTAGGCCATCTGGCCCTTTGAGCCTGCTCCGCCATTCAATGAGATCAATACTGATCTTTTGTGGACTCAGCTCCACTTTTCGTCCCGAACACCATAATCCTTAATCCCTTTATTCTTCAAAAAACTATCTATCTTTATCTTAAAAACATTTAATGAAGGAGCCTCAACTGCTTCACTGGGCAAGGAATTCCATAGATTCACAACCCTTTGGGTGAAGAAGTTCCTCCTAAACTCAGTCCTAAATCTACTTCCCCTTATTTTGAGGCTATGCCCCCTAGTTCTGCTTTCACCCGCCAGTGGAAACAACCTGCCCGCATCTATCCTATCTATTCCCTTCATAATTTTATGAATGAAACTGATAAGATATATAGTGAAAGGCTATTTCAAAATGTTAATTAATACTTAATTAGGGGGTTTAAGCTTAGAATGAGCACTGGAAGGATAAAAGAGCCAGTTAAAAACATTTTTTGATAAAGGGTTATTGAATATGGAATGCATTACTAGATATAGTTGAGTTAATCAAAACATATAGGAGGAATTTAGCTAAATATTTATGGACAGAAATATTTTTTAAAAACCCAGTGAAAGAGCAGAGGAATGGGGCTATTGTAGATAGCACCAAAACAGAATTGACATTGGATTGCATGACTATATCCTGGGATGACCAACAACACAATAGAACATCTTGAAGAGGCACTTTAGGTGCCTTTACCAATCTGGAGGAGCACCATAGTATTCCCTTACAAGAGTCGTTGTGTGCTGCATGCTGCAAAGAATGATACAGTGGAAGGCCTACAACCAGAGGGAGCAGAATTCAGCCTTATAGTTATAACATCTGAGGAGAAGGAAGAGGAGGGGAGGAGACCCATGTCGAGGGTCATGAGGCCTGGTCAACTGAAGGTGCAGCCAACAATAATGGAGCAATTAAAATGGGCATGCTTGGAGTTCACGTGATGTGAGCGCAGGATTGGCTGTGTTTCTGTGAGCTCTGGCACCATTCAGCCTATAATCCTTTAATTTATTGCGCTCAAACAGCTCGTGCTTAACTAATGAGAACTCCATATTGTGCCCATGAAAGATTTATGGCTAAACGTTGGTGACAAAATGCCGAGAAATATTAAGAAAATTGTTGACAAAAAAGAGCAGTCAGAATTGATCGGGGTGGAGCCGATTCCTGAACATGGCGACTTAGTGAGCGAACAGGCTCTCGATCCAGCACTCTCAAAGGCATTACAACTCAGGACTGTGAATATTACTAAGGTCATTGACAAAAAACTTAGTCTGTTGACACAAAATATCAGTGCTCATACTATGGAGCTGCAGAGGGTGCTGGTTTAGCACAGTGGGCTAAACAGCTGCTTGTAATGCAGAACAAGGCCAGCAGCGCAGGTTCAATTCCCGTACCAGCCTCCCCGAACAGACGCCGGAATGTGGTGACTAGGGGCTTTTCAGAGTAACTTCATTGAAGCCTACTTGTGATAATAAGCAATTATTATTATTAATACGGGTAAAAGGCTTGACAAAGTGGTAGAGAGAATTAGTATTGTCGAAAATGCATCTTTCTCAGTAGAGACCTGCTTATAACCCTTGGAAAAGCAGTTGCGTGGTATGTCAAAATTCCTTGATGACCTGAAAAACTGAGGACAAGGAAAGAATGTTTGGATTGTCGGTTTGCCAGAAAGAACTGAAGGTAAGCTCCTAGTTAAATTCTTTGAGAGCTGGCTTCCACAGCTTCTTAATTTAGAAATGAAATGGGCACATTAAATTAGAAATGCACATTGTGCCCTGTCTCTGAGGCCTCGAGCCAACCAATGACCCCCGTCCATAATTGTCCATTTACATAATTTCAAGGATCGTCAAAGAGTATTGGTGGCAGCTAGACGTAATGGAGTCTTGCTCTATGAGGGAGCATAGGCCTTTTATTTAAGATTTCTCGGCAGTGATACATCAGAGGAACGCATGAGGTTTTATGAAGTTAGAAGATGCCTGAAGGCCACTGGAGTGCAATATGCCCGACTGCACCCTGCTACACTGAGGGTGAGATCTGATAACTCTATAAGGACGTTCCACAATCTGGCTAAAATCTTGGCTTTTGTGAACTCCATGGAAGGTAGTCATTTGGAGTAACAGACTGTAGTTCACTGTATAACCCGGACTCTATCCCATGTCATTCTAATTCCTTCCTGATTCTGTATTGGTATTTTTCATTCTGCCAGAGATGATTTAGCATATGAGTACTACAGTAAGCTTTTATCCTTAAGAATGGCAGGGCTTCCATCTGTCTGCAATGAAAATTACTCCTCAACGTGCTTCTTCTAGTTAAGGAATATACTGGGCTGGTTGAGTGACTCTAGATCTCTGTGAAGAATATCCTTCCTTTCTTTTCATCCGTACGCTTATAACTGAGGTAATGTTTAATGGTCTCCTTTGCTCTGATCATGATGAATATGAGCAGTGTCACTGCTGGGAGGTGGGTGTGTGGATTAAGTCTCAATAGGAAGGGGTTAAAATGCAGAAAGGGTATTCAGTGTCCTTCCTTTTCGTGGCATATTTTGGGCTGGATTCGCCACCCCTCCGTGCCACATTTCTGTTCCATCCCGCTGCCGGGATGCTCCGTTACGCCGGCTGGTCAATGGGGTTTCCCCTTGTGGGGCAGCTCCACGCCATAGGCAAACCCCCGGGCTGCCGGCAAAACAGAGCATCCCGCCGGCGGAGAATCCAGCCCTTTGCCTCCTCTCTTTTGAGGAGAAAGACTCTTTAGTGTAATTATGGAAGTTTTGTAGGTATAACCTTACAGGGCCTCGCATTTGGTGAGGATAATCCCCTTAGAGCTATTGGCTTTGGGTGTTTAAAAAAATTATTTTGGGGTTAAAGAATCGTTAATTAGTTCCTCTAAGGGTACAGACAAGCTCATGTCTTAGAAAAAGACTTTATGATAGGAAGACACATACCAGGTTAGAAAGAGAGTTGGCAGCCGGAGTGGGTATCGGAGCGTGTGCCAGCCAGTGGATGAGGCAGCCTGAGCGGCGGTGCGGGGCCTAGAGCACGAGGCAACCAGAGTGGTGGTGCGGGGCCCAGAGTGCGAGACAGCTGGATCGAGTGCAAGGGAATAGTAAGGAACAAGGCAAAAGCATACAGCTGTCACTCACTGCGGATTTCTAACACTATATCTGAAGATAAAGTTGAGAAGCAGAAATACAATATTTGTCTAGGAACAACAGATTTTCTTCTGAAGTTTCAAAGTAACATTTCCAACTAATGGACTTCCAGAGACAGCCATGGAGTGAGTGGTCATACGCAAGATGGCTCCTGTATGAAAACTGCGAAACAACCTTTTAACCCCATCAAACGGGCATCAAAACAGTAGCAGTTTACCACAATCCACATATAATCTACTACGTATCAACAGCCAATGGTAAACCCCTAGGTTTAACCAATGGTCATCAGCCTCTTAGGTACCGCAATACCTGATAATACCACAGCCGCCAAAACTTGAGAATCGTGGAGCTGCCGGAGGGGATGGAGGGGAGAAAAATCATGGAATACGCCTCGGAGATGTTTGAATAACTGATCAATTAAGGGGGATTCGCCAAGTCCTTGGAGGTGGACTGCGCCAACTAGGTCGCTTTGACAGCGGCCTAGAGCCAGATGGCCTCCACGGGCGATGATTGTGAAGTTCCACAGTACCAAAATAAAGAAAGGATCCAGATATGGGTGGAAAGCGTGAGAAGGTGCAAGTTGGAGGTATTAGGACATTGGGACTGACCAGGCGCAGCGCCAGGTTGAAATTAACTGCGCCAAATCCGCCCTCTACAAGAGCGAGGTGCGGTTCGGCATGCTCTACCTGCCAGATTATAGGTCACATACCAGGCAAAGGAGTAATACTTCGACACCCCTGAGAAGGCGAACAAATTCCTCCAGGACAACAACTTAGGCAGACAGTGAGAGCACACATGGGTGAGAAGACAGGGAAAGAAAGATAGGAAAGAATGCGGGCAGAGGGGCCGAATGGGGAGGTAGATCGGGGTTAAACAGGGGAACTAGATCGAGAAGGGAGCTGCTATACTAACAAGTACACTTGTGTACAAGCGTACGATGAAGGAAGGCCCTGTCACGTCTCTCGGGAGGGAGGGGGCACCTGGCAGGAGAGAGGAGGAACTTGGAAGTTCAGGGGAAACAGAGGGCAAAAAAGGGGGGAGAGCACACCCGGTGGGGGAGGAGCGGGGGGGGGGGGGGGGACTAGGAAGGGGAAACACAAGGGGGAGTGACGGGGGAATGGTGGGGGTAGAGTGCTGGTTGCAACAGGCTGAACGTGGAGACGGTGAGAAATGGGAAGCAGTCAGTGGCCATTTTGAATGGCCTGAGAACGAGGGCAGTCCCGATCGGACAGTGCCGGGCCCACAAGGTAAATATGGCTCACCCTATAGGAGTGGGAAACTGAACACCTTCATGGAGCAGTTGGAGGAGCAGACTCGTGAAGGTGCCTCCACCCGGGGGGAAAAATAATTATTCTTCTTCCCCCACATGCCCAAGGCCTACAAGGCCTACTCACGGTTCAACCTTTTTGTGTTAAGAATGTGGGTGCTTCCAGAGCTAACAAAGGCAGAATACTCTACCATTATAATCTCCAACCATGCACCACATTACGTCAACATGTTGTTGAAGAAAGGATCGGCCCAATGCCTCCATGGAGGCTGGATGCAGTTCTCCTCGCTGATAAGGAATTCAACACTAAAATATTCCAAGCCATCAACAATTATGTATCATGCAACCAGAATGGGGAGGTCTCACCCTCCACATTTTGAGAGGCACTGAAGGTAGTGATCAGGGGGGAAATTATAGCCTGTAGGGCCCTTAGGGACAGGAAGGAAAGGGAAACCAAGCAGCGGCTGATCGACTCTATACTGGAGGTGGACTGGCAGTACTCCACAACTCCAAACGTGGAACTACTGGCGGAAAGGAAAAAGCTGTTGATGGAATTTTACCTGCTCGCCACACAAAAAGCTGCCCACCAGCTCTGCCAGGCATGAACATGGAGACAAAGCCAGCCGCATGCTGGCACACCAGCTAAGAAAACAGGTTGCCGTGAAAGAGATAGTTCAAATCAGGGACAGTAACGGTAGGATGGTACTGGACCCAAACAAGGTCACTTTACGAATTTTTATCGAGGGTTATGCACCTCCGAGCCCCCAGAGGGGGCCTCAGTAATGGAACAATTCCTCGATTGGCTGGATATACCGGCAGTCGGGAAGGACAAAAAACTGGAAGCATCCCTAAGGCTGGGCGAAATCATGGACTGCATCAACCCCATGCAATCGGGGAAGGTGCCGGGACCGGATGGGTTCCCGGAAAACTTTTACAAAATATTCTCAGCAGCACTGACCCCACACCTGCGGGAGATGTTCAATGACTCATTCTCTAAGAGGGTCCTGCCACCCATGCTGGCCCAAGCCTCCTTCTCATTGATCCCCCAAAAGGACAAAGACCTGACAGAGTGTGGATCATACAGACCCATTTCTCTCCTAAACTGCCTGCCAGATGTGATCGCGGAAGATCAGACCGGGCTTGTGAAAGGAAGACAACTAACAGCGGTGATGTGCCATCAATGAACACAAAACTGAGGCTTGAATAAGCTAAACAGAAAGCCTCCTGGCCTCTGATCCCGAACTGGGGCAGAGGCGGAGACCAGCCACCTTTATACCGAGCCCGAGGGGAGGCGGAGCCATCGGGCAGTGGTTTACCACATTACATGTAATACAGTAGCAGTTTACCACAATCCACATATAATCTACTACAGTGGTTTACCACATTCACTCCTGTTAAAAAAAAGAGTCCAGCGGGGGTGAAGTGGGCTTAAAGATCAAGTCTGTCCGGGGCCTTGACGTTCCGCCGTGATCGCCTCAGTCCCGGCTGTGGTGTGGGCACCGGTGTCGAGACCTGCACGTCCGGGAGAGTGATGTTCTCTTCTTCACCCAGCAGTTGAGTCGGTGTATGGGCAGGGGTGGTGGTGATGGTCGCCAGTGGGCCTGCGGGTGCCAGATCTTGAAGTAGCTGGGTAGTGGTGGAGGGAGATGGTGTAGGGTCGGGGGTGGTGGTGATGGTTGCTGGGGAACCTGCAGGTGCCAAATCCTGGGAGACTGTGTTCTGTCGCCTATCATGATGTGCCACGTAGGCATATTGTGGATTGGCATGGAGGAGGAGCAGGACCTTCTCGATGAGGGGATCTGATTTAAGACTCCTCGCATGCTTCCGGAGGAGGACGGGCCCTGGGACTGTCAGCCAGGACGGGAGCGAGACCCCGGAGGTGGACTTCCTGGGGAAGGCAAACATACGTTTGTGAGGGGTCTCATTGGTGGCAGTGCACAGGAGCGACCGGATGGAGTGGAGCGCATCGGGGAGAACCTCCTGCCAGCGGGAGACTGGGAGACTTTTAGACCGTAGGGCCAGGAGGACGGCCTTCTAGACCGTCATGTTCTCCCTCTCCACCTGTCCGTTGCCCCGGGGTTTGCAGCTGGTCGTCCTGCTTGAGGCGATGCCCTTGCTAAGCAGGAACTGACACAACTCGTCGCTCATGAAGGAGGAACCCCGATCACTATGGATGTAGGTGGGGAACCCGAACAAGGTGAAGAGACTGTGCAGGGCCTTGATGACGGTGGCAGAGGTCATGTCGGGGCATGGGATGGCGAAGGGGAATCTTTTTTAAAAATATATATATTTATTCAAATTTTTCAACAAATTTTCAACAAACCCCCCACCCCCCCCAACAAGAAGAAAGAAACAAGACCACAACAATCAGAAATTATATATTGGATTTCCCCCATACACAATAGCCCCCATATAACATTTAAAGACATAAATAGGGGAAACCCCCCCCCACCTTCACCCAAACACCACCCCAAAGAAACCCCCCCTCCCTCCCCCTCCCTCCCCCCCGTCCTTGGGCTGCTGCTGCTGACCTCCTACTAATGCTCCGCGAGATAATCTAGGAACGGTTGCTACCGCCTGAGGAACCCCTGCACAGACCCTTGCAAGGCAAACTTTATCCTCTCCAGCTTGATGAACCCTACCATGTCATTGATCCAAGCTTCCTCACTAGGGGGCGAGGTGGGAGCTGTCTTTCCATAGTAGCAAAATCCTCCGCCGGGCTACCAGGGACGCAAAGGCCAGAATACCGGCCTCTTTCGCCTCCTGCACTCCCGGCTCGTCCGATACCCCAAATAATGCAAATCCCCAGCTCGGCTTGACCCGGGCGTTCACCAGCTTGGACATAGTCCTCGCAAAACCCCTCCAAAACCCATCCAGCGCCAGGCATGACCAGAACATATGGACGTGGTTTGCCGGACTTCCCGAGCACCTCCCACATCTGTCCTCCACCCCAAAGAACCTACTCAACCTCGCCCCTGTCATATGCGCTCTGTGAGTAACTTTGAACTGTACTAGGCTGAGCCTGGCGCAAGAGGAGGAAGAATTAACCCTACTCAGGGCATCAGCCCACAGACGCTCATCTATCTCCTCCCCAAGCTCCTCCGCCCACTTGCCCTTTAACTCCTCCACCGAGACCTCCTCCTCTTCTTTCAGCTCCTGGTAAATCACCGAAACCTTGCCTTTTACAACCCATACACCCGAAATCACCCTGTCCTGAATCCCGCGTGCCGGAAGCAGTGGGAATTCCTTCACCTGCCGCCTCACAAACGCCCTCACTTGCATGTACCTGAAAGCGTTTCCCGGGGGTAGCCCAAACTTCTCCTCCAGTGCCCTTAGGCTCGCAAATGTCCAATCGATGAACAGGTCCCCCTTTCTTCTAATCCCTGCCCGATGCCAGCTCCGAAACCCCCCCATCCATCCTTCCCGGGACGAACCGATGGTTCTCCCGAATCGGGGACCAAACCGAGGCTCCCATCTTGCCCCTGTGCCGCCTCCACTGCCTCCAGATCTTCAGTGTCGCCGCCACCACTGGACACGTGGTGTACCTTGTCGGCAGCGGTGCCGTCACCAGCGCCCTCAGGCTCGTGCCCACACAGGACCTTCCACGGTGCCCCCTATCACTCCATTACCCACTTACGAATCATCGCCACATTGGCCGCCCAATAATAGCCACACAAATTTGGCAGCACCAGCACCCCTGTCCCTGCTACGCTCCAGAAACACACTCTTCACCCTCGGGGTCTTATTCGCCCATACAAATCCCATGATGCTCCTGCTTACCCGTTTGAAAAAGGCCTTGGGGATCAAAAAGGGAAGGCACTGGATCACAAAGAGAAACCTTGTGAGGACCGTCATTTTTTTTTTTTTATAAATGTTTTATTGAAAATTTTTCCCCAAACAACAATTTTTCCCCTCTTACAAAGCAAACGCAACAATAACAATACAGAAATTTTAAACAATACACAAGTAACAAAACCCCTTTATCTTTGACCTAAACTAAACCCCCCCTCCCCCCCCCCCCCCCCTCCCCCTGGGTTGCTGCTGCTGGTCATCTGTCTTCCCTCTAACGTTCTCCTAGGTAGTCGAGAAATGGCTGCCACCGCCTGGTGAACCCTTGAGCCGATCCTCTCAGGGCAAACTTTATCTGCTCCAGTTTAATGAACCCCGCCATATCATTTACCCAGGCCTCCAGTCCGGGGGGTTTCGCCTCCTTCCACATGAGTAGGATCCTGCGCCGGGCTACTAGGGACGCAAAGGCCACAACGTCGGCCTCTTTCGCCTCCTGCACTCCCGGCTCTTCCGCAACTCCAAATAGAGCTAACCCCCAGCCTGGTTTGACCCGGGCCTTCACCACCCGCGAAATCACCTCCCGTCACTCCCTTCCAATACCCTTCCAGTGCCGGGCATGCCCAAAACATATGTGCGTGGTTTGCCGGGCTCCCGCCACACCTCCCACATTTGTCCTCCACTCCAAAGAACCTGCTCAATCTTGCTCCCGTTATGTGTGCTCTATGTAGCACCTTAAATTGAATCAGGCTAAGCCTGGCGCATGAGGAAGAGGAATTTACCCTGCTTAGGGCATCAGCCCACATACCCTCCTCTATCTCCTCCCTAGTTCTTCTTCCCACTTTCCTTTTAGTTCGCCCACCGACTCCTCCCCCTCTTCCCTCATCTCTCGGTAAATCTCTGACACCTTGCCCTCTCCGACCCACACCCCTGAAAGCACCCTGTCCTGTATCCCCTGTGTCGGGAGCAATGGAAATTCCCTCACCTGTTGTCTAGTAAATGCCCTCACCTGCATATATCTCAAGAAATTTCCCGGGGCAACTTATACTTTTCCTCCAATGCTCCCAAGCTCGCAAAAGTCCCATCTATAAATAAATCTCCCACCCTCCTAATTCCCAACTGGAACCAGCTCTGAAATCCTCCATCCATTCTTCCTGGGGCGAACCTATGGTTGTTCCTGATTGGGGACCCCACCAGGGCTCCCCGCACCCCTCTCTGTCGCCTCCACTGTCCCCAGATATTTAATGTTGCCGCCACCACCGGGTTCGTGGTAAACTTTTTAGGTGAGATCGGTAGCGGCGCCGTCACCAGCGCCTCTAAACTCGTCCCTTTACAGGACTTTCTCTCCAGTCTTTCCCACGCCGCTCCCTCACCCTCCATCATCCATTTACGTATCATTGCCACATTGGCGGCCCAATAGTAATCGCCCAAGTTCGGTAGTGCCAATCCTCCTCTGTCCCTACTACGCTGAAGGAACCCCCTCCTTACTCTCGGAACTTTCCCTGCCCACACGAAGCTCGTGATGCTCCTGTCTATTTTATTAAAAAAGGTCTTAGTGATTAGGATAGGGAGACATTGAAATACAAATAAGAACCTCGGGAGGACCATCATCTTAATTGCTTGCACCCTGCCCGCCAGCGATAGAGGCTGCATGTCCCACCTCTTGAAGTCCTCCTCCATTTGTTCTACCAACCGTGTCAGATTAAGTCTGTGCAAGGTTCCCCAGCTCCTAGCGATCTGAATCCCCAGGTATCGGAAGTTTCTTTCCACTTTCCTTAGAGGCAAGCCTTCTATCTCTCTACTCTGGTCCCCTGGATGTATCACAAATAATTCACTCTTCCCCATGTTTAGCCTATACCCCGAGAAATCCCCGAACCCCCTCAAAATTCGCATAACCTCTATCATTCCCCCCGCTGGGTCCGACACGTATAACAATAGGTCATCCGCATATAACGAGACTCGGTGTTCTTCTCCCCCTCTAATCACCCCTCTCCATTTCCTGGAGTCTCTCAACGCCATGGCCAGAGGTTCAATTGCCAACGCGAACAACAATGGAGACAGCGGGCATCCCTGTCTTGTTCCCCTATATAGTCGGAAATACTCCGATCTATGTCGAGAGGACCGTCATTTTGACCGACTGCATCCTACCCGCTAGTGAGAGTGGCAGCATATCCCATCTTTTAAAATCCTCCTCCATCTGCTCCACCAACCGCGTCAAATTGAGGTTGTGCAGGGCCTCCCAATCTCCTAGCTACTTGGATCCCTAGGTACCGAAAGCTCCTTTCCGCCCTCTTCAGCGGTAGCTCATCTATCCCCTTCCTTGGTCCCCTGAATGCACCACAAAAAGCTCACTCTTCCATACATTGAGTTTATACCCCAAAAAGTCCCCAAACTCCCTAAGGATCCGCATGACCTCCGCCATCCCCTCCACTGGATCCGCACCATACAACAACAGGTCTTCGGCATACAACGACACCCGGTGTTCCTCTCCCCTCCAGACCAATCCCCTCCATTACCTGGACTCCCTCAGGGCCATGGCCAGCGGCTCAATTGCCAGTGCAAACAACAAGGGGGATAAGGGGCACCCCTGCCTCGTCCCCCGGTACAGCCGAAAGTACTCCAAACTCCGGCGGTTCGTAGCCACACTCGCCACCGGGGCTCTATATAGCAGCCTGACCCAACTGATGAACCCCTCCCCGAACCCAAACCTCCGCAACACTTCCCAAAGATACTCCCACTCCACCCGATCAACGGCCTTCTCCGCGTTCATAGCTGCCACTATCTCCGCTTCCCCCTCCACCGAGGGCATCATAATCACATTGAGGAGCCTCCGCACATTTGTATTTAGCTGCCTACCCTTCACAAATCACGTCTGGTCCTCATGAATCACCCCCGGGAGGACTTCCGGTGGGGTGGGCGAGCAGGGCGGCCGCAAAAAAAGAGCTCCCGCCGGTGGCCGCGATTTGCGGCGATTTCGGGGAAATCCCCGAGTCTTCACGCACCCCCCGACTATCGTCGGCCTTTGGGGCCGCCACGAGCAGCCAGCAGGGCCGGTTTAAAAGCCGGCAAAGAACCCCGCGCGGGTGTCGGGCGGCGGGGGCTGAGGTGCCGGGCCCGGCAGGTCAGAGCAGCGGGGCGGAGCTTCGAAGAGGTCGAGGCGGCAGGCCCGAGCGCCATGTAGGGAGGGTGCTCCACGTCGGATGGCTCCCACCTAGGAAGAAGAAGGTTGAAGCCTGGTCCCAGGTGAATGTAGAGGAGAAAGAAAGAAGATTTATGGAAGTTTGGTAAATATTTTTTTTTCAAAAAAGAAGAATGTCAGATTGATGAAGGGCAGGAGAGTGAAGGGGGAGAGAGGAGAAAGGAAAGAAGATAAAAAACAATAAGCCGCTAAAAGATGCGAAAAGCAGCGTCAAAGAAAGGAGGAAACGCGGGTTCGCCGCCGAAGGAGAAGACGAGCAAAAGCAAAAGTGTTGACAGGATGGCGGAAGTCGAACTGCAAGGCAGGGCCGCACTACTTACAGTGGAGAAGATGACCGAGGTGATGGTGGTGGAGCTGGAAAAACGTTTGGTGAGGCACATGGAGATCCTGAGGAAAGAGATGGTGGTCGTGGTGAGGTCATTGTTGGAGGAGGCAATCAGCCCGATCAGGGTGGAGGTGGCAAAGGCATTGGCCGAGGTGAGAGAGATGGGCGAGAAGATGAAGGAGGTGGAGGAGGCCGTGACACGACACAGCGACCAGGTCACCTCGATGGGGGACGAGCTGCGGAGGGTGGTGGAGGTTAACAGAGGACTCCGAGCAAAGCTGGAAGACTTGGAAAACCGCTCAAGGCGGCAAAATTTGAGAATAGTGGGCTTGCCCGAAGGGACAGAGGGCCCAAGGCCAACACAATACTTCGCTAAGAAGTTGGCGGAGCTGATGGGGGAGGGTGAGAACCCCACCCTGTACGAGCTAGACCGAGCTCATCGGTCATTAAGGCCGAAGCCCAAAGTGAACGAGCCGCCAAGGGCAGTAATTATCTGCTTCCATAAGTTTTGCATGAAGGAGAAAGTATTAAGCTGGGCGAAGCAGAAGCGCGAGGTACTGTGGGATGGTACTGCGGTTCGGATCTACCAGGACTGGATGGTGGAAAAAGACGAGCGGCGTTTGGGCGAGTGAAGGCGGCTTTGTACAAGAAGGGGATGCGATTTGGTGTGGTGTACCCGGCGAAGTTGAGAGTAACATATAAAGCCAAAGACTTTTATTTTGAGACAGCGGAGGCGGCTGAGGCGTTCGTGAGGGCAAAAGGCTTGGGACAGACGTGAAGAGCGGAACTGGAAGAGAGACTATGGACTGTGTTTCAGCGGCTGGAAAATGTACAAATGTTACAACTTTCTTTTTACTGATTTGTATTGAAATTTACTTCTCTTTTGCATTGTTACAGAGTTCAAGTTAATGGCGTTCTGTGTTGCGACGGTTAAATGTTATGTTAGTGAATTGTAGGGGTTAGATTGTTGGGTTTGTTTTGGTGTTTCTTTCTCTGGGACTGGGCGGAAGGGGGCGAGAGGTATTGGCGGGAGGGAGCCACCCGCGCTAGCTAACTAGAGACAGTTAGTGAACGGGGGTGAGGTGAGAGGAGGACTGCGGACGTTGGAGCCTGGATAGCAGGCTTCAAAGGGCCTACGAGGCGAGCAAGAGGAGGTGGAGGGAGGGATGTTGGGGGATGTTTTTGTAGGGGGGGTTCTTGGGAGGGGGGGAAGGGGTTCGATGTTAACAATGGACAGGGGCGGGTCAGGCTTATGGGGCAGGGCCTGGTGGTATGGTGATGGTGGATAAGAAAGGTGGGGGGGGGGGGGGGGGGGGGGTGAGAGACCCCCAGTAAGGGTAATCATGTGGAACGTGAGAGGGCTAGGAGGTCCGGTCAAGAGGTCAAGGGTGCTTGCACATCTTAAAAGTTTGAAAGCCGATGTAGCAATGCTGCAGGAGACTCACTTGAGGGTGAAGGACCAGGTGAGACTTAAAAAGGGCTGGGTTAGCCAAGTGTTTCACTCCGGATTTGATGGAAGGGCTCGAGGGGTAGCGGTGCTGGTCAGCAAAAGGGTACGCTTCCAGATGGAGAAGGTGGTGGCAGATCAGGGGGGTAGATATGTGATTGTGACAGGGGCATTGGAGGGGAGATTAGTGGCGCTGTTAAGTGTATACGGTCCCAATTGGGACGATGTGGGATTCGCGAGGAAGGTGTTTGGGGCTATTCCCGACTTAGACACGCATGAGCTGATTGTGAGGGGGGACTGGAACCTGGTGCAGGAGCCAAGGCTGGACAGATCACGGCCGCGCTCGCTGGTCCCATCAGGGGGGGCGAAGGCGCTGGCTGGGCTAATGGTGGAAATGGGAGGGGTGGACCCTTGGAGGTTCCTGCACCCAAGGGAACGGGAGTATTTGTTTTTCTCAGCGGTCCATAAGGTATACTCGCGGATCGACTTTTTTGTGATGGGGAAGGCTTTGCTGGCTGGAGTCAAGGGGTCGGAATACTCTGCAATTGCAGTGTCAGATCACGCTCCTCATTGGGTGGATATGGTGCCAGAGAAGGGGGCAGCGCAGAGACCGGGGTGGAAACTGGATGTGGGGCTTTTGGGGAACCAAGTATTCTGTGAGAAAATTGAAAAGGTAATTAAGGAATATGTAGGTTTCAATTGTACGGGTGAGGTGTCGAAGGCCGTCGTCTGGGAGGCTCTAAAGGCGGTGGTGAGAGGTGAGGTAATTTTGTTTAAGGCCAGGGTGAATAAGGAGGAGAGGTTGGAGTGGCAGAGGGTAATAGATGAGATGTTGGAGGCAGATAGGAGGTATGCAGAGGATGGGGACCCGGCGTAGCTGGAAAAGAAGAAGGAACTACAGGCGAGCTTCGACCGACTGTCCACCAGGAAGGCGGTGCGCCAACTGAGACGAGCAAGGGGTGCAGTTTATGAACATGGAGATATAAATGTATGTTAGCAGGTCAGCTCCGGAGGGAGGCAGCGGCAAGGGAAATTCTTCAGGTGAAGGATAGGGCAGGGAAGTTGGTGGTGGCCCCAGTGCTGATTAACAAGGTTTTTGAGGAGTTTTATGAGAGGTTGTACAAGTCAGAGCCACTCGGAGGAGACCGTGAGATGCAGGGATTTTTCGATGGGTTGGAGTACCCGAGGCTAGGGCAGGGGGACAGGGCTACATTAGAAGGAGCAATAGTGGAGCAGGAGATAAAGGATGCGATTGGGAGGATGCAGTCAGGGAAGGTGGCAGGGCCGGATGGGTTTCCGGTGGAATATTATAAAAAATTTAAGGATAGGTTGGTGGTGGGGATGTTTGAGGAGGCGATAGGGAAGGGGGTGTTGCCGCAAACCTTGGGGCAGGCATCGATTTCCCTGTTACTAAAAAAAGATAAGGATCCGACAGAGTGTGGGTCGTATCGGCCCATATCACTTCTGAATGTGGACGTAAAAGTGTTGGCGAAGGTACTGGCAGGTAGGCTTGAGGAGTGCCTCCCGAAGGTAATAGGGGAGGATCAGACGGGGTTCGTGAAAGGGAGGCAGCTGTTTTTGAACATTAGGAGGGTTTTGAACGTTGTTATGGCACTGGCGGAAAGAAAAGAAACAGAGGTAGTTGTGCCATTGGACGCCGAGAAGGCGTTTGATCGGGTAGAATGGAGGTACCTGATGGCAGTGCTGGAGCGGTTTGGGATTGGACCAAGGTTTGTGAACTGGGTAAAGCTATTATATAAGGAACCGAAGGCGAGTGTCTGCACAAATATCAGTTCGAGATATTTCTCTCCACCGTGGGACGAGACAGGGATGTCCTATGTCACCCCTGCTGTCTGCACTTGCGATTGAGCCGTTGGCCATCGCATTGAGACGTTCGGGAGCATGGAAAGGAATAGTGCGGGGGGGGGATAGAGCATAGGGTGTCCTTATATGCCGACGACTTGCTGCTGTATGTGTCGGAGCCGAGTGCGTCGATAGGAGGAATATTGGAGCTACTGCAGGTATTTGGGTCTTTCTCGGGGTACAAGTTGAACCTGGACAAGAGTGAGTACTTTGTGTTGTCTCGGCCGGGGGTGGGGGGCAGGGGTGGGGGGCTGCCATTACGTAGAGCAGGGACTCATTTTAGGTATCTGGGGGTGCAGGTTGCCCGGGAGTGGGGAGGCTTCGCAGGTACAATATCACTAGTTTGGTGGGGAGAGTGAAAGCCGATCTGGCAAGGTGGGACGGCCTTCCTCTGTCACTGGCAGGTCGGGTACAGGCGGTTAAAATGAATGTGTTGCCGCGATTCCTGTTTATTTTTCAATGCCTACCAATTTTCCTGCCAAAGTCTTTTTTCAGGGAGATTGAGGGAAGGATTACCTCATTCATATGGGGAGGGAAGGTGGCCAGAGTGAGAAAGGTGCTGCTACAGAGGGGAAGGCAGGCAGGGGGTTTGGGGTTTGTTGTACTACTACTGGGTGGTGAATGTGGAGAAAGTGCGGAGCTGGGTCAGAGGGGTGGATTCTCAGTGGGTCAGAATGGAGGAGAGTTTGTGCAGGGGGTCGGGGCTGAAGGCACTTGCAACAGCGCCGCTCCCGATAGCTCCGGGGAAATATTCAGGGAGTCCGGTAATAATAGCTTCATTGAAAATCTGGAGGCAGTTTCGCCAACACTTCAGGTTGGGTTTAGGGTCAAGGGAAATGCCGATTCGGGGGGGGACCACAGATTTGAGCCAGGGAGGTGGGATGGAAGTTTTCGGAAATGGGAAGAGAAGGGGATTAAGAGGCTAAAAGATTTGTTTCTTCGGGGTCGGTTTGCAGGATTGAGGGAGCTGGAAGCGAAGTATGGGCTGGAGCAGGGAGAAGGGTTTAGGTACATGCAGGTTCGGGATTTTGCCAGGAAGGAGATACAGAGTTTCCCAGAGGAACCGGCCTCCACATTGCTGGAGGAGGAGCTGACGACAAGGGAACTGGAGAAGGGGGCATTGTCAGCGGTGTACGGAGCTATTCTGGAAGAGGATAAGGCACCACTGGAAGGGATCAAAGCAAAGTGGGAGGAAGAGTTGGGAGAGGTTATAGAGGAGGGGGTCTGGTGTGAGGTGCTCCGGAGAGTGAATGCCTCCACCTCATGCGCGAGGTTGGGGCTGATACAGCTGAAGGTGGTATATAGAGCGCACCACACGAGAGCGAGGATGAGCCGATTTTTTGAAGGAGTAGAGAATGTGTGTGGGCGTTGCGGGGGGGGGGTGGGGGCCGCGAATCACGTTCATATGTTTTGGTCCTGTACAAAGCTAGGGGAGTACTGGAAGGAGGTGTTTAGGGTAATTTCCAAGGTGGTGCGTGTGAAACTGGACCCGGGTCCCCAGGAGGCCATATTCGGGGGTGTCGGACCAGCCAGGGTTGGAAACGGGAGCGGAGGCAGATATCATAGCCTTTGCCTCGTTGATCGCCCGAAGGTGGATCCTGCTGGGATGGAGAGCAGCCTCTCCACCCAGTGCCCTGGCGTGGCGGGGGGACCTGTTGGAATACTTGACCCTTGAGAAGGTTAAGTTCAAACTGAGGGGAAGCTCGGAGGGGTTCTACAAGTCATGGGCACTATTTATTATGCACTTTCAAGAACTGGATAACATCGTACATTAGTTGGGGGGGTGGGTGGGGGGGGAGGGGGGGCTGTGTAGATTAAGGGTGACTATGGGTAATCCCTGATTCCTTTTTGTCATTTGTTTATGTAGACATGTGGGCTGATGTTTGGGGGTTGGTGGGCGGATGGGATCGTTGTTATTATGGGGATTGACATATCTTGCTGATTATTGTTTATTGTTGATGGGTGTAAATGTGGGAGAAAATGTGAAAAAGGAGGAGAATATAAAAACATTTTTTTTAAAATGAATCACCCCCGGGACACAGTCCTCAATTCTCGTAGCCAGCACCTTCGCCAGCAACTTAGCGTCAACATTGAGGAGCGAGATCGGTCTATACGACCCACATTGCAATGGATCTTTGTCCCGCTTCAAGATCAAAGAAATCAGCGCCCTGGACATTGTCGGGGGAAAGGTACCCCCCTCCCTCGCCTTATTAAAAGTCCTCACCAGCAACGGGCCCAGCAGGTCCACGTATTTCCTGTAAAATTCAACCGGGAACCCATCCGGCCCCGGGGCCTTCCCCACCTGCATGCTCCCCAATCCTTTAACCCATACTCTCCTGCCCAATCGGCACCCCCAAACCAGCCACCTCTTCCTCCTCCACCCTTGGGAACCTCAGCTGATCCAGGAATCGTCGCATCCCCTCCTCCCCCGCTGGGGGCTCAGACCTGTACAGATCCCCATAGAAGTCCCTAAATACCTTGTTTATTCTCACCGCACTCCGCACCGTATTCCCCCCTCTATCCTTGACTCCACCAATCTCCCTCGCTGCCTCCCTCTTACGAAGCTGATGTGCCAGCATCCGACTCGCCTTCTCCCCATACTCATACGCCGCCCCCTGTGCTTTCCTCCACGGTGCCTCTGCTTTCCCCGTGGTCAACAGGTCGAATTCCATCTGGAGGTTCCATCGCTCCCTAAGTAGCCACTCTTCGGGGGCCTCTGCATACCTCCTGTCCACCCTTAAAATCTCCCCCACCAACCTCTCCCTCTCCCTCCCCTCTCTCTTCTCCCTGTGGGCCCGAATGGAGATTAGCTCTCCCCTGAGCACCGCCTTCATTGCCTCCCAGACTACCCCCACCTGCACCTCCCCGTTGTCGTTGGCCTCCAAGTATCTTTCAATACACCCCCGCACCCGCCCGCACACCCCCTCATCCGCCAACAGTCCCACATCGAGGCACCACAGCGGGCGCTGGTCCCTCTCCTCCGGCAACTCCAGCTCCACCCAATGCGGGGCGTGGTCCGAGATGGCTATGGCCGACTATTCTGTTCCCTCCACTTTCGGGATTAGCGCCCTACTCAAAATGAAAAAATCTATCCGGGAGTAGGCTCTATGGACGTGGGAAAAGAAGGAAAATTCCCAGGCCGGCGGCCTGGCAAACCTCCATGGATCCACTCCCCCCATCTGGTCCATAAAAACCCTGAGCACCTTGGCCGCAGCCGGCCTCTTACCCATCCTGGACCTTAGAACGGTCCAGTGCTGGGTCCAGCACCATGTTGAAGCCCCCCCCCCCATTATCAAGCTTCCTACCTCCAGATCCGGAATCCGACCCAGCATGCGTTTGATAAATCCGGCATCATCCCAATTCGGGGCATATCCATTCACCAGTACCACCCGCACCCCCTGCAACCTACCACTCACCATCACATATCGACCTCCATTATCCGCTACAATATTCAGTGCCTCAAACGACACCCGCTTCCCCACCAGTATTGCAACCCCTCTGTTCTTCGCATCCAGCCCTGAATGAAAGACCTGCCCTACCCATCCCTTTCTCAGCCTAACCTGATCTGCCACCTTCAAATGTGTCTCCTGGAGCATAACCACGTCTGCCTTCAGTCCCTTTAAGTGCGCGAGCACCCGGGCCCTCTTGACCGGCCCGTTCAGGCCCCTCACATTCCAAGTTATCAGCCGGATCATCCCCACCCAGCACCAAAACAAAAAGAACATTCCCCAAACGCGGTAAACACAGTAAACATCCCCCCACGACAAACCCTCCGTTTGAGTCCAACTTTTCAGTCTGGATAAAGTTCCATGCCTCATCAGGCGTTTGAAAATAGTGGTGCCGATCTTGGAATGTGACCCACAATCGCGCTGGCTGCAGCATCCCGAACTTCACCCCTTTCCGATGGGTCACCACCTTAGCCCGGTTAAAACCAGCTCTCTTCTTAGCCACCTCCGCACTCCAGTCCTCGTAAATTCGGATCTCCGTATTCTCCCATCTGCTGCTCCACTCTTTTTTGGCCCATCTCAGGACACACTCTCTGTCCATAACGTGGTGGAACCTCACCACTACAGGCCTTGGCGGCTCGTTGGCTTTGGGTCTCCTTGCCAGGACCCAATGAGCCCCATCCAGCTCCAGGGGCCTCGGGAAAGCTCCTGCGCCCATCAGCGAATTGAGCATCGTGCTCATATATGCCCCGGCATCGGGCCCCTCCACTCCTTCAGGGAGACCCAGAATCCGAAGATTCTTCCTCCTCGACCTATTCTTCAGGTCCTCAAATTTTTCCTCTTGTGCAGCGCCTCATGCGCCTCCCCCTTCACCGCCAGGCCCAAGTTCTCGTCCTCATTCTCCAAGGCTTTTTGCCGCACCTCCTGGATCGCCGCCCCTTGGGCCTTCTGGGTCTCCACAAGCTTCTCAATCGCCGCCTTCATTGGTGCCAGCATTTCTGTCCTCAGCTCCTCAAAGCAGCGTTTAAGAAACTCCTGCTGCTCCTGCGACCACTGCGCCCACGCTGCTTGGTTTCCACCCGCCGCCATCTTGCTTTTCCTCCCTCACACTTTCCGCTGCACCAGGATCACTTTTTTAACCGCTTCACTCCTGGTCCAATCCATATAATGATGGGGGGAACTTGCTGTCACCTTCCCACACTGGAAGCCGTCGAACAATTGTCGTTGGGGCCCCTCTGAAGAGTCCGTTCCCGGCGGGAGCTGCCGAACGTGCGACCTACCTAGGCATAGCCGCAACCAGAAGTCGGCAAAGGGGAATCTTGAGTACTCGTCAACAATGGTGAGGAAGTACACGTTATGGTCAGTGGAGGGGAGGGGCCCTTTGAAGTCGATGCTGAGGCGCTCAAATGGGCGAGAGGCCTTTACCAGATGCGCTCTCTCTGGCCGATAGAAGTGCGGTTTGTACTCCGCGCAGACTTGGCAGTCCCTGGTCACGGTCCTGACCTCCTCGATGGAATAAGGCTTGCGAGCCTTGATAAAGTGAAAAAAACAGGTGACGCCCAGGTGACAGAGGTCATTGTGGAGGGCCCGAAGTCGGTCTAGTTGTGCGCTAGCACATGTACCGCGGGATAGGGCATCTGGGGGCTCATTGAGCTTCCCCGGTCGGTACAAGATCTCATAGTTGTAGGTGGAGAGCTCGATCCTTTGTTCTTTGTTCTTTGAGGGGGCGCATGCGGTCGGGATCGGGCCCTAGTACTCCGGTTTCCACAACGTAGCCAAGGATGGATAGGCGGGATGTGCGGAAAACTCATTTCTCCTTATTGTAGGTGAGGTTAAGGAGTTTAGCGGTGTGGAGGAAGTGCCGGAGGTTTTCGTCATGGTCCTGCTGGTCATGGTCGCCGCTGGTGACATTATCTAAGTACGGGAACGTGGCACGCAGCCCGTACTGGTCAACCATTCGGTCCATTTCTCGCTGGAAGACCGAGACCCCATTGATGACGCCGAAGGGAACCCTGTGGAAGTGGTAGAGGCAGCCATCTGCCTTGAAGGCAGTGTATTGGCGGTCCTCCGAGCGGATAGGGAGCTGGTGGTACCCGGACTTCAAGTCAACTGTGGAGAAGACTCGATACTGCGCAATCTGATTGACCATGTCAGATATGCGGGGGAGGGGGTACGCATCGAGCTGCGTGTACCTGTTGATGGTCTGACTGCAGTCAATGACCATCCGGTGCTTCTTCCCAGTCTTGACGACCACCACTTGGGCTCTCCAGGGGCTGGTACTAGCCACAATGATCCCCTCTCGTAGAAGTCGCTGGACCTCCGACCTAATAAAGGCCCTGTCCCGGGCACTATATCGTCTGCTCCTAGTGGCGACGGGCTTACAGTCCGGGGTTACGTTAGCGAAGAGCGAGGGTGGGGCGACCTTAAGGGTCGCGAGGCTACAGATGGTGAGGGGGTGCATGTATCCACCGAACTTTAAGGTAAGGCTTTGGAGGTGGCACTGGAAGTCGAGCCCCAGTAATGGGGCAGCGCAGAGATGGGGAAGGACATAGAGCTTAAAGTTAGTGTACTCTACGCCTTGTACAGTAAGGGTCGCGACACAGTACCCCCGGATTTCCACTGAATGTGATCCGGAAGCCAGGGAGATTTTCTGGGTCGCGGGCAAAATTGGGAGGGAGCAGCGCCTTACCGTATCTAGGTGTATGAAGCTGTCTGTGCTCCCGGAGTCGAAAATTATCTGAGGTGATGAGGCCGGGACTGGCCGAGCGTGATGGAGGCGAGCTTCGGAAGGTGATGGATAGGCCGGTTGGAAGTAGCGGCGGCCAGCGTACGGCCGGGTGAGCAGGGCTCCCGGGAGGCTGCGGAGTGGTCCCAGGATGGCGGCCAGCATCGGAGATGGCGTCAAAAATGGCGGACCCAATGGGTCACGCGTGGCGGGTGAAATCGAAGATGGCGGCGAAGATGGCAGCCCCCACGGGTCGCACGTGGCGGGTGGCGCGGCAGTTGGGGACGGCCCCGAAAGGCAGCAGGCAGCGTTGCTGGGCCTAGGAGTTTTAGGGAGAGATTGGACCTGGCAGGCTTTCGCAAAGTGGCCCTTCCTCCCACACCCGTCGCGTTCCGTGCTGGGCAGCGTTGTCTGGAATGCTTACCCTGGCCGCAAAAGTAGCACTTCGGGCTTCCGGCGTTGGCGGGCTGCTGCGCGACACAGGCTTGCGCCGCACTCGAGTGAGATGATGGCGGCGCCCACGAGGTCGACGAGGGTGTCGCGTGGTCAAAGGTGTAGGCCTCCGTGTTCTGGAAAGCCACCTCCAGTGAGTTTGAGAGCTGCACTGTCTCTGGGAGGCCGAGTGTACCCCCTTCTAGCAATCGCTGGCGGATGTAATGCGATTTAATGCCTACGACATAGGTGTCCCTGATCAACAGCTCTGTGTGTTGGTTAGCCGATACCGCCTGGCAAGCACAGTTCCGGCCGAGTACCCGCAAGGCACACAAGAATTCGGCTTGTGATTCCCCAGGGCGTTGTCACCTCGTGGCAAGAAGGTACCTAGCATACACCTCGTTTACAGACTTTACATATTGTCCCTTCAGCAGCATTATCGCCTCTGTATATGAGGGGGTGTCCCTGATGAGAAGGAAAACCTGCGGGCTCACCCGTGCGTTGAGTATCTGCTGCTTTTGGAGGTTGGTGAAGTCTTCGGTGGAGGATCCGACGTACGCTTCGAAGCAGCTTAGCCAGTCCTTGAATGTTGCAGTGGCGTCGGCTGCCTGTGGGTCCAGCTCCAGGCGATCAGGCTTGAGCGATGAATTCATCTTAGAAGTTTAGCTTATTAAATTGATGTGCCATCAATGAACACAAGACGAGTAATGAACGTAACTGAGGCTTTAATAAGCTAAACTTCTAAGATGAATAAAAGGCCCTGTCCCGGGCACTATATCGTCTGCTCCTAGTGGCGACAGGCTTACAGTCCGGGATTACGTTAGCGAAGAGCGAGGGTGGGGCGACCCCCCTGTGAGGTGATGTGGAGGGGGGGGGGGGGGGGGGGGTAATGGTTCGGGTGCACGTGGGGTTCCGGCGGGCACCAGGTCCCGGAGGGAGACTGTATCTTGCCGGCCGTCAGGGAACGCCACGTAGGTGTACTGGGGGTTAGCGTGCAGCAGGTGGACCCTCTCGACCAACGGGTCTGACTTGTGCGCCCGCACCTGCTTCCAAAGCAGGATGGGTCCGGGTGTCGCTAGCCAGGTTGGGAGCGAGGTCACAGAGGAGGACTTCCTGGGGAAGACAAGGAGACGTTCATGAGGTGTCTGATTAATAGTTGTACAGAGCCGCGACCGGATGGCGTGGAGGGCCTCCGGGAGGACTTCTAACCAGCGGAAGACTGGGAGATTCCTGGACCGTAGGGCCAGTAGAACGGTCTTCCAGACCGTTCTGTTCTCCCTCTCTACCGGCCCGTTTCCCCGGGGGTTGTAACTGGTCGTCCTGCTTGAGGCGGTGCCCTTGCTGAGCAGGAATTGACGCAGTTCGTTGCTCATAAAGGAGGACCCCCTATCACTGTGTATGTACGCGGGGAACCCGAACAGTGTAATGATATCCTGGAGGGCCTTGATGACGGTGGTTGTGGTCATGTCGGGGGATGGGATGGCGAACGGGAACCGGGAGTACGCGTCAATCACGTTCAGGAAATACGTGTTGCGGTCGGTGAAGGGGAGGGGGCCTTTGAAGTCCATGCTGAGGCGTTCAAAGGGACGGGAAGCCTTTATCAGGTGCGCCCTCTCTGGCCGGGAGAAGTGCGGTTTGCACTCCGCGCAGATTTGGCAGTCCCTGGTGACTGTCCTGACCTCCTCCCTGGAGTAGGGCAGGTTGGGGTCTTAATGAAGTGAAAAGAACGAGTGACCCCCGGGTGGCAGAGGTCCTCGTGGAGGGCTCGGAGGCGGTTCAGTTGTGCGGTGGCACACATGCCGCTGGACAGGGCATCGGGAAGCTCGTTTAGCTTCCCAGGACGGTACAAGATCTCGTAGTTGTAGGTGGAGAGTTCTATCCTTCACCGTAAGATCTTGTCGTTCTTTATCTTGCCCCGCTGTGCATTATCAACCATGAACGCCACCGATCGTTGGTCAGTGAGGGGAGTGAATCTCCTGCCGGCTAGGTAATGTCGCCAATGTTGCACAGCTTCTACTATGGCTTGCGCCTCTTTTTCGACCGAGGAATGGCGAATTTCTGAAGCGTGGAGGGTACAGGAGAAGAAGGCCACGGGTCTGCCCGCTTGGTTGAGGGTGGCGGCCAGAGCTACGTCGGACGCATCGCTCTCGACCTGGAAGGGGAGGGATTCGTCGATGGCGCGCATCGTAGTCCTCCGCCTCCTCGATGAGGGTGAAGATCCCAGAGCTTACTCTCGAGTGCAGGAGATGCAGTTTCTGTTCTCCTGAGGGGGTGACTCCGGCTGTCTCGAGGTAGCCTTTAAAACACGCCAGCCAGTGCTTAAATATCGCCGCCGAATTCTCCGCGAGGGGGCTGAGTTGTAGACACTCCGGCTTGATTCGGAGATCCATTCTTTCAGCTTAAGATCGAGTCTATTAAATTGATGCACGATCAATTAAACTTAAAGGCGAGGCTGTAACATAATTGAAGGCTTTAATAGACTAGATCTGTTCCCCATCAGCTTTGGTACAGAATGAGGGCTGCTGGGACGGCTCTGGTTCTTATACCCCGCCTGTCAGGGCGGAGCTACATACCAAACAGCCAATGGTAAACTCCTAGGTTTACCCAATGGTCTACAGCCTCTCGGGTACTGCAATACCTGATAATACCACAGAGACTATGTCCAATGTGGTGGGGGTCGAGATGGGGGGGGGGGGGGGAAGGGGAAGGGAAAGGAATAGAAAATGAGAAGATAGGGAAAGCCGCTTAGAGAGAGTTGTAGAACATTGCAACCCAAAGAAAAAGTGCTGGATTCTCTGATTGTGAGGCTCGTTCCTGATGCCGGCGTGGGAATGGTGGTGCTTTAGGACCGGATATTCGGCGCAAAATGGCCACCAATCTTCCGTTTGGCTGGAGGCTAGCAGCCGAGCAGCGTAGAGCACCCGGCTCTATCTGGCGATACCACCCGGAGAATTGCTGGGTCCGTTGCCATGCATGCGCATGGCGGCGGCCTGCAGTGGCCGCGTCATGCAGCACGGCGCCGGCCGCGCGCGGACCTGGCCTGAAAAATGGCGCCCCCTCTTTGGCCGGCTCGCGACCCCGGACCATCCCCCAACACTGCCCCCAGCCCCTGACAAAGGCCCCCCTGCCTGCGGATCGGCTCTCCCCCCGACTGCTGGACTGAGTCCGCAGCTGCCACACCGAGTTCCAGACAGGCAAGACCATGAGAAACCCACGCCATCGGGAACTCGGCGGGTCGGGTCAGAGCATCGGGGGGTGGGCCTCAGGCAACGTCCTGAGGCTGTTGATACGGTGCGCGACGCTTTGGAGGGGACGGAGTCTCACAAAAGCGGCACCGCCCCCGATTTCGTCGGAAACGGGTATTCTAGCAAATCGCCGAACGCGATTTTGGCATCAGAGACCGGGGAATCCCGCCCAAAGGACGGGATTCTCCATTTGGGAGACTTTCTGCGGGATTCTCCGTTTCTGAGACGAAGGTTGGGATTCTTCGTTAGCCGACGACGGGAAATGCGATTGGGTGGGGAATCGGTTCCGATGCCGAAATCGCGGCAAGCCCTGATTTGAAGACAAATCGCAATGTTCCAGCACCTCGACAGCGGCGCCAATGCATTCCGGAACGCACGTACAATAAATACCGTTTACATATCATTAGCGGGCCCGAAACAGTATCCTCAGGGGCCACCGTGACTCTCCGCCTCCAATGGGCTTTGTTCCCGACGGCGTGGTTCACTTGTGCTTTTAAATACCGTGACTCATCAGCTGTAAGGGCATGCTCCAGCGCAACCAGTGCCATCTTGTTGGTTGGGATGAGTGTGTGGGGAGTGTAATGTGTATGTACGGCTGCAGTTTGTCAGTCTCCCGCGTGTCGATCACGGCGAATCCCACACCGTTTTTCATTGAAATCGATTGTGTTCCACACAGCACCGGTGCTTGCCCCTCAACGGTAGCAGAATCGGTTCAGGTGCAGCGCCGGTCTTTCTGTCATAAAAATCCACGGATTCTCCGTTGGCGTCAACACTTTAGTCTCAGAAACGGAGAATCCTGCCCTAGGTATTGACACCAATGCAGAATTCATGGACATTCACAACAGCAAAACTGGCGCACCTGGACCGATTCCGCTCCTGTTGAGGGGTTAGCACCGGCGTCATGTGGAATACAATCGATTCTAATGAGAAACGGTGCCGGATTCGCCGGTTCAGCAATTGACACTCAGGAGGCTGACAAGCTACAGCCACATATACACACTTCACTCCCCACACACACCATCCTAGCCAACAAGATGGCAGCAAGGAGAGTGGCACCCCGTTTCACCGAAGCTGAGCTGGAGACCCTCCTGGACGCTATCGAGGATAGGAAGCTGATCCTGTACCCCAGCCGGGGAAGGAGGCTGCCAGCTGCCACCGTTCGTCATGCTTGGGCGCAGGTGGCAGAGGCGGCCACGCCACGAATAACACCGCCCAGCAGTGCCGGACGAAACTGCACAACTTCCTCAGGGTGAGTAGGCAGCACTGTGCCCCTGGCACTAACCCCATCCTACACATCCGTAACCCGACGCCCCCAAACCCGGAGGGCGGTTGAACCCCCACCCTGCCTCACATGCCAGCACCCGTTCCGAGGTGCCCTGGCCACTGAGGCTCACAGCTGCCCTCCCCCTGGGCTGCATGAGCCGGACTGTCTGACACTGTTGTTTTCAGAATGTCCAATTTACTTAATAGGCACGTCTTTCGGGACTTGTTGGAGGAAACCAGAGCGCCTGCAATAAACGCACGCAAATATGGGGAGAAGGTGTAGATTACGCAGACAGTGACCCAAGCCAGGAATCGAACCCGGGTCCCTGGCGCTGTGAAACAACAGTGCTAACTAACCACTGTGCTACTTTGCCGCCTGCCTTGTGTCTTACAGGACCTGCTGGAGATGGGGCGGGTCCATCTGATGTCCCCTGTCCCCCCAGTGAGCCAGGCACCAAAGCTGAAAGCAGCATGTATACACCAGCCCTCTGCCCCAGACTCAGGAGACCCCGGAGTTTGGGTCGGAGGATGACAGTGATTTTTCATTTACAGCTATCCCCAATGGGCCACATCTGCCAGTGACTGCGCCACCTCCATCTGGGTCATCGCCACATCGGACAGCACCCGGGGAATGCCCCTGATGCCCTCAGCTATGAACCGCTGTGATTGGGCCACGTTCTGGAGCGCCACTGCAATGTCCAGGTGGCCCTAATACATGGCTATCTGTGGCAGGGCCGTCTTCTCATGTGCTTCGGCCACCGCCTGCACAGAGTGCCCCAGGCCTTGGAATCCTGACCCATGGTCGAACCTTCGCCAAGGCATCCACCGCAGATGCCACCCGTGTAGTGTTGGCCTGGGTGGCACACATGGTGGGCACCATCTCCTGCTCCTACAGGCGATTCAATTCCTCCAACTGCACCTGCAGTTGCTGGATGGTTGACAACATCCCATCATGCAGTCCCTGGCTCTGTGACTGCATCTCCACTATCAATGGGACCGCCCTTTCCAGAAGCCTGAAACTCATCTGGATGGCTGCTAGTCCCTGGGGTCAGGCCGCCCTCAGACCATCCGCCACTTTGGGGGTTCCTACCTCCACCTGCTGTACCACGACACATGTGTGGTGTGCACCAAATAGTGCCCCAGGAACCTCTTCACTAAATTGCCCAACTGAAGTGAGTGTCTCTGGGATGGTGGAGGGTGGTGGAGACAGTTGTGACAGGAAGTCAGTGTCATCCCTGGACAGGTGCACCGGGGTGCCTCGGGCTGCGGGTCGAGGGCTACCATTGTATCCGTGCCTTTCTCCTTCTCTCTGCTCTCCTCCTGGGTTTAGGGTAATGGGTGTGAGGATGGTGACACACGTGCCATGGGGAATCCCAGTCAGCAGAGTCTCACTTGCTCCCTCGATGCCGACCTCTGCCTCGGTGACCGCCCTCTCCCTGGCCCACCGATCAGGTCCAGTGCCCACTGCTCAGCTGCGGTGAGGGGCCACAGGTCCAGCAGTCCCACTCTGGTTTTGTCTCTCTCTCATGGCAGTTGTGCGCCGCCTTCTCCTGGGCTGGGAGGGGAAGACAGAAAGCGCATATTGTTAGACAACCAAACACATGCAGCACAGCGGGTGGGTGGCTGGTGGCCTTTGTGGCCAGGGCACTCAGACATGGCGGCCGGTATAGGTGCTGGCAGGTAGTGCAAGGTGAGGGTTCGGACGTCCTTGGGTAAGGTGGGGAGGGCGGTTACTGGTATGTGGGTCGGGGGCTAGTGCCAGGGGCACAGTGCTGCCCACTCACCCAGGCTGCCTTGAGGAGGTTGTGCAGTTCCTTTCTGCACTGCTGGCCATTCCTGGCGGTGTTTCCCACGGCACTCATGACCTCTCCTATCTGCGTCCAGGCCCGATATACGGCAGCAGGTGGCAACCCCGGATTACAGGGTGGCCCGTGTCTCCACCAGGGGCCTAGCAGGGTCTTGTGTTCCGCGTCGGTGAACTGCGGTGCAGCTGTCCTTACTGCCACCTTGTTGGCTGGGATGGTGTGTGAGGGGAGCGGAATACTTATATGCAGCTGCAGCTTGTCAGCCTTTCGAATGTCAGTCCTGACTCCGGCGAATCAGACACAGTTTTTTATTGGAATCGGTTGTGTTCCACATGGCGCCGGTGCTAGCACATTAATGGTCAATGAATTGGTCTGGGAACGGCGCCAATTTTGCTGTTGTAGAACACCGATTCAATCCCAGTGTCAACACTCAGGGCAGGATTCCCTGTTTGCCGATGCCCAAATCGCAAAATGAGATTGGGTGGAGAATCGACTCCGACACCAAAATCGCAGTAGGCGCCGGTTTGACGACAAATCAGGATGCTCCGGCACTCCAAAAAATGGCGTAAATGCGTCGCTCGCCGGTGGCATTCAAGTACAGTGGGCATATCATTAGCGGGCCTGACACCCTATTCTCCAGGAACTCCGAGATTCACCGCCTCTGACGGGCCAAGTTCCCGACTGCGTGATTCACTTGTGGTTTCAAAAACTGTGAACCTGGCGTCGTGGCTGCTGAGCAAGAGAGCGAGGAGGTAATAAATGGAGTGGAGTGACTGTCGGCTGCCGGCCCAGGCACTGGCCGTACTGGCTGAGGTGGGGAGGTGGCCCTGCCAGGGCAGGGGGGATGGGGGGAAACAGGCGGCTGAGCAACCGGAGTGCCCCCCACAGGAATGGGGCGGAGCCCAGGCACCGACCACCATTACGGTGGCCATCTTGCTGCGCACTCACTGACCACCTACCTTGCGCCCATCCCCGCACCCCACCCACCGCCTCTGCGTGCACCCCCCGCCCCAAACACCCCACCTAACCGGCCGCCACCCACCACGGGACCACCCAGGGCCACATCCATGGCAGCTCCTAGTGAGGGAAGTGCCAGCCAACGGTACCCCTGGCAGCAGGGACGGGTGCCTGGACCGGGGTCACAGACGGTGTCGGGGTGCGGGGGCCGATCCGCGGGCAGAGGGGGACATCATTCGGGGCTGGGGGCACAGTGGTGGGGCAGTCCGGGGCCCACGGGCCGGCCGAAGTGGGGGACTATTTTGGAGGCCGGGTCAGTGTGCGGCCTCCGCCATGAGGCGCGGCAGCTGCAGGTCGCCTCTGTGCACATGCACGGCCACAGACCTGGCAATTTTCCAGGGCGTTACGGCAGCTAGAGCTGGGTGCTCTATGCTGCCTTCCTGCTAGCCCCCAGCAACACGGGGAATCGATGGCCATTTTGCACCAGTTTGTCTGGCGTAAACCGCCACCATTCCCACCCTGGCGTTGGGCCATAGCCCCAGAATTGGAGAATCCAGCCCAAGAACTCCAACAGATCCCCCAGCCATACCCGCGGCACAGGGTGGAGAAGCTGATCTCCACCCCAACAGGATCCGCCTCCGAGCAATCAGCAAGGCGAAGGCTAAAACATCTGTGCCCGTTCCCATCTGCAGCTCTGGCAAGTCCAACACCCCAAATATGGCCTCCAGGGGATTGGGCTCCAAATTCACATGCAAGATCGCTGACATGGTGCTGAAGAACAACATCAGGCAGGACCAGAACATATGCACGCGTTTGGTGGGGCCCCTCCCGAACTGTTCACAAATTACCTCCATACCCTCAAACAACCGGCTCATTCTCGCCTACATTAGGTGCGCTTTATGAATCACCTTTAGCTGTATCAACCCCAACCTCGCACATAAGATTGAGGTATTCACCCTCCGCAGCACCTCCCGCCACAACCCTTCCTCCAGCACCATCCCCAGCTCCACCTCCCACTTGGCCATATCCTCCTCCAAAATCCTCCCATAGATCACCAAGATGAACCCCCCCCCCCACCCCATCACTGATAACACCTCATCCAAAAGCGAGGAGGGCGGTGCCACCGGAAAAGTTGGGAAAACCTTCTTTGCAAAATCCTGCACCTGCATTCACCTCAAAACCTCCCCGCCGCGGGATCCCAAACTTCTCCCCCAGCTCCTCCAAACCCGCAAACTGCCCATCTAGAAATAAGTCCTTCATTTCCATCACCCTTCGCTCCTCCCATTCCCGAAACCTAGCATCCAACCTCGCTGGCTCACACCCATGATTCCCTCGGATTTGGCATCCACGCCAACCCTGCTCCTAGCCTAAAGTGCGGCTGAAATTGCCTCCGAATCTTCAACGTGGCCACCACCACCAGACTCCCAGAATATTTCCCTGGGGCAAATGGGAGTGGCGCCCATGCAGGCTCCCACAACCCCAACCCCTTACAAGAGCCTGCTTCCATTTTTATCCACAAAGCCTCCGACTCCCTTCTCCAGCCCTGCACCTTCTCTGCATTCGCCGCCCAATAATAGTACAACAGGTTTAGAAGGGCCAGGCCCCCTAACTGCCGCCCCCTCTGAAGCACCGTTCTCCTAATCCTCGCTAGCTTACCTGTCCACACAAATGATAAGATCAACCGTTCCACCCCCATAAAAAACGTTTTTGGCAACAAGACCAGCAGTCACTGAAATAGAAATAAAAACTGCATCAAGAAATTCACCTTTATCACCTGCACCCAGCCTGCCAATGATAGGGGAAAGCTGTCCCATCTCAATAGATCCGCCTTGACCCGAGCCACCAGACTCGTGAAATTCAACTTACAAACCTGGGCCCCGTCCCAAGCCACCTGCACTCCCAAGTACTTCAAGTGGGTAGTTGCCTCCTGAAACGGCAACCCCCCAAACCAGCTCCCGCCACCGGAGATGACACCACAAAACACTCACTCATTTCCAGATTCAGCTTATAACCTGAAAGGCCCCGAATCTCCTCAGCAGTCCCATTATATCCCGCACCAAAGAACCTGCATTGGAGATATACAACAACAGATCATCAGCATACAGAGACACAGTATGCTCCACCCGCCCCCCCCCCCCCCCCCCCCCCCCCCCACAATCCCCTTCCATTTATCCGAGCACCTCAACGCGATGGCCAAGGGCTCTATTGTTAACGCAAACAGGAGGGGGTCATGGGACACCCCTGCCTCATTCCCCTATGTAACGGAAAATACCTCAAACTCACCTTGATTTGTGCGCACACTTGCCTTCGGTTCCCTGAACAGCAATTTAACCCACGCCACAAAATTAGGCCCAATCCTCTCCAACACCGCAAACAAATAACTCCACTCCACACAATCAAACAGCACTAGTAAAGATGATTGTGTTACCTAGGTGTTATATCCTTTACAGGTGTTACCAATTTTGGCTTCTGCTAAGATCTTAAAGGAAACTAAAATGGGGTGTTTCGCACCTTTGTATGGATTAAAAAGAGACCTCACTTAAAATTGGCCAAATTGCAGCTTCCTAGTTCAAAGGGAGGTCTGGGGGTGCCAAATATTAAGATGTATCTGTTAGCCGCGCATCTTAGATTTATACGAGAATAGGTAAGAGGGGACCACACCTCCATTTAGCTTGACATTGAAGCTGGCCAATGTGAATACTCCTTACAAGCTCTGTTGTTTCTTAGGGATTTTAGGACTATGCCGAACAAGTGTGAGAATCCAATATTCATCAACACTCTGAGAGCGCGGCGGATGATCCATGAGTTGGAAGGTAGATTTAATTTGACTTCCGCTCTCTCTCCCATTCAGGTTAACCCAGATTTCCCACCAGTTCTTATAGACCATGATTTAGATATTTGGACAGAAAAGGGGATTTATTAGGCATGGGGACATGTTTAGGGGTGCTTCCTTGTTAGCTTTTGAGTAACTGTGTGAACAATATGATAACCTGAGATGCTAGTGTTTCCCCTTGTTATCTGTGGAACTAATGCAATTCATTAGCAAATTTTATGACACATTATATTCTAAATCATGTACGAATATGCTAGAGACTGCGGTCTTGGGAAAAATATCTCACTGTGAATAATAATAATAACCTTTTATTGTCACAAGTATGAAATTACTGTGAAAAGCCCATAGTCACCACATTCCACCGCCTGTTCGGGTAAGCTGGTACGGGAATTGAACCCGCGCTGCTGGCCTTGTTCTGCATCACAATATTGACAAAGAAACCTGGGCACTATCTGGGAAAATACCAATAGAATCTCAGTAATAAAACAAAGGTGACCCAACTTAAACATTGCACTATTTGCATGTTACACCAAGCTTAAGACACAGGACACCCCCTGCTATATCCTCAAGGTGCCAAAAATGCAAACACTGGTCCTGTGTCAAAATTAAATCCTATTGGTTGGGCATACTTAAAGAGCTTGAGAAGATATTTGATACGGCTTTAGAGTTTGATCCTTTGATCTTGGTTCTAGGCCTCCCAGACAAAAAGATAATTGACACCAATGAGAAAAGACTGTACAATATCCTAACATTTTCAGCACGGAAGAATAGTCTTTGTTCCTGGATTAGCAATAAGCCTCTTTCTGCCCAAAATTGGCATTAAATTATTTTGGATTGCATCCCAATGAAATTTCTAACCTGTATACTCCAATACAAATCGGATGCATTCCAAAAGGTATGTGACCCCTATCCCAACTACGCAAGCTACGTAGCATCTGACTTACTCCTACAAGATTTTCCATAGGTTATAGAATTCTGCCTCTAATATACTAGACGTGAGGGTGTGCACCACTTTGCCATGTTTCCATGGTTTTATCCTCCCCCCCCCCCCCCCCCCCCCCCCCCACCCTATTACTCTTCCTCTCTACTTTTTGTATATGTGGAAGCACCAGGTTTACTGAACCAACTGTGTTGGTTTCCTGCTGACATTGATCCTGTTGTACTGTACAAGTTTTGCGGATGTGTTGTATTGTTTGTAAAAATGGAAAACATGAATAGGTCAAAATTAGAGGAGAACAGATATCAAGGAGGGCTGTGAGGATGAAGGAAATTACAGAGGTAGGAAAATATAATTTTGTTCTGGAGTTTTCAATTTATATTTCATTATATGTAGGTGTGCCCATTCTTGCATTATATTTCTCTAAAAGGGCCCAAGAATTTCTGACCAACAAACGATGCCTGCTATTCATTAACGTGAGCAATATTTCGCCCTGCACTTGTGGAAAGTGCCAGATGGAAATAGCATGGCAGACTATATTGGGTCATCTGGGATCTGAGTGGAAGAGCAAGTAACTTTGTATTTTCTTAACTAATCAGAATGAAGAATTTTGAAATTAACAGCTCAAAGACTGAGATGGAAATGTCATTTAGAATGGTGAAATAAAAGGCTGATTGAGGGTAAAGAAAAAGAGAAAAAAACAATGGGCGGGTTTCTCTGCTTCGCCGGCTGGTCAATGGGGTTTCCCATTGAGCGGCAGCCCCACGCCGTCGAGGGACCCCTGGGCTGCCGGAAAAACGGAGAATCCCGAAGGTGGCGAATTCAGCCCAAATAATTTTTTTAATGTAGCTTTATTTTTTAAAGTTCAAACAATTAAAACCTGAGGGATTCAGACTCAACACTTGTAATAGTTAATTTTCAGTGCCAGCAAAATTGGCTGTCCTGCAGGTGGTTCTAGAATTGTCACTCTTCAAGGATGCCTACAGATTCTATAAGCCAACCCTTGTTTAGTTTCGCCATTCTTGCTATCATTTGTTGGAGATTTCTGGGCAGAAATTGATGATGCCAAAAACAGCATCATCCCACGACAATTCACAGGATGATAGCAAACAGCATTTGACCCCTAGCTACATAGGAGTTATGGGACATTGAGAAGAGTGGAGAGGCAGAGAAAAGTAAGGAGGAAATTCTAGAGCTTCGGATCTAGGCAGCTGAATGTACATCCACCAAAGATGGAGTCACAAAAATCAGGGATGCTCAAGAAACCAAAAATGGCGGGAGCACAGTGATCTTGGAGTGTCGTGGGGCTGGAGAAGGTTACAAAGATGGTGAATGGGGCGAGGATATGGTAGAACGTGAAGGCAAGAATGAGAATTTTTAAATTCAGATGTTGCTGGACTGGAGCAACTGTAGACCAGCAAGTAAGGGGTGATGGATGAATGGGACTTGATGTTAGTTAGGATGGGGGCAGCACACAGGTGGAATTGTTCTAGTTTTTGGAGAGTGGAAAATGGGAGACCAGCTAGGAGAGCAATGGGAAGTAAAGTCTACATGAAATGTAGACATGGATATAGGTTTCAGCAGCAGATGTGTTGAAGCGTGGCTGGAGTTGGGCTATGTTTTGATAGTGGAAGTAGATGATCATGATGATAAAGCGAATATGTGATCAGAAACTCATCCCAACTGGGATTCCAATGCTGTGAATGCTTTGGTTCAAGCTCGGCAGGAGCCAAGGAGGAGGATGGAGTTCATGACCTGGACCAAAGATAATGTTTCCGAAGAAGAGTCATATTAGACTCGAAATATTAAGGATGAAATTCTGCCAAAAAATGACTAAGGATGCGATTCTCCGGTCTTATTGTGCTCTCGCTCGAGCGAAACAAGGTCGGTGAATAGCGGGAGAAGCCGAAAACGAGAACCCCGCCAGGCGCCAAACAGTTTGCACTACAACCGGCCCGCTCCCATAGGTGGAAATCGGGATCTTGCCATAGTATGGCGAAAAACCAGTTATCACCACTTACGCCTTATTTCCATACAATTAATGATGGCCACCCCATATCCAACGGCCTCCCGTCATTCATCGGTCTCTCCAGCAAGTGGTCACGCTGGCGCCGGTTAGTGCTCCTTTTGAAAAATGTGAACCTGGCGGAAGGGCTTCTGTGGGGAGCCGAGGAGGTGAATTGACACCTTTGCTCACAGGCAAGCCACCTGTAATAAGTCCACGGAGCCAGAAGCCCTTTCACCAGAATCCCTTTTATTAACAAAACTAACAGCAGTACGACCATGTACATTCATCTTGCTATCTACACTGGGAGTGCAAAGGATCTGACTCTCCCTGTTACATACAAAAAAGCAGTTCCCTGATTGGCTCACTAATCAGAGAACTCTTATTCCAATTGGCCAATCTCAAAGGCCTGGTCTAAGTCATTACACCACCCCAGTGCTTGGCAGGGGGTTGGGGATCCTCCGGAGGGGTGGGCCACCATGGGGAGGGGGGGAGGCACTGTGAGGCAACCACTCGTGGCACCAGCAAGCCAACCCCTGGATCGTGTGTATCCACTCCGGGGGCAACCCTCGCTCCTGCCCGTCTGCCCCACCGACCACCCAAAACCCCCACCGACTGCAGAGGCCTCTGGCCGTGCGGCTGATTTGGGGCTGATGTAGCACAGTGGGCTAAACAGCTGGCTTGAAATGCAGAACAATGCCAGCAGCACGGATTCAATTCCCGTACCGGCCTCCCCAAACAGAATATGGCGACTAGGGGCTTTTCACATTAACTTCATTGAAGCCTACTTGTGACAATAAACGATTATTATTATTATTATTATTATTATGAAGGCTATTGCTAATAGGCAATTGGCAGTTCTGGTAATGTGAGCACTTCACACAACCCAAGTGGATTCCCGTGGGTGGGCGGACCTGGTGGTACAGTGGTTAGCACTGCTGCCTCAGCTCCAGAGTCCCGGGTTCAATTCCAGCCTCGGCTGACTGTCTGTGTGGAGTTTGCACGTTCTCCCCGTGTCTACGTGGGTTTCCTCCGGCTGCTCCGGTTTCCTCATACAGTCCAAAGATGTGCAGGTTTAGGTGGATTAGCTATGATTAATTTCCCCTTAGTGTCAAAAAGGTTAGGTGGGGTTACTGGGTTACGGGGATAGGGTGGAGGTGTGGGCTTAAGTAGGGTGCTGTTTCCAAGGGCCGATGCAGATTCGATGGGCTGAATGGCCTTCTGCACTGCAGGAATTCTATGATGTAGCATATATTGCCTAGAATCGCAATCACACCTTGATGCATGGATACTTGGACACCCAGGGGATGGGACACGGCTCCGGAGACATGTTCATGGCCGGAGGCTGGGTGAGTGCCAAAGGGAGCGATGGGCCAAGAGTTCAGAGGTTGGCTGCATTGCGGAAGAATGTGATAGAGGCTTCATACTGGTTGTGGTCAAGGGTGTTTATTGTGTTTTACAATTCGCCACTCTCCCGATGGTGCCCCCCCCCCCCCCCCCCCGGTCCTCCCCTCCTGATCTTCCCACGATGCCGTCAGTGATCCTCGATGTGCTTTGCCTTCCTAGCTCTACCGTTACCTCTAGGTGTCCCCCCGGGATGCAGATCTAAGGTGGAGGTATTGATGCCCCAGGTGGCCATCCTCTAGGGGCTCTGGTGCCAGAGTGCCCTGGCGCACTTGCTGGCAGCACATGCACAGCCGTCCCACCCTGTTCTGGGTGCTGACTCTGAGATGTGGCATCATCAGAGGACTGGAACACGGGGGAGCTAGTGGCCACCATCCCCACTCCATGGGATGGGTCCGGATTGGCACCCAGTCGTTTGGTGCCCATAGGACCCTGGGGTTCACCTTGGGATGGAGGAGCAGCTGGTTCGAGCCCCGGCTGCCCCTCATCATCTGGCTCTGCCTACCCTGGTGGCCCCCCGATACCTGCACCATTGTGTCAATGCCCTCGGTGATGCTCCTCTGTGATTGGGCCATGCTGTGCAGCGCCTCAGCAATGCCCACCTGCAACCGGGACAAGCTCTGCTGTGCCTCGGCCACTCCCATTTGAGAGCGGGACATGTCCCGCAGCAGCTCATCAAGGTCAGCCTACTGCTGGGTAACATCCTCCAGTGAGTCGGACATTCTGCCGAGACCCTCAGCCATGGTTGTCACTGACTGCGCAACGCCTTGGACACCTTCACTAAGGTGCCGACATTGTGCACCAGGCTTTCCACTGCAGGACGCCACCCTAGTAGTGTTGCATCGGTTCCATACAATGCCTAAGACATCTCCTGCGCCCATAGCCTCTTAGCCTCTGGGATTCGTCCAATCGGCTATGGATCTGCTGGAGTGTCACTGACATCTTCATCTGAATGTCGTGACCACTCCCGACCGCTCCCTTTCGTCTCCATCAACTCCGCGTAAATCTGTACCAGAGGCTCAGCATCTGGCTGGGACCCAGCTGGGACCTGGGATCCAGGAAGGGAGAGGGGGAGGGGGCGTTGAAGGGAGAGGGGGTGTGAAGGGAAGGTTGTGGGCTGCATGGAGAGTTCGGGGGAGTGGATGCTCGCCGGGGGGCGGAAGGTCTCGGGGTGGGGCGGGGGGTGCATGGGATATTGGTTTCTATTCACCCATGCAGCCAGATGTAGGCCATTTACCGACTTATGGCACTGGAGGCCAATCCTCTTGGTCATACTCCCAGAGCTTACAGCCACCAGCAACTCATTCCAGGCAGCACTAGCTGCCCTGTGGCTCACCCTCCAGACCCTCGGGGGAACAGGACATCCCTCCTGGTCTCCACTGCGTCTAGGAGCCTCGCTAGGTCCGCATTGCTGAATCTTGGGGCTGGTCCTCTCGGTGCTATGGTTGCGAGTTGACTGGTGTTGGCTGTGCAAGAGCTGTTTAAGTGCTGCTTAACCTTGTTGGCGGTGGGGATGGTGAGTGCAGTGCCAACAGGTGAGCCTTCATTTGCAGCGAGAAACCCGTGGGGCCTCGTTAAGTGGACCAATTAATGTCTAATAGCATTGCTGGCCTCGCTGGTCCGAGTGCCGGGAAGATCATGGCAGTGCCTGCTCGCGACCAAATTTAGAAATCTTCCCAGAGAATATTTTTCTGCACTGGCGAGCTGAACTCAGAGATCGGGCTGCCATTTTGAAAGGGTGTCCTTGAAAGGGTGGGGCTGTTTAGCACAGGGCTAAATCACTGGCTTTGAAAGCAGACCAAGGCAGGCCAGCCGCACGGTTCAATTCCCATAACAGCCTCCCCGAACAGGCGCCGGAATGTGGCGACTAGGGGCGTTTCACAGTAACTTCATTGAAGCCTACTTGTGACAATAAGTGATTTTCATTTCATTCATTTCATTCATTCTCTAAGTGAGCTTGTGGGTCTCCCACAACCCCCACCCATGGGCAATATCACCCCCCACACGTGGGCATTATCCCATACCCCCCCCAAGTGAGGAGACTCCGCTATGGGTTCTTTGGGCCCCCCCCCTTCAGGCCCTCCACACTCCCTTACAGCTCCCCCCTTCCAGTACCACCACCCATCACCCCCCCCCCCCCCAACCTCTCAAAGGCCTCTACTCATCTGTCATGCAACACCCCCCCCCCCCCACCCTTCATACTCCCTCCACCCTCCTTTCATGGGCATGCTCCCCCCCCTCTGCCTCTGAGCCTTGGCAGTTCCAACTTGGCACCCGGGCATCCTTGCACTGGCACTCGGACAGTGCTCCTGTCAGCTTGGCAATGCCACCTGGGCACCCTGGCAGTGCCAGTGGAGAGCCTGATGCACAATGTCGGCACCATGAGTGAAGGTATCCAACAGTCAGTAACGGCCACGGTTGAGGGTCTTGGCAGAATATCCGACTCGCTGGGGGATGTTACCCAGTACCAGGCTGACCTTGATGAGGTGCCGCAGGACATGTCCCGCTCTCAGATAGGAATGGCTGAGGCGCTGTGCTGCTTGTTCCAGTCGCAGGAGCATCGCCAGCATCGGGGATCCGGCAGGACTGGCAGGGCCAGATGATGCAGGGGCAGCTGGGGCTCGATCCAGCTGCTCCTCTGTCCCAAGGTGAACCACAGAGCCCTATGGGCACCGACCGGAGGTGCGCTGGGTGCCAACCTGGTCCCGTCCCATGGCTAAGGAAGGCTAAGCAGATTGAGGATCACTGAGGGCACCAGGGGAGGGGGGAGAAGGGGTGGATAACGATTTGAGGGGGTGGTCGGGAGAGAGGAGCGGCACCATTGGGAGAGTGGGGGATTGTATGACACCTGTGACACATTAAAATCTCCTGAGCACAACCAGTATGATACTTGTGTCATTTTCTTCGTGGACCGATCTCCCAACTGCTGGATCATCTCTCCACTCCCCAACTACCCATGCACACTGCGTGCAGGTGATGGATGTGAGCAAGCACTCAGCAGACAAGCAGGGGTCAGACTGTGGCATAGATTGAGGAGCACCGGCTCTCAGCTCGCTGCAGCTTTTCTTCACCTCCTGCCCTCAACAGTGACCCGCTGACGGTGCCAGAACCCTGGAGTGAAGTGACACATAACCTGGGAGGGTGGGAAATGGAGTTGGGGGGTAAGTAAGGTATCGATGACAGACCAGACAACATCCTATGTGAAGTGGGTGAGCATGAGGGCCTCCTTGGCCCTCCAGGCTTTCCAGACTCTCGCCGCTGCCGTCTGTCCTGCAGCCTCCGGCTGGTCTTTTAGTTTCTCCCTGAGATCGTCCTCTAGTCCCTGCTGTTCCGGCGCCTCCTCATTATCCTCGTCCTCCTCCTCGGAGGTGGCCACATATTCCTCATGCCCAACCTCACTCTTTGCTCACATGGCTACGTGTATGGTGTTGCCTCCCGCAGTGTTCAGGCACAGTGTTCAGGCATCGCGGTCTGATTGGGATGCTAGGCAATAACTCCATGCTACATGGCCTGCCCACCCACGGGAATCTACTTGTGTTCTGTGAAGTGCTCAATTAACCACGATTGTCAATTACCTATAAGCAATAGCATTCGGACTTTGGCCTGTGACCATGGTCCTCAGGGTGTGGTGCGGGTTCCGGCACGTGGGCTGCCGCCACAAGCATCTGTAGACACTGCTGCTGCAGCCGTCCCCGGCGTCTGGCCACCTGGCCTAGCATCAGCACCACTAGGGCAAGTTCTGCGGGGTCCAAAATTCCGTCCATACCTTTCAATATCTGTAAGGAATTGGGAGAGGGTATTAGATTGACAAACCACACCGGAATCCTCCATCCGCCATTGATCCCCCTTTCCCCACTCTCGGAACGCCACGCCCACGCACTCCCGACTGCAGAGGGTCCCCCTCACCGGACCCCAGACCCTGTACCCACCGGACACCCACTCGTAACATCACCTGGACCACGCGCTGTCCCCTCCCCGTTGCACTCACCCACCCTCCGGCCTGAGCTGTGTTCCATCCACTGGGTTTTCGGAAGTTGGCTGCTACGTGTGTTCCCGCAGTGTTCGGGCACAGTGTTCAGGTATCGCGGTCTGATTGGGATGCTAGGCAATGACTCCATGCTGCATGGCCTGCCCACCCACGGGAATCTACTTGGGTTCTGTGAAATTCTCACTTAAACCACGATTGCCAATTCCCTATAAGCAATAACATTCAGCCTTTGGCCAGAGACCTTGGCAGTCGTGGTGGTTATGGGTGGTCGGTGGGGGAGACGGGCAGGGACAAGGTTTGCCCAGGAACGGGTACACCCAATCCAGGGGTTGACGTGGTGCCATGCGCAGTTGTCCCCCCCAACGCCACCTCCCCCCCACCCTTCCATGGTGGCCCACCCCTGCGGAGGATCCCCCACCACTACCCCCAGCCGAGCACTGGGGCGGCAAGCCCAGCGCCCCCGGCTCTTTGCCTGTGAGCAGAGATGTCTACTCACCTCCTCAGTTCCCCGCTGAAGCTGTTCCGCCAGCGTGATCAGTTGCTGGGGAGGCTGATGAATGGCGGGAGACCTTTGGGTATGGGGTGTAATTCTATGACCATGTTACGCTGGAAAAGCAGCGTAGCGTGGCCTGGCATTGCCAAGCTGGCATTTTTTGTGTGTGCTTGATTGTGCTGGGCTGCTGGCGTTGGTTTAACTAGGGGGGAGGAGGTTGGGGACCCTCCCACATTGTGTTCAGGCTGAAGGGAAAGTTGGTGATTATTTTGGGGGCCTTGGAGATCGGGACAATACGACGGGGAGTTCCGGCAACCCGTGCTCCCCACTGTAAAAAAACAAGGCTATGAGTAGCCACGGCCACGCGTTGCCCATTCAGGCCCCTGATTCATCGCGAGTCACGTTGAATATCTATGTGTTTCTCAGCACTGCGAGTGCCGGAAAACATGCAGCTAAACATGCTCGTTGGGAACCTTGCTCCCTTTTGGGAGAATCGGGCCCATGGGGTCGCTCCCATTAATTCTGTGCAGTACGAAGTCTTACGACACCAGGTTAAAGTCCAACAGGTTTGTTTCGATGTCACTAGCTTTCGGAGCGCTGCTCCTTCCTCAGGTGAATGAAGAGGTCTGTTCCAGAAACACATATATAGACAAATTCAAAGATGCCAAACAATGCTAGGAATGCGAGCATTAGCAGGTGATGAAATCTTTACAGATCCAGAGATGGGGTAACCCCAGGTTAAAGAGGTGTGAATTGTATCAAGCCAGGACAGTTGGTAGGATTTCGCAGGCCAGATGGTGGGGGATGAATGTAATGCGACATGAATCCCAGGTCCCGGTTGAGGCTGCACTCATGTGTGCGGAACTTGGCTATAAGTTTCTGCTCGGCGATTCTGCGTTGTCGCGGGTCCTGAAGGCCGCCTTGGAGAACGCTTACCCGGAGATCAGAGGCTGAATGCCCTTGACTGCTGAAGTGTTCCCCGACTGGAAGGGAACATTCCTGCCTGGTGATTGTTGCGCGATGTCCGTTCATTCGTTGTCGCAGCGTCTGCATGGTCTTGCCAATGTACCATGCTTCGGGACATCCTTTCCTGCAGCGTATGAGGTAGACAACGTTGGCCGAGTCGCACGAGTATGTACTGCGTACCTGGTGGGTGGTGTTCTCACGTGTAATAGCGGTATCCATGTAGATGATCTGGCACGTCTTGCAGAGATTGCCATGACAGGGTTGTGTGGTGTCGTGGTCACTGTTCTGAAGACTGGGTAGTTTGCTGCAAACAATGGTTCGTTTGAGGTTGCGCGGTTGTTTGAAGGCAAGTAGTGGGGGTGTGGGGATGACCTTGGCAAGATGTTCATCGTCATCAATGACGTGTTGAAGGCTGTGAAGAAGATGACGTAGTTTCTCCGCTCCGGGGAAGTACTGGACGACGAAGGGTATTCTGTCGGTTGAGTCCCATGTTTGTCTTCTGAGGAGGTCGGTCCGACGACCTTCAACCGACGTTATACACCAGATACATCGATGACATTTTTTTCCTTTGGACCCACGGCGAAGAATCACTGAAACGACTACACGAAGACATTAATAAGTTTCATCCAACCATCAGACTCACCATGGACTACTCTCCAAAATCAGTTGCATTCTTGGACACACTCGTCTCCATCAAGGACGGTCACCTCAGCACTTCGCTTTACCGCAAACCCACGGATAACCTCATGATGCTCCACTTCTCCAGCTTCCACCCTAAACACATTAAAGAAGCCATCCCCTATAGACAAGCGCTCCGTATACACAGGATCTGCTCAGACGAGGAGGAGCGTAACAGATATCTACAGACGTTGAAAGATGCCCTCGTACGAACGGGATATGGCACTCGACTCATCGATCGACAGTTCCAATGCGCCACAGCGAAAAACCGGACCGACCTCCTCAGAAGACAAACATGGGACTCAACCGACAGAATACCCTTCGTCGTCCAGTACTTCCCCGGAGCGGAGAAACTACGTCATCTTCTTCACAGCCTTCAACACGTCATTGATGACGATGAACATCTTGCCAAGGTCATCCCCACACCCCCACTACTTGCCTTCAAACAACCGCGCAACCTCAAACGAACCATTGTTTGCAGCAAACTACCCAGTCTTCAGAACAGTGACCACGACACCACACAACCCTGTCATGGCAATCTCTGCAAGACGTGCCAGATCATCGACATGGATACCGCTATTACACGTGAGAACACCACCCACCAGGTACGCGGTACATACTCGTGCGACTCGGCCAACGTTGTCTACCTCATACGCTGCAGGAAAGGATGTCCCGAAGCATGGTACATTGGTGAGACCATGCAGACGCTGCGACAACGAATGAACGGACATCGCGCAACAATCACCAGGCAGGAATGTTCCCTTCCAGTCGGGGAACACTTCAGCAGTCAAGGGCATTCAGCCTCTGATCTCCGGGTAAGCGTTCTCCAAGGCGGCCTTCAGGACCCACGACAACGCAGAATCGCCGAGCAGAAACTTATAGCCAAGTTCCGCACACATGAGTGCGCCTCAACCGGGACCTGGGATTCATGTCGCATTACATTCATCCCCCACCATCTGGCCTGCGAAATCCTACCAACTGTCCTGGCTTGATACAATTCACACCTCTTTAACCTGGGGTTACCCCATCTCTGGATCTGTAAAGATTTCATCACCTGCTAATGCTCGCATTCCTAGCATTGTTTGGCATCTTTGAATTTGTCTATATATGTGTTTCTGGAACAGACCTCTTCATTCACCTGAGGAAGGAGCAGCGCTCCGAAAGCTAGTGACATCGAAACAAACCTGTTGGACTTTAACCTGGTGTTATAAGACTTCGTACTGTGCTCATCCCAGTCCAACGCCGGCATCTTCACATCATTAATTTCTCACCACGCTATGGTAAGATCCTGATTTTGTAGTCTGAAGCGGGCCGGTAGCATCACAAACTGTTTGGTACCTGGCAGGGTTCTCATTCTGGCCTTGTTTCACTCAATTGAGAGCGTAATGAGGCCGGAGAATTGTGCCCTAAGTGTGGGCTAAACCGGCGAGAAACTCCACAGGGCCCAAAAACGTTACTAAGGGCATGATTCTCCAGAAAGATTTCTAATTGTTGGAGTGAGTAGGAACTGTCGCGGGCTTCCCGCCGATCGGCCTAGCGAGATCGGAAACGCTATTCAATGTTAATTGGTCCACTTAACAAGGCCTGACGAGCATCCCACCGTAAATGAAAGCTAGTCACTTAATTCGCTGGGACCGCGCTCACCAGCCCCCCCCGCCAGCTTGCAACAATGTCGCCAGGAGGGCGGCCCCAAGATTCGGGGTTGCAGACCTGGGGAGGCTGCTAGACGCTGTGGAGGCCAGGAGGGATGTCCTGTTCCCCCGAGAGTCCAGGAGGTTCAGCCTTAGGACAGCCAGTGCTGCCTGGGATGAGGTGGCGGCGGCAAGTGAGTAGACACCAACGCCCCCCCCTCCCCTAAGACCTTTCTGCCCCCATGGTAGCGTCCATCCCCCAACTCCCCATGCGACCCCCAAACCTCCCTCCACCCCCTCTCCCTTCAGACCTCCCCCCAACCCTTCCTCCACAACCCCCATCCCACCATTGTGAAACACGCGTGTGGCTACCGATGCCCTCTTCGTGTGTACTCAGGAAAAGCTCTCCCACAATCGCCGGGAGAGGGCCCAGATTGGTGGTGGTGTGACGCCCTTAAGAATCCTCACCACCTTCGAGGAGCGTGCTCTGGAGGTGACTGCTGTGGCCAAGGACCGGGCGGACACCAACTCGGAGATTGGTAGATGCTGCAGAAGTGCGGAACCACCAGACTCCACTCGGGGGACCTGTCAAACGTGTCTTAATGACTGACACACTCCGCCACTGACCACATGTCCATTCTCCCGCAGGTCCTCCCACCAAAGACGCTGGCCCATGACGGGTGGCCCCCTCTCCAGTCACTCATGAGACCACCTCGGAGGAGAGCTCCAAGGATGCCACCATAATAGGCTGACATACCCACCAGATATACGCACCTCGGTAGGATATGTTAGTGGCCAGGCTCCTGGGGCACAATCTGGTGAGCACCACACTGCTGCTGATGTACATGAGGTGGAGGCAGGAGCGCCCAGGCGAGACTGAAGTTGATGGTCTGCTGGATCCCAGGACCCAGTTGGATCCCAGTCTGATGCTGAGCCTGTGGAAGAGGTCATGGAGACTTTAGGGTGTGGCCGTGACATTCAGAGGGAGATGTCAGCATCACTCCAGCAGATCCATAGCCGCTTGGTGGAGTCCCAGAGGTGACAGGTGCAGGAGATGGCACCAGCAATGAGTGGCACCGAGGCCAACACTGCAAGGGTGGCGACCGCAGTGGAGAGCCTTGTGCACGACATCGGCACCATTAGTGAAGGTGTCCAAAGTGTCACGCAAACGTTGGCGGCCATGGCTGAGGGCCTCAGCAGAATGGCTGATTCGCTGGGGGATGTGACCGAGTACCAGGCTGATCTTGATGAGGTTCTGCGGGATGTGTCCCCCTCTCAGATGGGCATGGCCGAGGTGCTGCGGAGCTTGTCCCATTCGCAGGAGGGCATTGCCGAGGCACTGCAGGTCATGTCCCTGTCACTGAGGAGCATCGCCAAGGGCATTGACACGATGGTGCAGACCATGGGAAACCGACAGGGCCAGCAGAGCCAGATGATGCAGGGGCAGCCAGAGCTTGAACTAGATGCCTCTCTGTCTCAAGGTGAACCCCAAGGCCTCATGAGCACCAAGCGAAAGGAGGGGTCGCCGGATGCCAACTCGGACCCGTCCCATGGAGTGGCGACGGTGGCCACCAACTCCCCCGAGTCCTACCCCTCGGATGAGGTTGCATCTCGCTGCCAGCACACAGGACAGGGCGAGACGGCTGTGCATGTGCTGCCGGCAAGTGAACCGGTGTCCACGGGGACGTGGTAAGCAGCTGGTTGCCTCCGCCTCAGATGTGCATCCTGGAGACATACCTAGATGCAGCGGTAGAGCTAGGTAGGCAAAGCACATCGAGAATCACTGAGGGCACCGGGGGAGGGGGAAGGGGGTGGGGTGTAGGTAGGGGGTGAGGGGTTGGGGGAGGGGGCAGCACCATTGGGAGGGTGGGGAATCGTAAAACACAATAAACACCTTTGTGCACAAATAGTATGATGCCTCTGTCATTTTCTTCCGCAATGCACGCCAACCTCCGAACCCTTGGTCCATTTTTCAGACATTTCCCCTCATCTCCCCAGCGCACTCACCCACCCTCCGGATGTGGATATGTCCCCGGAGCTGTGTCCCATCCCTTGGGGGCGCAATTCTCTTGCCTCATTACGCTCTCGCTCAAGTGAAATGGGGCTGGTGAATAGCAGGAGAGGCCAAAAATGAGAACCGTGTCAGGCGCTAAACAGTTTGTGATGCAACCGCCCGCTCCCATCGGTGAAATTCGGGATCTCGCCGTAGCGTGGCAAGAAACCAATTATCACCACTTAAGCCTAATTTCCATACAACTAACGGGAGTCACCCCATATCCAACGGCCTCCTGTCATTCAGCGATCTCCCCAGAAAGTGCCCACGTTAACGCTGATTAGTACTACTTTTGAAAAATGTGAACGTCGGTTTCTGGTGGTGGCCATGGAGTGAACGGTCGCACATTTAGTAGCTCTCGCCTCTAGTGGTCTTCTTTTCATAGAATTTACAGTGCAGAAGGAGACCATTTGGCCCATCGAGTCTGCACCGGCTCTTGGAAAGAGCACCCCACCCAAGGTCAACATCTCCACCCTATCCCCGTAACCCAGTAACCCCACCCAACACTAAGGGCAATTTTGGACACTTAAGGGCAATTTAGCATGGCCAATCCACCTAACCTGCAAATCTTTGGACTGTGGGAGGAAACCGGAGCACCCGGAGGAAACCCACGCACACACGGGGAGGATGTGCAGACTCCGCACAGACAGTGACCCAAGCCGGAATCGAACCTGGGACCCTGGAGCTGTGAAGCAATTGTGCTATCCACAATGCTACCGTGCTGCCCTAACGGCTTTTAAGCTGGATTTTCTTGGGAATTTCTCAACATAAGCTGAAAAAAGTGAGAAGAGAAGGAGGCGACCCCCAATTTATGGAATCGCGCCCAAACAATAGTCGGAAAAGAAGAAATCAAAAGATGGATGGAAACAAAACTCAGAAAGCAGCGGGTTCAATGGTAACGAGGTGAAGTTCGACCGCGTCTGCCCAATGGACGATGGACCAGTTGGTCGAATACTTGAATGGGAAGTTCACCCAGCATCGCAAGCAGTGTGCTGCGCTGAGGACCTGATCCAGGCGGTGGCCTCGATTAAGGGGGTGGTCGACCGGGTGGAGGAGAAAATGAAGACTCAGGGGTAGGAGATTCAAAAGCTGCAGGAGCCGGTGGCAGAACGCGAGGAGGAGTCCACAGCGATGGCAATGGAAATTGGTATTCTACAGGATAGGCAGAAGCAACTGTTGGAGAAGGTGGAAGACCTGGAGAATCGTTCTCGGAGGCAGAATAACTGGATCGTCGGTCTGCCAGATTGAAAGGAGGGATCAGATGCCAGTGCGTCTGTGGGGAAGATGCTGGAGAAGCTGATGGGGAAGGTTCGTTCCCCAAGCCGTTGGAGGTGGGCCGGGCCCATAGGGCTCTTATGCATAAGCCCCAGGATCGTGTACCCCGAGGGCGATTGTGGTATGGCTGCATTGGTTCCTGGACAATGAATGTATTATGAAATGGGCTAGGCAGACGAAACATAGAACATAGAACAGTACAGCACAGAACAGGCCCTTCGGCCCTCGATGTTGTGCCGAGCATTGTCCGAAACCAAGATCAAGCTATCCCACTCCCTGTCATTCTGGTGTGCTCCATGTGCCTATCCAATAACCGCTTGAAAGTTCCTAAAGTGTCCGACTCCACTATCACAGCAGGCAGTCCGTTCCACACCCTAATCACTCTCTGAGTAAAGAACCTACCTTGGACATCCCTCCTATATCTCCTACCCTGAACCTTATAGTTATGCCCCCTTGTAACAGCTACATCCACCCGAGGAAATAGTCTCTGAACGTCCACTCTATCTATCCCCCTCATCATCTTATAAACCTCTATTAAGTTGCCGCTCATCCTCCTCCGCTCCAAAGAGAAAAGCCCTAGCTCCCTCAACCTTTCCTCATAAGACCTATCCTGCAAACCAGGCAGCATCCTGATAAATCTCCTTTGTACCCTTTCCAATGCTTCCACATCCTTCCTATAGTGAGGTGACCAGAACTGCACACAACACTCCAAATGTGGTCTCACCAGGGTCATGTACAGTTGCAGCATAACCCCGCGGCACTTAAACTCAAGCCACCTGTTAATAAACGCTAACACACTATAGGCCTTCTTCACGGCTCTACCCACTTGAGTGGCAACCTTCAGAGATCTGTGGACATGAACCCCAAGATCTCTCTGTTCCTCCACATTCCTCAGAACCCTGCCGTTGACCATGTAATCCACATTCAATTTTTTTCTACCAAAATGAATCACCTCGCACTTATCAGGGTTAAACTTCATCTGCTATTTTTCAGCCCAGCTCTGTATCCTACCAATGTCTCTTTGCAGCCAACAACAGCCTTCCACCTCATCCACTACTCCACCAATCTTGGTGTCATCGGCAAATTTACTGACTCACCCTTCAGCCCCCTCCTCTGTCATTTATAAAAATAACAAATAGCAGAGGACCCAGCACTGATCCCTGTGATACACCGCTGGTAACTGGTCTCCAGTCTGAAAATTTTCCATCCACCACTACCCTCTGTCTTCTATGTGATAGCCAGTTACTTATCCAATTGGCCAAATTTCCCTCTATCCCACACTTCCTTACTTTCTTCATAAGCCGACCATGGGGAACCTTATCAAACGCCTTACTAAAATCCATGTATACAACATCAACTGCTCTGCCTTCATCTACACACTTAGTTACGTCCTCAAAGAATTCAATCAAATTTGTGAGGCAAGGCTTACCCTTCACGAATCCATGTTGACTATCCCAGATTAAGCTGCATCTTTCCAAATGGTCATTAATCCTATCCTTCAGGACCTTTTCCATTAACTTACCGACCACCGAAGTAAGACTAACCGGCCCATAATTACCAGGGTCATTCCTATTCCCTTTCTTGACCAGAGGAACAACATTCGCCACTCTCCAGTCCTCTGGCACTATCCCCGTGGACAGTGAGGACCCAAAGATCAAAGCCAAAGGTTCTATAATCTCATCCCTTGCCTCCCAAAGAATCCTTGGATATATCCCATCTGGCCCAGAGGACTTGGCGACCCTAAAGTTTTTCTAAATTTCTAATACATCCTTCCTCAGACCATCTACCTCCTCCAGCCTACCCGCCTATATCACACTCTCATCCTCAAAAACATGGCCCCTCTCCTTGGTGAACACTGAAGAAAGGTATTTATTCATCGCTTCTCCTATTTCTTCTGACTCCATGTACAAGTTCCCACTACTGTCCTTGACCAGCCCTAACCTCACCCTGGTCATTCTTTTATTTCTCACAAAAGAGTAAAAAGCCTTGGGGCTTTCCTTGATCCGACCCGCCAAGGACTTCTCATGCCCCCTCCTAGCTCTCTTAAGCCCTTTTTTTTAGCTCATTCCTTGCTACCTTGTAACCCTCAAGCGACCCAACTGAACCTTGTTTTCTCATCCTTACATACGCTTCCTTTTTCCTCTTGACAAGACATTCAACCTCTTTTGTGAACCATGGTTCCCTCACACGGCCATTTCCTCCCTGCCTGACAGGGACAGACCTATCAAGGACACGCAGTATTTGTTCCTTGAACAAGCTCCATTTTTCATTTGTGCCTTTCCTTGACAGTTTCTGTTACCATCTTATGTTCCCTAATTCTTGCCTAATCGCATCATAATTCCCCCTCCCCCAATTATAAACTTTGCCCTGCTGTATGGCCCTATCCCTCTCCATTGCAATAGTGAAAGACACCGAATTGTGGTCACTATCTCCAAAGTGCTCTCCCACAAACAAATCTAACACTTGGCCCAGTTCATTACCCAGTACTAAATCCAATGTGACCCCCCCTCTTGTCGGCCTATCCACATATTGTGTCAGGAAACCCTCCTGCACACACTGTACAAAAACTGCCCCATCCGAACTGTTCGACCTATAGAGGTTCCAATCAATATTTGGAAAGTTAAAGTCACCCATGACAACTACCCTGAGACTTCCACACCTATCCATAATCTGTTTTGCAATTTCTTCCTCCACATCTCTAGTACTATTTGGGGGCCTATAGAAAACTCCTAACAACGTGACCGTTCCTTTCCTATTTCTAACTTCTGCCCATATTACCTCAGTAGGCAGATCCCCTTCGATCTGCCTTTCTGCAGCTGTTAAACTATCCTTGATTAACAATGCTACTCCTCCACCTCTTTTACCACCTTCCCTACTCTTACTGAAACATCTATACCCCAGAACTTCCAACAACCATTCCTGTCCCTGTTCTAACCATGTCTCCGTAATGGCCACAACATCGTAGCCCCAAGTACCAATCCACGCTCTAAGTTCACCTACCTTATTGCGGATGCTCCTTGCATTGAAGTAGACACACTTCAACCCACCTTTCTGTCTGCCGGTACACTCCTGCGACCTTGATACCCTCCTCAGTACCTCACTACTCTCAGCACTGGCTTCTGGACTACAGCTCGTTCTCCCAACCCCCTGACAAATTAGTTTAACCCCCCCCCCCCCGAAGAGCCGTAGCAAATTTCCCTCCCAGGATATTGGTGCCCCTCTGGTTCAGGTGCAAACCGTCCTGTCTGTACAGGTTCCACCTTCCCCAGTATGTGCTCCAATTATCCACGTAACTGAAACCCTCCCTCCTACACCATCCCCGCAGCCACATGTTTATCTGCACTCGCTCCCTGTTCCTCACCTCGCTAGCACGTGGCACCGGCAACAAACCAGAGATGACAACATGGTTTGTCCTTGCTCTCAGCTTCCACTCTAGTCCCTAAATTCCTGTTTTAAATCCCGTCCCTTCTCTTACCTATGTCGTTAGTACCGATGTGTACCACGACTTGTGACTATTCCCCCTCCCCCTTAAGGATTCTGAAAACACAGTCCGAGACGTCACGGACCCTGGCACCCGGGAGGCAACATACCACCTGTGAGTCTCTTTTGTTGCCACAGAACCATCTATCTGTCCCTCTAACTATCGAATCCCCAATAACTATTGCTCTCCTGCTCTCCCTCCTTCCCTTCTGAGCCCCAGGGACGGACTCAGCGCTGGAGATCCGTTCACCGTGGCTTACCCCTGGTAGGTCGTCCCCCTCAACAGTATCCAAAGCGGTATACTTGTTACTAAGGGGAACGACCACAGGAGATCCCTGCACTGACTGCTTCCTCCCAGCCCCTCTCACCGTCACCCATCTATCTTGATTCTTCGGAGTAACTACATCCCTGAAGCGGTTTCTGAGGAGCTGGAGATGGGTGCACTTCCCACAGGTGAAATCAGCAGGGACACTGACGGCGTCCCTCACCTCAAACATTCTGCAGGAGGAACATTGCACTGCCTTCCCTGCCATCCCCTCTCGATAAAACAAGAAAAAGAAAGAAAGAGCTTACCTGTTATTCACTCTACCCCTTAGATTAGAGGAGGTGGAAGGGTGGGGGACACTACAAGTGTATTGTCTAGGGGTTAGGAACTGCCCAACTTAAATACAGGAAAAAATAAAACACTTAACCAGCAACCACTGCGCCCCGCACGAGAACAGCAATCAGCTGTTATGGGCCCGCGCAAACAATTTAAATCTTTACTACTACCCAGCAGTCACTCTGTCCTCACTCCGACCAGATTCAGCTGGAAACTCCCAACAGTAAGTTTTTTGAAAAAATTTACTCCCCTTCTCAGCAAGCACTCACTCAGCAACCACTGCGCCCCACACGAGAACACCTCAGGGAAAAGAAAAAATACTTACCAGTCACCAGCCAATCACTTACCTGCAGGCTGTGATGTCACAGTTCAACTTCTTTCTACTTCGACCTGCCCTCGAGTCTCCCTCTTGGTCTTTACTCGGCTGGGATCCTTACAGTGATTGGGTTTTTTTTGGTTTTCTTTTTTTAATTCAAAAAATATACTATATTCATAAAATTTATCATAAGCATTACAGAGCATTTCGAATTGTCTTGACTGTACATTTCCGTCAGAGCTACACATTGCCTTGACTTTCTTCCATTCAATTTTGATATTATTATACACATATCACTCTTTACATTACAATTCCTTCTTAAATATTTACATTGTCATGTTTGTTTTATACATTGGACTGTTGGTGGCCCAGACCGAGGGGGGTTTACACTGTTACCCGCCCCTCGGTGTGCATTTGCTGGAAAGACCTTACACAGTGGTCTTTCACCATTGCGCCTTGGCGGCAGCTGCCCCAAGTTTGAGTGCATCCCTCAGCACGTAGTCCTGGACCTTGGAATGTGCCAGTCTGCAACACTCGGTCGAGGACAATTCTTTGCACTGGAAGATCAGTAAGTTTCGGGCAGACCAAAGAGCGTCTTTCACCGAGTTGATGACCTTCCAGCAACAGTTGATATTTGTCTCGGTGTGTGTCCCTGGAAACAGTCCGTAGAGCACAGAGTCCTGTGTCACAGATCTGTTCGGGATAAACCTTGACAAATACCACTGCATCTCTCTCCAGACCTTCTTTGCAAAGGCACATTCCACAAGGAGGTGTGTGACCGTCTCATTTCCCCCACAGCCACTCCGAGGGCAGCGTGCATTGGCGCAGAGCCTTCGGGTGTGCATGAAGAATCTGACATGGAGGGCCCTTCTCACCACCAGCCAAGCTAGGTCTTGGTGCTTGTTTGAAAGTTCTGGTGATGAGGCATTCTGCCAGATGACTCTGGCAGTCTGCTCAGGGAACCATCCAATGTCCTCCACGGTCTCCTTTTCCCTGAGGGCCTCGAGGACATTACGTGCTGACCACTGCTTCATTGCCTTGTGGTCAAAGGTGTTTTTCTTCAAAAACTTTTCCACGAAGGACAGGTGGTACGGTACGGTCCAACTACTTGGAGCGTTCCGCGGCAATGAGGCCAGGCCCATCCTTCGTAACACCGGGGACAGGTAGAACCTCAGTATGTAGTGACACTTGGTGTTTGCATACTGGGGGTCCACGCACAGCTTGATGCAGCTGGACACAAAGGTGGCCAACAGGATGAGGGAGGCATTGGGTACGTTCCGCCCTCCCTTCTCCAGAGGTTTGTACATGGTGTCCCTTTGGACACGGTCCATCTTGGATCTCCAGATGAATTTGAAGATGGCTCGGGTGACTGCTGCGGCGTAGGGTCGGGTTATGGGCCAGACCTTCGCCACGTGCAGTAGCACCGAGAGTACCTCACACCTGATGACCAGGGTTTTGCCCGCAATGGAGAGGGAGCGTTGCTCCCACCAGCCCAGTTTCTGCCTTGCCTTTGCTATGCGCTCCTCCCAGGTTTTGGTGCACGCCCCAGCAGCTCCGAACCATATCCCCAGCACCTTCAGGTAATCTGACCTGATAGTGAAGGGGACAAAGGACCGGTCGGCCCAGTTCCCAAAGAACATGGCCTCGCTCTTGCCGCGGTTTACCTTGGCTCCCGAGGCCAGTTCAAATTGGTCGCAGGTCGTCAAGAGCCTGCGTACAGACGCAGGATCCGAGCAGAAGACGGCAACGTCGTCCATGTACAGGGAGGCCTTGACTTGCGTGCCTCCACTGCCTGGGATCGTCACTCCTCTTATTCCCGGATCCTTCCTGATGGACTCGGCAAAAGGTTCTATGCAGCACACAAAAAGGGCAGAGGAGAGAGGGCAGCCCTGCCTGACTCCGGATTTGATCTGGAACTTTTCTGATTCCCACCCATTGATTCAGACTGCGCTATAGATGTTTGTGTAGAGCAGTTTGATCCAATTGCGAATTCCCTCCCCAAACCCCATTCTGGAGAGCACATCCATCATGTAGGTGTGCGATATTCTGTCAAAAGCCTTCTCCTGGTCAAGGCTGATGAGGCAAGTGTCCACCCTCCTGTCCTGCACGTAGGCGATCGTATCCCTGAGTAGCGCGAGGCTATCAGAGATCTTCCTGCCGGGTACAGCACAGGTTTGGTCAGGGTGGATCACCGACTCCAGAGCAGACCTGACGCGATTGGCGATGACCTTGGCTAGAATTTTGTAATCCACATTCAACAGTGAAATGGGTCGCCAATTTTGAATTTCTTCCCTTTCCCCCTTCTGCTTGTAGATGAGGGTGATGATGCCTTTCCTCATGGACTCTGACATGCTGCCTTCCAGAAGCATACTCTCGTACACTTCCAGCAGGTCTGGGCCCATCCAGTCCCACAGAGCCGAATACAACTCAACCGGTAAGCCGTCGCTTCCGGGAGTTTTACTCGTCTCGAAGGACTTGGCGGCCTTTGTCAGCTCATCCAGAGTTAGTGGTTTGTCCAGGTTTTCCAGCTCGCTGTCGCCTATGACCTCCGTGATAGTCGAAAGGAAGGTCTGGGAAACAGTGCTATCTGTTGGCTTCAGGTCATACAGTCCGGCATAAAAGGATTGGCTGATCCTCAGGATGTCAGACTGCGATGACTTTACAGAGCCATCTTCTTCCTTCAGGCTGCTGATCACAGAGGTCTCTCTGTGCACCTTTTGGAAGAAGAAGCGTGAGCACTTTTCGTCCTGCTCCATGGAGCGGACTCTGGAATGGAAGATAACCTTGGAGGCCTCCGAGGTGTAGAGCAAGGCTTGCTGGCTCTTCACCTCTTGGACATCCTTCTTGACATCCACCCCCATCGACTGCAGCTGAAGCAAATTCTGCATACTTTTCTGGAGCCTGGACATGACCCCTCGTCTCTCTCTCACCTTTTGAACGCCCTTGAGGATGAAAAACCTCTTGATATTCCCCTTGATTGCTTCCCACCAGAGATGTGGGGCCTCAAAGAGGGTTTCACGGTTCTCCAACCCTTGTAATTCCTCCTGAGTTCCTCGAGGTTCTCAGGGGTCAGCAGTTTTGCATTTAGCTTCCATGTCCCCCTGCCTACCCCCTGGTCTTCCTGTAGGTGGCAGTCGGCCAGTAGGAGTCAGTGGTCAGAGAATAACACTGGCCTTACGTCGGTGGACCTGACCATGAAAGCTCGGGACACAAAGAAAAAGTCTATCCTGGAGCGGACGGACCCGTCTGGCTGTGACCATGTGTATCTACGCTGCGCTCCGTCTGCAGGGTTGCTGCAGACGTCGAGCAGCTTGGCGTCTTTTACCGTTTCCATCAGGAGTCTGGATGTAGCGTCTAGTTTGCTCTGCTGGATCGTCCAGCCGCATCGATGATGCAGTTGAAGTCACCACCCAGGATGACTGGCTTGGAGGTGGCCAACAGCAGTGGGAGTTGCTGAAGGACTGCCAGCTGCTCACTTTTTACGGCCGGGGCGTACATATTAATAAGTCTGAGAGTGGTGTTTTTGTATTTGACGTCTGCTACGAGGAGGCGCCCGCCCACCACCTCCTTAACGTCGGAGATGGTGAAGTTGCCTCCCCGCAGCAGAATACCCAGGCCGGAGGAGCGGCAGTCGTTTCCTCCTGACAAGATGGATGGCCCGTGGGACCACCAGATTTTGGTCAGAGGAGGAGGTAGGGAGGAAAACACTGAAGAAGTGTTTGGTGTTTAACTGTCACTTGACAACAGCTCCTCCACAAACCACCTTCTAGATACAGTGACCGCAATGCACTGATGCAAAATTTCCCCGCAACAGCCAATCGGCAGCTCCGCTCTGCTGCCCTCTGCTGGATGAGACGGTGCACCTCGGAAGAGTCAGAGATCCGGGTGTATCAGGATTGGGGAGCAGAGCTTGCAAAGAGGAGGGTGAGTTTTAATAAAGTCAAGGCGGCCCCTATATGCGAGAGACATAAAATTTGGCCTGCTCTACCCGGCCCGTCTCTGGGTGACCTACGGGAACAGGGAGCTATACTTTGGCTCGCTGGAAGAGGTGGAGGTCTTTATGAAGGACAAGAACTTAGTGGATGCATAAGGACTTTAAAACCTAAACTGTGGTGGACTGAGTTTTTTATAAGAAAGGGGGAAAGAGGTTTTGTGCGGTTCTTTCTTTCTCTGTCTGGAAAAATCTCAACCTTTCAATTCAGTAATTTAAGTTGCGACTTTCGGGAGGAGAAGGGTTTTTTCTGCTTGATTTGATTTTGAATTATTGTTGGATGTACCGAATTGCAGTGAAAAGGGTTTTGAGTTGCAATGTTTTTTCCCTTCTGTTGGAAAAAAGATGCTAGAGTTTCTGCATGCATAATTTTTTCCTACCCTGTTTGATTTCTCTTCTATTGTTTTGTTTCTGTTTGAAGGTGATGGGATGGATAAGATTCTGTTAAGGGGGGGGGGGGGGGGGGCTCTGCGCCTGGGCCTTGGGGGATTGTTTGTTTAGTTTCTGTGTTTGATGTTATTGTGTTGAGAACTTATGTTAAGGCAAGGGGGGTGGGGAGATCCGTCAGGTGGTAGAATGCTCAGCATCGGGGGCGAGAGCTGCTAGGCTAGCTGGATAGCTAGTTAACGGGAGCAAATTGAGGGGAACGCTGAGGAGAGATGGAGGAGGGGGAGGAGGGGACTGCTGACGAATAAGGGACTTTCAAGGGATTGGAAATGGAGAGCAGAGGGCGGTAGCTGCTGAGGGGCGGACCAAGGAAGCTGCAGGGCATGGGCTAAGGGCTGGCTGAGGAAAGGTCATGGCTGATCGACAAGGGAGGGGGGCAAGAGCCCCCTCCGACCAGACTGGTTACGTGGAATGCTCGTGGACTGAATGGGCCAGTCAAAAGGGCCCAGTGTGTTCACACACCTGAGACTGTTAAAAGCGGATGCGGCCATGCTACAGGAGACACATTTGAAACTGGGAGACCAATTTCGATTGAAGAAGGGATGGGTCGGATAGGTGTTTCATCTGGGACTGGACTTTAAAACAAGGGGGATGGCCATCCTGATTAACAAGAGGGTGGCATTTGAGGTGGGGAGGATAGAGGCATACCCGGAGGGTAGATTTATTATGATCAGTGGGAAGCTGGAGGGAATGGCAGTGGTGCTGGTAAATATATACATCCCAAACTGGGATGAGGTTGCGTTTGTTAGGAAGGTGATGGGAAAGATCCCTGACCTGGACTCGCACCGGCTTGTTATGGGGGGTGACTTCAACACGCACCTGGATCCGAGACTGGACCGATAGAGTTCGAGATCAGGGAAAGTATCAGCAATGGCGAAGGAATTGCGAGAGTTCATGGAGCGCATGGGAGGGGTGGATCCGTGGAGCTTTGGGAGGCCAAGGAGCAAGGAATATTAATTTTACTCACATGTGCACAAGGTACAATCCAGGACAAGCATTGTCAAACTCGGGGGCGCGACCTGCAGGTGAGTCACGGGTGGGTGTCGGGAGGGTCGTGGAGCCATCCGTCGCGGCATTCCCGATCGCGCAAATCCGCGCGCGACAGCCGCAGCAACCGGCTTTTAATAATGCCGGCTGCAAGCGGCCTTCACAATAGCCAGGACCAGATATAAAAAATTTGGCCGCACTGCGCATACGTGCCCGATCATCGATGCGCATGCGCAATGGGGCCCCATTTCTTTTTTTATATGGTCGCAGCCTTTTTTTTTCAAGTTCGGAGAGACAAAGGGGACCATTGGGGCCAAAGGGACCCAAAACCATTTCCTCCATTTCTGTTAGCAACAAACAAGATAAGAGAAAATGGTGGGTCGCGAAGGTCGGCCGGCGTGGGTCGCGAAGGTCAGCCAGCGTGGGACGTGAAGGTTGGCCGGTTGGTAAAAATGGGTCCCCAGAAAAAAAGTTTGAAAAACTCTGCTCCAGGATAGATTTCTTTGTACTGAAAATTGAACGTCAGCAGTAAGGGGATGGAGGGAAAAAGGTGGTGGGGGGGATGGGAACAGAAGGCATGGCAATGTTACAACGGGACAGAGAATATAGTTTATGGGCAGCTAGGGAATAGACCGGGGGGGGGGGGGGGGGTAGGGGGTGTTGTTCTTTCTTTTGTTACGTGTGTCGGCCCATGCGGTTGTTTAAGACATGTTAATGTGTTAAACTGTGAAAATTACAAATGCTTCAATAAAATATTTTCTAAAAAAAAAGAAAAACGAGAACGTCGTTCAGCGGCTTCCCCAGCAAGTGCCCATACTAACGTCGATTAGTACTCCTTTTGAAAAACGTGAGGAGCCAAGGAGGTGAGTACCCATCTTTGATCACAGGCAAAGAGCCTGAGGTTGCTGGGCAGGCGACCCCAGTGCTCAGTGGAGATCAGGGACCCTTGGCTGGGGGTGGGGACCCTCCGCAGAGGTGGGCTGCCATGGGAGGGCGGCGGGGAGACGCTGTCAACCGGGGGGGTAACCGCTTGTGGCACCACAATGCCAAACCCTGAACCATGTGTACCCATTCCGGGGGCAACCTATATCCCTCCCCATCTGTCCCACTAACCACCCATAACCCCCACAGACTACCGAGGCCTTTGGCCGTACGGCTGACAGCTATTGCGAATAGAAAATTGGTAATCGTGGTTAACTGAACACTTCACACATGAAAAGTGGAATCCCGTGGGTGGGCGGGCCATGTAGCATGTGGGAGCCATTGCCTAGCATCCCAATCACACCCTGATGCCTAAACATTGTGCGGGAGGTAACACCATAAACACAACATCCGAATACCCAGCGCCCCGGGCCGGAGGGTGGTTGAACGTCAAGGGGAGGGGGGGGAGTTGGAGGATGGGCAGGGGGGTGGATACCGGAAGAGATGGGCAAAGGTGGCCGGAGGTCAGTCCATATTGCGGAAGAAAGTGACAGAGGCATCATAATGGTTGTGCAAAAAGGTGTTTAATGTGTTGTACGATATCCCCCAAACCCCCGGTGCCCTCAATGACCCTCAACTTGCTTATCCCTCCTAGCTCTATCACTACGTCTAGGTGTTTCCCCAGGATGCACCTCTGAGGTGGAGGCAGCCAGCTGTCTACCTTCTCCCATGGCCTTCGATGCCCCTGGTGTGCGTCCTCTGGGGACTCTGGAGCCGGATGGTTCCGGCTCACTTGTCGCCAGCATATGCACACTCCTGCCACCATGTCCTGTGTGCTGACCTTGAGACGCAGCCTCATCAGAGGGCTGAAAGTCGGAGGAGTTGGTAGACACTGTCGACACTCCATGAGACGGGTCCGAGCTGGCACTGAACGGCCCATCCTCCTGGTCGGTGCCCATCGGGTCCTGGGGTTCACCTTGGGATGGAGGTGTAGCTTGTTTGAGCCACGGCTGCCCCCGCATCATCTGGGCCTGGCAGCCTGGCGGTTCGCCATAGTCCGCACCATCGTGTCGATGCCCTCAGCGATGCTCCTCAGTGACTGGGACATGCTGTGCAGCACCTCGGCAATGCCCACCTGCGATTGCGACAAGCTCCTTAGCGCCTCGGCCAATCCCATCTGAGAGCGGGACATGTCCCGCAGAACCTCATCAAGGTTGGCCTGGTACTGGGTTACATCCGTGGTGCTCACCAGATTGTCACCCCAAAGCCTGTCCACTAACATGTCCTACCAAGGCACCTGTGTCTATGCTGATGGAGGGTGGGGGTGACAGCTGTCTCGCGATTATAACAGTTGCATCCTTGGGGTTCTCTCCGGAGGTGTTCTCTTCAGAGTCAGAAGAGGGTGCCGCCCGGGATGGGCCAGTGCCGTCGGCTGGAGAACCTGCGGGAGAATGGTCAAATGGTCAGTGGGAGGAATGGGTCAGTCAGTAAGGCAATAACAGCTCACGTTTGACAAGTCTTCCGGGGTGGAGCCTGGTGGTTCTAAACCTCTGCGGCATCCACCAGCCTCCACGTGAATGACCGATCTGTCCTCGGCCACCCCGGTCACCTCCAGGCCACGCTCCTCGAAGGAGGTGAGGATTCTTAAGTCCGGCACCCCTCCACTAGTCTGGGGCCTCTCCTGCTGATTGTGGGAGAGCTTTTCCTGAGGAGACACAGAGGGGACATTAGCCACATGCATGGTTCACAGTGGTGGGGGGACAGGGGGTGACTGGAGGTTGGAGGGGGTTTAAGGGGGAGGGGGTGGAGGAAGGGTTGGAGGTTGCATGGGGTGTTGGGGGCTGGATGCTCCCTTGGGGGAGGGGGGGTCGTTGGTATCTGCTCACTGGTGCTGCTGGTGTAGGTCGTTGACCTTCCTGCACTGGAGGCCAGTCCTCCTGGTCACACTTCCCGAGCTGACAGTTACCGCCACCTATTCCCAGGCAGCACTGGCTGCCTTGTGGCTGACTCTCTGGGACCCTCAGGGGAATAGGACATCCCTCCTGGCCTCCACAGCGTCTAGCAGCTTCTCCAGGTCAGCTCCCCGAATCTTGGGGCCAGTCCCCTCAGCACCATTATTGCAAGCTGGTTGGGGTTGGTTAAGCAAGTGTTGCTTGACCTTGTTAGCGGGTGGCTGGCTGTTAGAGGTATTAGATGCTGTGGTATGAAGAGTCAAAATTCTGTTCCTTTTTCACCAACACACTTTTATTTCTTCCAACAGACTCTGCACAAAACTCTAATTACACATCACAAGCCCTAAAGGCCACCTGAAGCCCCTTTACATATCAGTGTCAATCATTGGATACTTAACATAAATGAGACAACTAATTGCAATGTCTCTTAGAGCATTACTTAACTCTTAACCCATTACTTAACAGTCTCCCCTTCCTTGGAGAAAAAAGAAATAATTAGGTGAAAACAAAATTTCAAGAAACTCAAAAACACACACGCAATTTCCCCCCTTCTTTCTTTTTTCATTTTTGGAAGAAGAAAAAAAACAAGTCACAGAAACAGGCGGCCTTCATTAACAATATCCAAAAGTTAAATTTCTGTCAATATCTGAGATATATAAAAGGCCGTATCCACCGCCTCTACAAACCTTAACGTCTCTGCAGCCAAAGTGCTTTCGACCACTTTCCTTATTTTCTTTGTTTCCCACACAAGAGGACAACATTTACCATTGTTCCCCAAGAGGAAAATTATAAAACCTCCTGTGCTTGATTTGCATAGGACGCATCTCTATAAACTATGAGTTTCAAGTGCCTAAGGTCACCTAAAACCGGGAACCTCAAAACACACTCCCGCATTTTTAGTTTGGCCAAATGCTTTATTTGCTCTTATTATGTCTTCCACTTTGGGATCATTCATTTTTGTACTCAACTCTAAGACATCAAAACTCATGTCCGGTCTAATCTGTCTACCTAACCAATTCAGTTGCCCAATTAAACTTCGCAGTTGCTCTTTTTCCATCTTTGAAACCATTGCATCTTTTTGTGAAACCCGGCCACGACTAATTGCTATTGGGCTGATGCTTTCCAAATAAGATTGCTGACGTAAAGTTGCCCCATACTTAGTCTGTCCGATTTCCAGTCCAATATATTTAAATGCACCGGAAGCCTGACTTCCGACTCTGAATTCTTTCCTCAAACCAGAGATTATAAAAGCTTCAAAATCACTAGTCCCACCCCACAAAAATTATTTGACATGCATCACAAAGATGCCAGAAAGGTTCCCTTTATATAGCCAGTAAAACATTACTGGATCTACTTTCAACTGGTAACAGCCTAACTTTAACAAAACTGACCTTACCGAAAAATACCAGACTCTAGATGCAACATTTAAACCATACACACATTTGTTCAACTTCCAGAGTACCCCTTCTGTGTTAGCTGCTTCTTTAGGAGGACAGAGAAAAATGTCTCTCTGGAGCTGATGCCCCTGCAAGAAGGGAGCTTTTATATATATATAGATTTGCATTCCCATGCCTTTGTGGCTAATAGAGCCAAGAAAATCTTTAAAATTAACCTTCCCTACTATAGGTGAATCTACCCTTAAATCCTGATCGTCTAGGCTTTCTTTAAATTCCTTTGCCACAAGCCTGGCCGTTGCCTTATAAGTTCCATCCGGAAGAACCTTTTCTGTGCAAATCCGTCTGTGAGATAGAGCTCTTTGTCCCCTATCCGGTACTTCCATGTGTACCCCAAATTCACTCCAACTATGCAGTTCTTGCTGTTTAGCAAGATAACTTTTTGATAACTTTTTATACAATTTATTGGAAGCTACCAAAATCTCACGTGCACGTGGCCTTCTACTCCTATTAGTATTCGTAGTCTTACTCATGTTCCGAGACCTTGATAAACTACGTCCCCGCTCCCGCCTGGTAACTTGTTCTATACTGCTACTGCTTGATCTTTCCTATCTGCTGTGGGATGTCCTGTCAATAGTTCTCGCCTTTTCCCGTGGACCTGTTCACTAACCAATGTACTATCTGAACTGGCACTACGTTTCTGTGCCCTCCATTTTTGAACTTCGTGTTCCCAATCCATTGTCTTAACTCCCTCCCCTGAATGCTGTACATTTAACCAATGTTTATACTTTCCAATGGCTTCCCTGCTCTACTAATAACAGTTGCATCCTTCCATTGACTGGACCCTTCAGGCAAGTATGTCACTTTTGTACCAACTTTTGGTAGTTGTCCTTTTGGAAAAATAGCCATATCCCAGATCTTAAGGTCCATAGCCACAATGTTGTTAAAATCCCTGGCCAAAGGTATGGTTACTATCGGTCGTGCTGGTGTCCTTCTGTACTTCCTACAAACTTCACAGCAATCACTAACCTGTTCTCTCAGTTTAGTATAGTCTTCATCCCTTACCCCTGCATCCTTAAATACATTTTTCAGCCTCCGAGGAGACGGATGTGCAAATTGCCTATGCAGTTTTAAGACAACAAGGTTTTTTATCAGCGAAAGTCCCATTTTCAACTGCCATTAACACATCCTTAACCACTCTACTTGAAATATTATTTGTCAGTAATGGAATACAATAGTGTCCCGACTGTGTAAATTGTAAGTCCACCGTCTTTCCAAAAACTGTTGCCTTATCCTGTTCCATATCCAGTTTCATGTGTGCTTTCTTCATCAACAGTCTACTCAGAAGCAAAGGTATCTCACTTGATACAACATCCGCGTTAATGAAATGATTCACTCCGGCAATATTGCAAGGGATCACCACTCTTTTCAGCGACTTCAGAGTATTATCATCCCCAAACCTGAAACTTGTGGAACTTTCAAATTCCTTAACCTTGTTACGACTTTCAGCATTCAAGGAGTCCAGGTGACATTTTAACCAGTCAATTCCACACACACTAGATGTGCAGCCACTGTCCAATACAGCACAATTGAAGGATTCTGCAACCAACACCCTCATTAACGGCATAAAACTGCTTGTTTTTAAAAAAATATATATATTTTATTCAAGATTTTTTGGCCAAACATAACAGTACATAGTTTTTCTTTTAAACAACAATAAAGCAATATAAATAACAGTGGCCAGTTTTAAACAAGTAAATAAATAATATATAAACAGAAACAAAAACAAAACTAAATGGCAACTGCCTTGTCAAAAATAGTTACTCTCCAAGGATACAACCCAACAGTCCAATATACATTACCTATAACAAATGTCTATACATATACAATGACATCCCTAAGAGCCCGCCCGGATCCTCCCCTCCCCCCTGGGTTGCTGCTGTTGTCTTTCTTTCTTTTTCATTCCCTCTATCGTTCTGTGAGGTAGTTGACGAACGGTTACCACCGCCTGGTGAACCCTTGAGCCGAACCCCTTAATACGAACTTGATCCGTTCTAACTTTATAAACCCTGCCATGTCGTTTATCCAGGTCTCCACGCCTGGGGGTTTGGCTTCCTTCCACATAAGCAATATCCTGCGCCGGGCTACTAGGGACGCAAAGGCCAAAACATCAGCCTCTCTCGCCTCCTGCACTCCCGGCTCTTCTGCAACCCCGAATATAGCCAACCCCCAGCCTGGCTCGACCCGGACCCCCACCACCTTCGAAAGCACCTTCGCCACCCCCACCCAGAACCCCTGTAATGCCGGACATGACCAGAACATGTGGGTGTGATTCGCTGGGCTTCTCGAGCATCTCCCACACCTATCCTCTACCCCGAAAAATTTACTGAGCCGTGCTCCAGTCATATGCACCCTGTGTAGAACCTTGAATTGTATCAGGCTTAGCCTGGCACACGAGGATGACGAGTTTACCCTACGTAGGGCATCAGCCCACAGCCCCTCCTCAATCTCCTCCCCCAGCTCTTCTTCCCATTTCCTTTTCAGCTCATCTACCATGATCTCCCCCTCGTCCCTCATTTCCCTGTATATGTCCGACACCCTACCATCCCCCACCCATGTCTCTGAGATCACTCTATCCTGCACCTCCTGCGTCGGGAGCTGCGGGAATTCCCTCACCTGTTGCCTCGCAAAAGCCCTCAGTTGCATATACCGAAATGCATTCCCTTGGGGCAACCCATATTTTTCCGTCAGCGCTCCCAGACTCGCAAACGTCCCATCTACGAACAGATCTCTCAATTGTACTACCCCAGCTCTTTGCCATGCTCCAAATCCCCCATCCATTCTCCCCGGAACAAACCTATGGTTATTTCTTATCGGGGACCGCACCGAGGCTCCCGTCCTTCCCCCATGCCGTCTCCACTGCCCCCAAATTTTTAATGTTGCCACCACCACCGGGCTTGTAGTGTATTTCATCGGTGAGAACGGCAACGGTGCCGTCACCATTGCTTGTAAGCTGGTCCCCTTGCAGGACGCCCTCTCCAATCTCTTCCACACCGCTCCCTCCCCTTCTCCCAGCCACTTACACACCATTGAAATATTGGCGGCCCAGTAATAATCATTTAGGATCGGTAGTGCCAACCCCCCCCCCTATCCCTACTACGCTGCAAGAACCCCCTCCTCACTCTCGGGGTCTTCCCGGCCCACACAAAACTCATAATGCTTTTCTCAATTCTCTTAAAAAAAGCCTTCGTGACCATCACCGGGAGGCACTGAAACACAACGAGGAATCTCGGGAGAACCACCATTTTAACCGCCTGCCAGTGACAGGGACACCATGTCCCATCTCTTGAGGTCCTCCTCCATCTGTTCCACCAATCGTGTTAAATTAAGCCGGTGCAAGGTTCCCCAATTCTTGGCTATCTGAATCCCCAAGTATCGGAAGTCTCTTGTTACCTTCCTCAGCGGTAAATCCTCTATTTCCCTGCTCTGCTCCCCCGGATGCACCACAAACAACTCACTTTTCCCCATGTTCAATTTATACCCCGAAAAATCCCCAAACTCCCCAAGTATCCACATTATCTCTGGCATCCCCTCCACCGGGTCCGCCACATACAACAACAAATCATCCGCATACAGAGATATCCGGTGTTCTTCTCCTCCCCTAAACACTCCCCTCCACTTCCTGGAACCCCTCAGTGCCATGGCCAGGGGCTCAATCACCAGTGCAAACAATAACGGAGACAGGGGACACCCCTGCCTCGTCCCTCTGTAAAGCCGTAAATAATCAGACCCCCGTCCATTCGTAACCACTCTCGCTATCGGTGCCCTATACAGCAACTGTACCCATCCGATATATCCATCTCCGAAGCCAAATTTCCTCAGCACCTCCCACAGATAATCCCACTCCACTCTATCAAGTGCTTTCTCGGCATCCATCGCCACCACTATCTCCGCTTCCCCCTCTGGCGGGGGCATCATCATTACCCCTAGCAACCTCCGTATGTTCGTGTTCAGCTGTCTCCCCTTCACAAACCCAGTTTGATCCTCATGTACCACCCCCGGGACACAGTCCTCTATCCTCGTCGCCATTACCTTGGCCAGAATCTTAGCGTCTACATTCAGGAGGGAAATAGGCCTATAGGACCCGCATTGCAGCGGGTCTTTTTCTTTCTTTAGGAGAAGCGATATCGTTGCCTCTGACATAGTCGGGGGCAGCTGCCCCCTTTCCCTAGCCTCATTAAAGGTTCTCGTCAGAAGCGGGGCCAGCAAGTCCATATACTTCCTATAAAATTCCACCGGGAATCCGTCTGGTCCCGGGGCCTTCCCCGCCTGCATGCTCCCAATCCCTTTCACTACCTCCTCCATCTCAATTTGTGCTCCCAGTCCCGCCCTCTCCTGCTCCTCCACCTTAGGGAATTCCAGCTGATCCAGAAAACACATTATTCTCTCCTTCCCTTCCGGGGGCTGAGCTTTATATAATCTTTCGTAGAATACCTTGAACACCCCATTCACTCTCTCCGCTCCCCACTCCATCTCTCCCGCCTCGTCTCTCACCCCCCTATCTCCCTCGCTGCTCCCCTCTTCCTCAGTTGGTGGGCCAGCAACCGGCTCGCCTTCTCCCCATATTCATACTGTACACCTTGTGCCTTCCTCCATTGTGCCGAGAAAGCATTTGATAGAGTGGAGTGGGATTATTTGTGGGAGATGTTGAGGAGATTTGGCTTTGGAGATGAGTATATTAGATGGGTACAGCTGCTGTATAGGGCCCCGATGGCGAGCGTGGTCACGAATGGACGGGGGTCTGCATATTTTCGGCTCCATAGAGGGACGAGGCAGGGATGTCCTTTGTCCCCATTATTGTTTGCACTGGCGATTGAGCCCCTGGCAATAGCATTGAGGGGTTCCAGGAAGTGGAGGGGAGTACTCAGGGGAGGAGAAGAACACCGGGTATCTCTGTATGCGGACGATTTGTTGTTGTATGTGGCGGACCCGGCGGAGGGGATGCCAGAGATAATGCGGATACTTGGGGAGTTTGGAGAATTTTCAGGCTATAAACTGAACATGGGGAAAAGTGAGTTGTTTGTGGTGCATCCAGGGGGGCAGAGCAGAGAAATAGAGGACTTACCGCTGAGGAAGGTAACAAGGGACTTTCGCTACTTGGGGATCCAGATAGCCAAGAATTGGGGTACATTGCATAGGTTAAATTTAACGCAGTTGGTGGAACAGATGGAGGAGGACTTCAAGAGATGGGACATGGTATCCCTGTCACTGGCAGGGAGGGTGCAGGCGGTTAAAATGGTGGTTCTCCCGAGATTCCTTTTTGTGTTTCAGTGCCTCCCGGTGGTGATCACGAAGGCTTTTTTCAAAAGAATTGAGAAGAATATCATGAGTTTTGTGTGGGCCGGGAAGACCCCGAGAGTGAGGAGGGGATTTTTGCAGCGTAGTAGGGATAGGGGGGGGGGGGCTGGCACTACCGAGCCTAAGTGAATACTACTGGGCCGCCAATATCTCAATGGTATGTAAGTGGATGGGAGAAGAGGAGGGAGCGGCGTGGAAGAGATTGGAGAGGGCGTCCTGCAGGGGGACTAGCCTACAAGCTATGGTGACGGCACCGTTGCCGTTCTCACCGAAGAAATACACCACAAACCCGGTGGTGGTGGCTACTCTGAAAATCTGGGGGCAGTGGAGACGGCATAGGGGTAAGACGGGAGCCTTGGTGTGGTCCCCGATAAGAAATAACCATAGGTTTGCTCCGGGGAGAATGGATGGGGGATTTGGAACATGGCAAAGAGCAGGAGTAACACAATTGAGAGATCTGTTTGTAGATGGGACGTTTGCAAGTCTGGGAGCGCTGACCGAAAAATATGGGTTGCCCCAAGGGAATGCATTCCGGTATATGCAACTGAGGGCTTTTGCGAGGCAACAGGTGAGGGAATTCCCGCAGCGTCCGACGCAGGAGGTGCAGGACAGAGTGATCTCAAAGACATGGGTGGGGGACGGTAAGGTATCAGACATATATAGGGAAATGAGGGACGAGGGGGAGATTATGGTAGATGAGCTGAAAGGGAAATGGAAAGAGGAGCTGGGGGAGGAGATTGAGGAGGGGCTGTGGGCTGATGCCCTAAGTAGGGTAAACTCATCGTCCTCGTGTGCCAGGCTAAGCCTGATACAATTTAAGGTGTTACACAGGGCGCATATGACTGGAGCACGGCTCAGTAAATTTTTTGGAGTAGAGGATAGGTGTGCGAGATGCTCGAGAAGCCCAGCGAATCACACCCACATGTTCTGGTCATGTCCGGCACTACAGGGGTTTTGGGTGGGGGTGACAAAAGTGCTTTCGAAGGTGGTGGGGTTCCAGGTCGAACCAAGCTGGGGATTGGCTAAATTCGGGGTTGCAGAGGAGCCGGGAGTGCAGGAGGCAAAAGAGGCTGATGTTTTGGCCTTTGCGTCCCTAGTAGCCCGGCGCAGGATACTGTTGATGTGGAAGGAAGCCAAGCCCCCGGGTGTGGAGACTTGGATAAATGACATGGCAGGGTTTATAAAGTTGGAACGGATTAAGTTCGTCCTAAGGGGATCGGCTCAAGGGTTCACCAGGCGGTGGCAACCGTTCGTCGAATACCTCACAGAAAGATAGACGGAATGGAAAAGAAGAAGACAGCAGCAGCAACCCGGGGGGGGGGGGGGGGGGGAGGGGAGGAACCAGAAGGACTCTCAGGGATGTTAGTGTATATGTATAATATGTATAGGTTGTTGTCATAGGTAATTGTATATTGGACTGCTGAATTGTATTTTTGGAGAGTATTTATTTGGGACAAGGCAGTTGCCATTTAGTTTTGTTTTTTAAGTTTGAGGTTGTTTATATGTTATTTATTTCTTGCTTAAAACTGGCCATTGTTATTTATATTGTTATATTACTGTGTAAAGGATACACAATGTACTGTCATGGTTGGCCAAAAATTTTGAATAAAATATATTAAAAAAAAGACAATGTCTTCTCTCTGAACACTATCTTTTTCCTCTTCTGACTCTTCCGTGTCATGTGTCGCTTCAAATACTCTATCATAACGTTTTGGACAGTTGAAGACATAATGGTATTGAGAGTCACATCGAAAACATCGATTTATCATGCCCCGTACATTTCTGGGATTCATCTTCCTATTGTAAGTTCTAACTGGGTTTCTGTCTTCATAATTTCCCTGTCTCGATCTCCTTCTATAGTCTTGGGCCCTGTTTGCAGCCGTACAATTTGGCCATCCTGTTAGTAGTGTATCTTCCATATTCTGCTTTATAGTAGGCTGACCTATTTGAGTCATCAGTGCCATCGGAATCGAATGTTTCCCCAGAAATGTCTTTAAAGCTTTTGTCATCTGATCGACTAAGGTATCCACATCCGTAAACTGAACTCCTATCAAAACCAGGAGCCTATCCATGTTGCTCACTCTAGCACAGTCAAGTAATTTAAAGGCCAACACAGACTGTGGAAATTCCAGGTTGTGTTTCTGCAGCCTTTTATATAGTCTGCCAAATTCCATTATATAGTCTTCCATGGAGAATTCCTCTATTTTCCGGAACTTATCAAAATCCGACCATGCTTCATACGCACTTAACAAGTCATCTTTCTTATAAATCTTCTCCATATAAGGTAATAAAGTCTCCAGATCTTCTTCTGAGTCTAACTCTTCCAATTCCAGCTCAGAAAGCACTTTGTTTCGGATTTTACTGCCATATGGTAGAGAAAGAGCCAATGCCATACCTTGTTTTCTCTTTCCCAAAGCAGTTACCTTAGTCCACATAACTACTGCACTTCTCCATTGGTCGTACGATTCCCTTTCAGAAAATAAGGGAAGATAGTGATATCCAGCCATCTTTATCCTGGGTTCAGCCATATATCCCTCTTTTTTTTCTCACTCACTCCTTGGTTTGATCTGGAAAAGTTGTATCCTTCAACCCTTCACATTTACACAGCAACCATCCTCTGCTACCAATTGTTAGATGTATTAGATGCTGTGGTATGAAGAGTCAAAATTCTGTTCCTTTTTCACCAACACACTTTTATTTCTTCCAATAGACTCTGCACAAAACTCTAATTACACATCACCCGCCCTAAAGGCCACCTGAAGCCCCTTTACATAATCAGTGTCAATCATTGGATACTTAACATAAATGAGACAACTAATTGCAATGTCTCTTAATGCATTGCTTAACTCTTATTTTAAAAAAATAATTTTTATTAAAGTTTTCACAAAATATCATCAACAAAATGTAAAAGGAACCCAATAAAATTAAATACAAAACAAAACAAAACAACCCAGTGCCCCCCTCCCCCCTATACATAAATAATTTATTAACACCCGCCAAAACACAGCAAACATAGCAAATATATACACCCCCTCAGATCCCCCAGTACAGACAAACAAAAATAAAATAGAACACACTCCCCCCCGGGTTGCTGCTGCTGCTGACCATTGTCTACCGTTCTGCCAGGAAGTCCAAGAACGGTTGCCACTGCTTGAAGAACCCTTGCACCGATCCCCTTAAGGCGAATTTCACCCTCTCCAATTTAATAAACCCCGACATATCATTGATCCAGGATTCCACGCTTGGGGGCCTCGCATTCTTCCACTGAAGAAGAATCCTTCGGCGGACTACCAGGGATGCAAAGGCCAGAATACCGGCCTCTTTCGCCTCCTGCACTCCGGCTTCTCTGCAACCCCAAATATTGTGAGCCCCCAGCCCGGTTTGACCCTGGATCCTACCACCCTCGACACCGTCCTCACTCTGCCCTTCCAAAATTCCTCCAGCACTGGGCATGCCCAGAACATATGGGTGTGGTTTGCTGGGCTCCCTGAGCACCTAATACACCTGCCCTCACCCCCAAACAACCGGCTCATCCTTGTCCCGGTCATGTGTGCCCTGTGCAGCACCTTAAACTGTATGAGGCTGAGCCTCGCGCACGAAGATGAAGAGTTCACCCTCCCTAGGGCATCTGCCCACGTCCCCTCCTCGATCTCCTCCCCCAACTCCTCCTCCCACTTACCTTTCAGCACCTCCACCGAGGCCTCCTCCTCCTCCTGCATCACCTGGTATGTTGCCGAGATCTTCCCCTCTCCAACCCAGGCCCCGAGAGCACCCTGTCCTGTACCGTGCGTGACGGCAGCAGCGGGAATTCCACCACTTGCCGCCTGGCAAACGCCCTTACCTGTAGATACCTAAAGGCGTTTCCCGGGGGGAGCCCGTATTTCTCCTCCAACTCACCCAGGCTCGCGAACTTCCCAGCCACAAACAGGTCCCCCAACCTTCTTATCCCTGCCCTGTGCCACCCCGAAAACCATCTATTCTCCCTGGGACAAACCGGTGGTTCCCCCGTATCGGGGTCCACACCGAGGCCCCCACTTCCCCCCTGTGCCGTCTCCATTGCCCCCAAATTTTGAGGGCAGCCGCCACCACCGGGCTCGTCGTATACCTCATTGGAGGGAGCGGTAGCGGCGCCGTTGCCAGTGCCTCCAGATTCGTACCCTCACAAGACGCCGTCTCCAGCCTCTTCCATGCCGCCCCCTCCATCATCCACTTGCGCACCATCGCTGCATTGGCGGCCCAGTAGTACCCACAGAGGTTGGGCAATGCCAGCCCCCCCATCCCTACTCCGCTCCAGGAACACCCTTCTCACCCTCGGAGTCCCTCGCGCCCACACAAACCCCGTTATGCTCCTGTTGACCCGCCTAAAGAAGGCCTTCGGGATAAGAATGGGGAGGCACTGGAACAGGAACATAAATCTTGGGAGCACCGTCATCTTGACTGACTGCACCCTACCCGCCAGGGTCAGCGGCAACACGTCCCACCTCTTAAACCCCCCCTCCATTTGCTCCACCAGCCTCGTGAAATTAAGTCTATGCAGGGCCCCCCCAGCTCCTGGCCACCTGGACCCTCAAATACCTGAAGCTCCTCTCCGCCCTTTTTAATGGGAGCTCGCCAATCCCCCTCTCCTGGTCCCCTGGGTGAACCACAAACAACTCGCTCTTCCCCATGTTGAGCTTTTACCCTGAGAAATCCCCGAACTCCCTGAGGATCCTCATTACCCCCGGCATTCCCCCACCGGGTCCGCCACATATAGCAGCAAGTCGTCCGCATAGAGCGACACCCTATGCTCCTCCCCACCCCGCACCACCCCCCTCCAGTTCCTCGACTCCCTCAGTGCCATAGCCAGGGGTTCAATTGCCAGCGCGAAGAGCAGGGGGGACAAGGGACACCCCTGCCTCATCCCTCGATGCAACCGAAAGTACTCAGACCTCCTCTTGTTCGTGGCCACTCTCGCCATCGGGACCTCGTACAACAGCCTAACCCACCTGACGAACCCCTCTCCAATGAAATGAAATGAATGAAAAATGAAAATGAAAATTGCTTATTGTCACAAGTAGGCTTCAAATGAAGTTACTGTGAAAAGCCCCTAGTCGCCACATTCCGGCGCCTGTTCGGGGAGGCTGTTACGAGAATTGAACCGTGCTGCTGGCCTGCCTTGGTCTGCTTTCAAAGCCAGCGATTTAGCCCTGTGCTAAACAGCCCCTGCCTCTTCACCCGAACCTCTTCAGCACCTCCCACAAGTACCCCCACTCTACCCTATCGAAGGCCTTCTCAGCGTCCACCGCCGCCACTATCTCCGCCTCCCCCTCCCTTGCCGGCATCATAATAACATTCATGAGCCTCCGCACATTCGCGTTCAACTGCCTCCCCTTCACGAACCCCGTCTGGTCTTCGTGGATGACCTTCGGCACACAATCCTCAAATCTCGTGGCTAAGACCTTCGCCAGCACCTTGGCATCTACATTTAACAATGAAATCGGCCTGTAAGAACCCACACTGTAGGGAACCCTTGTCCCACTCCAGGATCAAGGAGATCAGTGCCCGGGACAACGTCGGGGGCAAACCCCCCCCCCCGCCCCCCCCCCTCCCTCCCTTGCCTCATTGAAGGTCCTAACCAGCAACGGGCCCAACAGGTCCACATACTTTTTGTAAAATTCACCTGGGAAACTGTCCAGCCCCGGTGCCTTCCCCGCCTGCATGCTCCCTATCCCTTTGACCAGCTCCTCCAACCCAATCGGGGCCCCTAATCCCGCTACCAGTCCCTCCTCCACCTTCGGGAACTTCAGTTGGTCCAGAAAGCGGCCCATCCCTCCCTCCCAGTGGGGGCTCGGACCGATACAGTTCCTCATAAAAGGCCTTGAAGACCCCATTGATGCCAACCCCACTCCGCACCACACTCCCCCCCCCCCCATCCTTAACTCCCACAATCTCCCTAGCTGCATCCCGCTTCTGAAGCTGATGCGCCAGCATCCAACTTGCCTTTTCCCCATATTCATAAATCGCCCCCTGAGCCTTTCTCCACTGCGCCTCCGCCTTCTTGGTGGTCAACAGGTCGAATTCGGCCTGGAGGCTGCGCCTCTCCCTCAACAGTCCCTCCTCCGTCACCTCCGCATACCTCCTGTCTACCCTTACCATCTCCCCCACCAGCCTCTTCCTCTCCCTCTGCTCTCTCCTCTCCTTGTGGGCCCTAATGGAGATCAGCTCTCCCCTAACCACCGCCTTCAGCGCCTCCCAGACCATCCCCACTCGGACCTCCCCGTTATCATTGACTTCCAGGTATCTCTCGATGCTTCTTCGGACCTTGCTCGCTCACCTCCTCGTCTGCCAACAGCCCAACCTCCAAGTGCCACAACGGGCGTTGGTCCCTCTCCTCCCCCAGCTCTAGGTCTACCCAATGCGGGGCGTGATCCGTTATGGCTATCGCCGAGTACTCGGTATCCTCTACCCTCGCAATCAGCGCCCTGCTCATAACAAAAACGTCGATCCGGGAATAGGCCTTATGAACATGCGAGAAGAATGAAAATTCCCTAGCCCCCGGCCTTGCAAATCTCCAAGGGTCCTCCCCTCCCATCTGGTCCATAAACCCCCTCAGCACTTTAGCCGCCGCCGGCCTCCTACCCATCCTAGACCTGGAACGATCCAGTGCCGGATCCAACACCGTGTTAAAGTCCCCCCCCCCTCCCCATTATCAGCCCCCCCACTTCCAAGTCCGGGATCCGACCCAACATGCGCCGCAAAAAACCCGCATCGTCCCAGTTCGGGGCGTACACGTTGACCAGCACCCCCCTTTCCCCTTGCAGCTTACCACTTACCATTACGTACCTGCCGCCATTGTCTGTCACAATGTTCAACACCTCGAACGACACCCTCTTTCCCACCAAGATCGCCACCCCCCGATTTTTGGCATCCAGCCCCGAATGAAACACCTGGCCTACCCACCCCTTCCTCAATCTTACCTTGTCTGTCATCTTCAGGTGTGTCTCCTGGAGCATGACCACATCCGCCTTCAGCCCCTTCAGGTGTGCAAACACCCGGGCCCGCTTAACCGGCCCGTTCAGCCCCCTTACATTCCAGGTTATCAGCCAGATCAGGGGGCTACCCGCCCCCCTCCCCCACCGACGAGCCATAACCCCTCCTCGGCCAGCCACGCGCCCGCGCCCCATGACCGGCCCGTTCCCCACGGCGGCAGACCCCCGTCCCTATCCCCTCTACTCGCTCCAGCTCCCCCTTGACCATACCAACAGCAACCCGGTTCCCCCCCACACCCCCCAGCTAAGACCCATCCTAACTGCATTGTTCCGCCCATTGCACTTCCGCAAGTCAGCTGACTCCTGCTGATCCCGGCCGCTCCCGCCTCTCCATCGACTCCTCCCATTGTGTGACTTCCCCTCCCCCTCCACTACCAACCAGCAGGCTCTCCGCCTCCCCCTTCCATCCCAAGCGTGGGAAGAAAAGCCCGCTTCCCCGCCCCCTCCAGCCTTCAGGCGGGAAAAAGCCCGCGCTTTCCATGCCCGGCCCCGCCTCCTCTGAAGCAGCTCCTTTTACAGGCCCAGTCCCCTCACCCCCAACTCGGACCTCCCCCTCCCCCGCGGGGCCCCATCCCCCCTACCGGCCATCCACCCCCTACTCCGTTTACTTGCCCCCCTCCAAGAGCCCACCCAACAGACCCAACCAAAACAGTGCCCAACCCACCCTAATCACCCACACCGAACCAAAACTAAACAAGAATAAAGAACCCCCCCTCAAAAGGTAACACAACAACAACAATCCCCGTCTATCCCCACGTCCGACCCCCCATCCCAACCCTCAGTTTATGTCCAGCTTCTATGCCTGAACAAAGGCCCACGCCGCCTCCGGGGATTCAAAATAATGGTGCCGGTCCTTGTATGTGACCCACAGACGCGCCTGCTACAGCATGCCAAACGTCACCCCCTTCCTGTGCAGCACCGCATTCGCCCGGTTGTACCCGGCCCTCTTCTTCGCCACCTCCGTGCTCCAGTCCTGCTATACTCGGACCTCCGCATTCTCCCACCTGCTGCTCCTCTCTTTCTTGGCCCACCTGAGTACGCACTCCCGATCAGCGAACCGATGAAACCGCACCAACACCGCCAGCGGCGGCTCGTTAGCCTTGGGCCTCCTTGCCAGCACTCAATGGGCCCCTTCCAGCTCCAGGGGCCCCTGGAAGGACCCCGCTCCCATCAGCGAGTTTAACATGGTGACCACATAGGCCCCCACGTCCGACCTCTCCAGCCCCTCCGGGAGGCCCAGGATCCGCAGATTCTTCCGCCTCGACCGATTCTCCATCTCCTCGAACCGTTCCTGCCATTTCTTGTGGTGCGCCTCCACCTTTACCGCTAGGCCAAAGATCTCGTCCTCGTTATCTGAGATCTTTTGTCGGACCTCGCGGATCACCACTCCCTGGGCCATCTGGGTCTCCAGCAGCTTATCAATAGAAGCCTTCATCGGCTCCAGCAGGTCCGCTTTGAGCTCCCTGAAGCATCGCTGGATAACCTCCTGCTGCTCCTGCGCCCACTGAATCCACGCTGCCTGGTCCCCGTCCACCACCATCTTGCTTTTCTTCCCTCGCACTTTCTTTGGCTTCACCACCACTTTTTTAGTCGCCCGCTCCTGGTCCAAGCCATACACTGTCGCAGTCTTCTTCCCACACCGGGAAATGTCGAAAAAATTCCGTTGGGGGCCCTGAAAAGAGCCCAAAAGTCCGTCCCAAGCGGGAGCTGCGGAACGTGTGACTTAGCTCTGCATAGCTGCAACCGGAAGTCCATTACTTAACTCTTAACCCATTACTTAACACTGGCGAGTACAGTGCCGGCGAATCAGCTGACGAGCCTTCATTTGTGGCGACAAACCAGCGAGGCCTCATTAAGTGGACCAATGAATGTTAAATTGCGTTGCCGGCCACGCTGGATCAAGAGTCGGAGAGCTCGCGGCAATTCCCGCTCGCTACCACACTTAGAAATTTTTCCGGAAAATTGCACCCTGGGTGTTCGGATGTTGCCTGCTGCAGTGTTCAAGCACAGTGTCCATGCAACAAGGTGTGATTGGGATGCTAGGCAATGACTCCCTCATGCTACACGGCCTGCCCAACCACAGGAATACACTTGGGTTGCGTGAAGTGCTCAGTTAACTACGATTGCCAGTTCCCTATTAGCAATAGCCAGAGGCCTCGGCAGTCTGTGGGGATTATGGGTAGTCAGTGGGGCAGATGGGCAGGTCAAGGGTTGCCCCCAGAATGGGTACACATGATCCAGAAGTTGGCATGGTGGAACCGCGCATACTAGCCCCCTATTGCCTCCACTATGCCCCCCAATCCCATGCCGGCCCATCCCTGCGGGAGGTCACCTAACACCAGCCGAGGGTCTCTCACCCCACGCCGAGCACTGGGGCGGCAAGCCCACGGCCCCCGGGCTCTTTGCTGTGAGCAGAAATGGCTACTCGGCTCCTCACAGAAGCCCTTCCACCAGGTTCACATTTTTCAAAAGGAATACTAATCGGCGCCAATGTGACCACTTTCTGGGGAGGCCGATGAATCACGGGAGGCCATTGGATAAGGGGTGCATCTTGTTAATTTTATGGAAATAAGGCTTAAGTGGTGATAATTGGTTTCTCGCCTGACTCCGGCGAGATCCCAATTTTGCCTACGAGAATGGGCTAGTTGCCTCCCAAGCTGTTTGGCGCCTGGCCCGGTTCTCATTTTCTGACTCTCCTGCTATTCACCAACCTCGTTTCACTTAAGCAAGAGCGTAACGAGGCCGGAGAATCGCACCCTAAGTGTTATTGGATAGCGGTGGGGAACTCGGCAGCAGAGCCGGCGGGAAACTCCCTGAAAAACACACCACAAATGAACTTAGAAATTTTTCTGTAGAATTCGCCCTTAGAATTTTTCCTGGAGTGGGGATCTCCTCAGATCGGGGTGCCCCACAACCCCTACCCACGGAAATCTTGATCCCCGCAGATATGCACAACACCCAGCCCTCAATCCCAGACGGGCAACCTCTCCTCATCACTAAATGTCCGTGTCACCAAACCACCCGGCCCCATCCTCATCCATCCTAATTGGCATCAGGGCATCATTCCCCCCACCCACCCACCCAAGTGAGCATGCCCTGCTACTGGATCAAGGAGAGCCCTCGCGCCTTTTAGATCATCCCCCCTTTTAGGGCACCCCCCCATGCGCCCGCTTCAGGCCCCACCTTTCATACTCTCCCACCCCGCCCCACCCCCCCCCCTCTTTTGCGGCCCACTCTCTTTCCTAGATTTCCCATCACTATTCTAGATGTAGAGGTTGTGGGTTTTGGAAGATGGTGTTGAAAGAGGCTTGGTAAATTATTACAGTGCAATGATGTAAAGGTAATGCCAGAGGCCCAGGCTTACTCTGAGGACATGGATTAATTTTCTACCACAACAGCTAGTGGAATTTAAAATTCAATGAATAAATCTGGAATTGAAAGCTAGACTCAGTAATGATGACCATGAAACTATCATTGATTATCATAAAAATCTCATTTGGATCATAAATTCCCATTAGGGAAGGACATTTGCTGTCTTTACCTGACCTAGCCAATGTGACTCAAAATCTACAGCATTGTGGTCGACTCTTAAATGCCCTCTGAAATGGCCTAGAATGTCACTCAGTTAAACAAAATTAGGGATAGACAACCAATGCTGGCCTTGTCAGTGCCACACACATCCCATGAACATTTTTTGAAAATGATACGCTCTGCTGCCACTGTGCGCTGGTGGTGGTTGGAGCAAATGTGGTGGATAAGCTGCCGATTTGGCAGACTGCTTTGTCTTGGACGGTGTCAAGTTTTCTCAGTGTTCTTCAAGTTGCACTCAGCCAGGTAATTGGAGAATATTGAATCACATTTCTGACTTGTAGATGGTGGGTAGGCTGTAGGCTTTAGAGAGTCAGGAGGTGAGTTTACCAGCTTACAATAGTAGCCACAGTATTTATATAACAGGCCTAGTTAAGTTTCTAGTCAATTGTGGACCTCACCCGGATGTTGATGGCAATGATTCAGTGATGATAATATTGATGAACCTTAATGGAAGATGGTTAGGTTGTGTTGCATGTATGTTACTTGCCATTTATCGTTATAGTACTGAATGTTTTCCAGGCCTTAGTGCAAACGGGCATGGACTGCTTCAGTACCTTGATAGAGTTTTTCGAGGAGGTCACTAAGATGATTGATGCAGGTAGGGCAGTAGATGTTGTCTATATGGACTTCAGTAAGGCCTTTGACAAGGTCCCTCATGGTAGACTAGTACAAAAGGTGAAGTCACACGGGATCAGGGGTGAACTGGCAAGGTGGATACAGAACTGGCTAGGCCATAGAAGGCAGAGGGTAGCAATGGAGGGATGCTTTTCTAATTGGAGGGCTGTGACCAGTGGTGTTCCACAGGGATCAGTGCTGGGACCTTTGCTCTTTGTAGTATATATAAATGATTTGGAGGAAAATGTAACTGGTCTGATTAGTAAGTTTGCAGACGACACAAAGGTTGGTGGAATTGCGGATAGCGATGAGGACTGTCTGAGGATACAGCAGGATTTAGATTGTCTGGAGACTTGGGCGGAGAGATGGCAGATGGAGTTTAATCCGGACAAATGTGAGGTAATGCATTTTGGAAGGGCTAATGCAGGTAGGGAATATACAGTGAATGGTAGAACCCTCAAGAGTATTGAAAGTCAAAGAGATCTAGGAGTACAGGTCCACAGGTCATTGAAAGGGGCAACACAGGTGGAGAAGGTAGTCAAGAAGGCATACAGCATGCTTGCCTTCATTGGCCGGGGCATTGAGTATAAGAATTGGCAAGTCATGTTGCAGCTGTATAGAACCTTAGTTAGGCCACACTTGGAGTATAGTGTTCAATTCTGGTCGCCACACTACCAGAAGGATGTGGAGGCTTTAGAGAGGGTGCAGAAGAGATTTACCAGAATGTTGCCTGGTATGGAGGGCATAAGCTATGAGGAGCGATTGAATAAACTCGGTTTGTTCTCACTGGAACGAAGGAGGTTGAGGGGCGACCTGATAGAGGTATACAAAATTATGAGGGGCATAGGGGCATACGCAGAGGGTAGTGGGTGCCTGGAACTCACTACCGGAGGAGGTAGTGGAAGCAGGGACGATAGGGACATTTAAGGGGCATCTTGACAAATATATGAATAGGATGGGAATAGAAGGATACGGACCCAGGAAGTGTAGAAGATTGTAGTTTAGTCGGGCAGTATGGTCGGCACGGGCTTGGAGGGCCGAAGGGCCTGTTCCTGTGCTGTACATTTCTTTGTTCTTTGTTTGTTTTGTACCTGCAGAGTTGCGAGTAGTGCTAAACACTGTGCAATCATCATTGAACATCCCCACTCCCGACCTTATGAGAGAGGGAAAGTCATTGATGAATCAGCTGAAGATGGTTGGACCCAGAATACCAGCCTGAGGAACTCTTGCAGTGATGTCCTTTGATCACCAACAACCATCTTCCCTAATGCCATGTATTAATCCAACAGTGGAGAGTTTTCCCTTTGCTTCTCATTGACTTCAGTTTTACCGGGGTCCTTGATGTCACACTTGGGCAAGGACAGTCACTTCCCTCAGCAATTCAGCTCTTTTACCACTTTTGGGTTAAGACTGTATTGAAGTCTGGAGCCAAGTGGCCCGGCAGAACCCGACAGAAGCAGTAAACAGATAGATATTAGTGATTAAGTGCTGCTTGAAAGCATTGTCATTGACACGTTGCATCAATTTTCTGATGATTAAGGATAGACTGATTGGATGGTAATTGGCCAGATTAGATTTGTTTTGCTTTTTGTGGACAGGAATACCTTGGCATTTTTCCACATCGTTTGTAGACACCAATGTTGTAGCTGTACTGGAACAGTTTGAACTGCAGCTAGTTCTGGAGTACAAGTCTTCGGTACAACAGCCAGGATTTCTTCAGGGCACATAAAGACAATTTCAGTTGGGGTGAAAACCAGGAAGTAGTTAGGTTGTTCTGACCCAGGTTGTTACGACCCCAGTTGATATTACTATTGGACAAGTCCATCCCAGGATGAAACCTGGCTTGATAGATCCTATCTTATTTTTGTTTAGAGATGTGGATGAACAGAGTCATAGAACTGCTGATTAACTTTTAACAAAAGAACAAAACATTTATTAAGCAAAAAAAGATTAACTATAATTCACGACTTCTTCACCCTATCTATATCTTTACAGATATATGCAGGGAGGATAACAGAAGTTACAAAATCTATCTTATACTCTAATATTCTTAGTAAGTATACAGTCCATGAAAACCGATAGGCAAACTGTGTTGAGCCACCACGCTCTGAAATCAAGTGACATATGCTACCTAATACTACCTCTGTGGATTTCTCATCAAACCCCCCAGATGCTTGTCACACTGGGAGCCAATTGGTCTCACTGGAACTCTGACTTTCATACAAAGGTTTCAAAACTCTGCTCTTGAAGAATACACTTTGGAATCTTCTCCCACACAATAATTTCTCTCGGATAGCTTCACCAAGAATACATCTCCAGGATTTCAACCTCTCCCTTTCGTATATCTCCAGCCTGAAATGCCATGCACATTCAAGATTCCACACAATTTCTTAGGTACCCAGCCATGCCTACAGAACAACACTGATTCATAGGCTGTTTAAGGGGTCACCAACATTTTGATTTCTTCACCTCGCTAAATTTAAAACTGGTTCCGACAGCTGTCTCTTTAATTCAAGAACCTTTCTGAGCTTTTCACTTGGATTCCCATGACCAGGACCTTATTCAGTTTTCCTTCCTTTGACTTAATTGTCTTCCTGTAACACTTTTCTCCCCACTTCCTGGTTTCTGAGACTTTCTCTTGTTCTCCTGTTCTCAAAGTTAATTCTATCCCAGGTTGACCCCTGGTTGCGTAGCAACAGCCTAGTTTTTCTTTAAACTCTGTTTGCTTTCAGATCATAAACCCTCATTATCATGAAGGCATCTGAACCAAACTGAAGTTATTATCCCTTTCAAATACAGAAACACAAAATTAAACTTACTTACAGTTTACCTTATTTTTAATGCCCCCAAATGCATATATAAAATATTTAAAACTACTTCTGTTTCCTGACTGGGTGGTCAGCAGTTCAATGGTAAAGTGACAAGTGGGTATATTAAACAAGGTGGGGTTTGAGAAGACATGAGGGAAGATTAAAGAATACAAATTCAGGGCTAGGCAAGGGGTGGGAGACCTTAGGCAAGGTTTTACTTGGTGCTTTGAACGACCCTCACAGTTTGTTGTGCCCAGAATTCATCCTGCTCTTAATATTTAGGCCAAAGAGATTGTGACCTCAACAGAAAAGGAGGCAGATGATCCCACCCTCAAGAGGGATATCCTTGCTTTCTTCATTTGTTCCTATCCACCTTACTTGTGAGTCACTACATGTGATACTCTTTTCTATCTAAACCGTATGTTCTTGATGTACTTAAGCTTGTGAGTGGATGAGGTACATGTAGTGATGTGGTGCTAAATGTGTTATTCATCTTGAGACTGGTATATGTCCTCATAGGACTAGCTTTAGAAACATAGAAAGTAGGAGCAGGAGAAGGCCATTCAGCCTTTCAAGCGTGCCCCACATTCAACATGATCATGGTTGATCCTCTAACTCAATGCCACATTCCTGCACTCCCCCCACACCCCTTGATGTCTTTAGAGTCTAGGCATTTATATATTTTCCTCTTAAATATAGTCAGTGACTTGGCCTCCACAGCCTTATGTTGTAGAGAATTTCACAGGTTCACCACCCTCTGAGTGAAGATGTTTTTCCTCATCTCCATCCTAAACGGCCATCATTCCCCGCATCCTGAGACTGTGACCCCACATTCTTGATGCTCCAGCCAGAGGTAAAAACGTTCTTACATCCAGCCTGTGCCGCCCTGTCAGAATTAGTTCCTCCCTCATTCTTCTAAATTCCAATGAAACAGGTTCAGTCGACCCAATCTCTCCTCATACGATTATCCTGCCATTCCAGGAATCAGTCTCGTGAACCTTCGCTGCAGTCCCTCAATGGCCTTTCTTCGATAAGGAGACCAAAACTGCAGACAATACTCTAGGTATGGTCTCACCAAGGCCCTATACAGCTGCAGTAAGACATCCTTTTTCCTGTACTCCTGTCCTCTTGCCTTCCTAACTACTTTCTGTACCTGCCCGTTTGCTTTCAATGACTGGTGCATAAGGATACCCAGGTCTCTTTGCACTTCAGCATTTCCCAACCTATCACTATTTAAATAATACTGTGCCATTTTGTTTCTCCATCCAAAGTAGACAACATTTATCCACGCTACATTGCATCTGCCATGTATTTACAACTCACTCAACTTGTCTAAATCACCTTGAAGTCTCGTAACATCCTCCTCATCACTCAAATTCCCACTAAGTTTTGTGTCATCAGCAAACCTGGAAATATTACATTTGGTTCCCTCATCCAAACCATTGATGTGTATTGTTATGTGCCAGGGCTTAGAAACTCCAAAGTGTATTATGAAGTTCACCTGACCTAGAACTTTCATGTTGAATTTGGCTAAGATGTTTGCACTAAGTGCTGAATTTGGGTGCATTTGAGTTCTATAGTGAGAGTTTGGTGACTGAGGGAGTTGGATGAGGAGGGAGCAAAGTGCTCCTTTCATTTTATTTCAACACTTCCTCAAAGAGCGTGAAGGGAGCCGGGAGTTTACAGAGAGTGCAGCTGGCTGGGAGCAGAGTCGGAGGGCGGAGTTCCAGCTGGTTCACAGTGCAGCTACAGTCTGTGAGGTAAGAGTTGTTTGTTTTGGGGTTTTTTAATTTTTAATTTTTAAATTTTTTTTTTTCTGGGTTTTTTAGGGGCAGCAAGTTATCATTGTATCATTTCACAGAATCACCAATTTTAGATGGTTCACTTGGGAGAGGAGCAATATATACATTTTTTTTAAAAAAAAGGCCTAACGGGTGTTTAATATTTTCTTTTTTCCCCCTTTAAATCTCTTTGTGAATTCAGATCAGAGGGGATGGAGGCTAGGGCAGTTGCATGCTCCTCCTGTAGGATGTGGGTGGTGAGGGATACCACCGGTGTCCCCGCTGACTACACCTGCGGGAAGTGCACCCAACTCCAGCTCCTCAGAGACCGCGTTAGGGAACTGGAACTGGAGCTGGATGAACTTCGGATCATCTGGGAGGCAGAAGGGGTTATAGAGAATAGTTACAGGGAGGTGGCCATACCCAAGGTACAGGACAAGAGTAGCTGGGTTACAGTCGGGGAAGGAAAACGAACGGGCAGAAAGTGCAGGGATCCCTCATGGCCATTCCCCTTAAAAACAAGTATACCGTTTTGAATACTGTTGGGGGGATGACCTACTGGGGGAAGGCCTTAGCGGGCAGGTGTCTGGCACTGAACCTGGCTCTGTTGTTCAGAAGGGAAGGGGGGAGAATAGAAAAGCAATAGTGATAGGTGACTCAATGGTTAGGGGAATGGATAGGAGATTCTGTGGTCGCGAACGAGACTCCTGGAAGGTATGTTGCCTCCCGGGTGCCAGGGCCAGAGATGTCTTGGATCGAGTCTACAGGATTCTTAAGGGGGAGGGGGAGCAACCAGAAGTCATGGTGCATAAAGGCACCAACGACATAGCTAAGAAAATGGATGAGGATCTAAAAAGTGATTTTCGGGAGTTAGGTTGGAAGCTAAAGAGCAGGACAAGCAGAGTAGTAATCTCAAGATTGCTACTGGTGCCACGTGCAAGTGAGGCAAGGAACAGAGAGCGAGTGCAGCTGAACACGTGGCAACAGGGCTGGGGCAGGAGGGACGGCTTCAGATATGTGGATCATTGGGATTCTTCTGGGGAAGGTATGACCTGTGTATAAAGGACGGATTGCACCTAAACTGGTGGGTCACCAATATCCTGGGTGAGAGGTTTGCTAGAGTTCTTCGGGAGGGTTGAAACTAGTTTGGCAGGGGGATGGGAACCAGAGCTATGGATCAGAGGATAGGGTAGCTGTTGAACATGCAGAAATAGTAAGCAGCGAGTCTATGAGAAAGGATAGACAGTTGATTGGGCAAAGTTGCACTCAGTGGAATGGCTTAAAGTGTGTCTGTTTCAATGCAAGGAGTGCCAGGAATAAGGGAGATGAACTTATCTCATGGATCAGTACTTGGAACTACGATGTTGTGGCCATTATGGAGACATGGATTTCACAGGGGCAGGAATGGTTGTTAGATGTTCCGGAGTTTAGATGTTTTCAGAAGAATAGGGAGGGAGGGAAAAGAGGAGGGGGAGTGGCATTGTTAATTATGGAGTGCATCACAGCTGCTGAAAAGGAGGAAGTTGAGGAGGGTTTGGCTACTGAGTCAGTATGGGTGGAAGTCAGAAACAAGATAGGAGCAGTCACTTTATTGGGAGTTTTCTATAGACCCCCAATAGCAGCAGTGAGATAGAGGAATAGATTGAGTGGCAGATCTTGGAAAGGTGCAGAAGTAACAGAGTTGTTGTCATGGGTGACTTCAACTTCCCTAATATTGACTGGAACTTCCTTAGTACGAATGGTTTGGATGGAGCAGATTTTGTCAGGTGTGTACCGGAAGGATTCCTGACTCATGGGCTGTTTAGCACAGGGCTAAAGAGCTGGCTTTGAAAGCAGACTAAGGTAGGCCAGCAGCACGGTTCAATTCCCGTACCAGCCTCCCCGAACAGGCGCCGGAATGTGGCGACTAGGGGCTTTTCACAGTAACTTCATTTGAAGCCTACTTGTGACAATAAGCGATTTTCATTTCATTTTTTCATTTCAATATGTAGATAGGCCGACTAGGGGGGAGGCCATATTAGACTTGGTGCTCGGCCACAAACCAGGCCAGGTGTCAGATGTCTCGGTGGGAGAGCATTTCGGTGACAGTGACCACAACTTCTTGACTTTTACCATAGTCATGGAGAGGGATAGGAATGGACAGTATGGGAAGGTATTTAATTGGGGGAGGGGAAATTATACTGCTATTAGACAGGAGCTGAGGAGCATAAAGTGGGAACAATTGTTCTTGGGGAAATGCACAACAGTAATGTGGGGATTGTTTAAGGAGCACTTGCTGCAAGTGCTGGATCATTTTGTCCCACCGAGATGAGGAAGGAATGGTAAGGTGAAGGAGCCTTGGATGACAAGAGAAGTGGAGCTTCTAGTCAAGAGGAAGAAGGAAACTTACGTAAGGTTGAGGAAGCAAGGATCTGACTCGGCTCTAGAGGGTTACAATGTAGCCAGGAAGGAACTCAAAAATGGACTGAGGAGAGCTAGAAGGGAGCACCAAAAAGCCCTGGCGGGAAGGATTAGGGAAACCCCAAGGCGTTCTACACTTATGTGAGAAATAAGAGGATGATCAGAGTGAGAGTAGGGCCGATCAGGGATAGTGGAGGGAACCTGTGCCTTGTGTTCGAGGAGATGGGTGAGGCCCTAAATGAATATTTCGCTTCAGTATTCACGAGAGAGAGGGACCTTGTTGCTCATGAGAACAGTGTGAAACAGATTAATAGACTCAAACAGGTTGTTATTAAGAAGGAGGATGTGCTGGAAATTTTGAAATGCATCAAGATAGATAAGTCCCCTGGGCCTGACGGGATATACCCAAGGTTACTATGGGAAGCGAGGGAGGAGATTACTGGGCCGTTGGCGATGATCTTTGAGTCCTCACTCTCCACTGGAGTAGTACCAGATGATTGGAGGGAGGCGAATGTTGTTCCCCTGTTCAAAAAAAGGAATAGGGAAATCCCTGGGAATTACAGACTCATCAGCCTTACGTCTGTGGTGAGCGAAATATTGGAAAGGATTCTGAGAGGTAGGATTTATGATTATTTAGAAAAACATAGTTTGATTAAAGATAGTCAGCATGGCTTTGTGAGGGGCAGGTCATGCCTCACAAGTCTCATTGAATTCTTTGAGGATGTGACGAGACACATTGATGAAGGCCGGGCTGTGGATGTGGTGTATATGGATTTCAGTAAGGCACTTGATAAGGTTCCCCATGGTAGGCTCATTCAAAATGTTAGGGGGCATGGGATACAGGGAAATATGGCTGTCTGGATACAGAATTGGCTCACCAAAAAAAGACAGCGAGTGGTAGTGGATGGAAAGTATTCCGCCTGGAGGCCGGTGACCAGTGCTGTCCCACAAGGATCTGTTCTGGGATCTCTGCTCTTTGTGGTTTATATAAATAACTTGAATGAGGAAGTGGAAGGGTGGGTTAGTACGTTTGCCGATGACATAAAGGTTAGGGAAGTTGTAGAGAGTGTTGAGGGTTGGTGCAGGTTACAACAGGACATTAACAGGATGCAGAGCTAGGCTGAGAAGTGGCAGATGGAGTTCAACCTTGATAAATGTGAAATGATTTATTTTGGAAGGTCGAATTTGAATGCTGAATACAGGGTTAAAGGCAGGATTCTTGGAAGTGTGGAGGAACAGAGGGATCTTGGGGTCCACGTACATAGATCCCTGAAAGTTGCCACTCGGGTTGATAAGGTTGTTAAGAAGGCGTATGGTGGGCAGCACGGTGGCCTCATAGTTAGCACAGCTGCCTCACGGCGCTGAGGTCCCAGGTTCGATCCCGGCTCTGGGTCACTGTCCATGTTGAGTTTGCACAGTCTCCCCTTGTCTGTGTGGGTTTCGCCCCCACAACCCAATATGTGCAGAGTAGGTGGAATGGCCACGCTAAATTTCCCCTTAATTGGAAACAATAATTGGGTAATCTAAATTTTTTTTAAATGAAGGCGTATGGTGTGTTGGCTTTCATTAACAAGGGGATAGGGTTTAAGAGCTGTGAGGTTTGGTAATGAGAGGCATGGATAGAGTGGATAGCCAGAGACTTTTCCCCAGGGTGGAAATGGCTGTCACGAGGGGGACATGATTTTAAGGTGATTGGAAGATATAGAGGAGATACCAGAGGTAAGTTCTTTACACAGAGAGTTGTGGGTGTGTGAAATGCAATGCCAGCAGAGCTGGTGGAGTCAGAATCATTAGGGACATTTAAGTGACTCTTAGACAGACACATGGACAGCAGTAAATTGAAGGGGTGTATGTTAGGTTGATCTTAGATTAGGATAAATAGTCGGCACATCATCGTGGGCTGAAGGGCCTGAACTGTTCTATGTTCTATGAGCACAAGAACCTTTGCCTCAGGTGTGATTCATCAGACTCCCTAGACACTTTAATCAAACAAGGTACCACACAGTTACAGTAATCTGTGTATAACACTTAATGAATTGCCTCTTAACTGTTCCAATTCAATAATAAAATCCAATAAACCAAACCCCTATTCAAGGGAGTGGCCCAGCACACTGCATTCTCACCTGAATGGGACTGGTCCTTTCCCTAAGATTTTGATCGAGTCTCAACCAGCAGATTCAAACTCCTTCTGGAAAGCAAACTATATCTTTTAAGTTACCAAAGCAGGTAGCCACCACCAATGTTTTTTTACTGGAACAGATACTTAAAAATGAAACTAGAGAGAAGTAGGCAAAACACTTCTTTTTTCTTTTTGAGTCCAAACTGAAACTGAAACCCAAAACACCTCACAGCCACAGCCCAGCTCCACCCTCAAAATGACATCACTGAAGCCATGTGATAAGACAAAAACCTTTCTAAAAGGGACACTCACATGACACCTCCCCCCCAAGAAAACAAAATAAACCATCAACTTCAAAGATGGTTTTCTTTTTCACCTTTTCACTTTCCGATTCTTAACATTTGACAAAAAACATCCATACATTTTGAAACATCAAAACAGGCAAACATTTACAATAATACAGTCGATTTTAGTTCTTTGTCTTCCACCATCGAACCTGTTTCTCTTCATCACATTCATGACAAAGCATCGACTGTCACGTTTTCTTGTCCTGCCACATGTATAAGTTTTAAATTAAATGGCTGTAATAATAAACTCCATCGAAACAGTCTGGCATTTTTATTTTTGATTTTCTTCAAAAACATCAATGGATTATGATCAGTATATATAATTGTTTCAGATGAATTGCTGGTAACATAAATGTTAACATGTTACAAAGCCAGTGCCAAGCTCAAAGTCTCCTTTTCAATTGTTAAATACTTCCTCTGGTGATCATTTAATTTTTTGGAAAAATACCCAATAGGCCACTCTATTCCTTTGTCGTCTTCTTGCAAGAGCACAGCACCTGCGTCCACATCACTCACATCAATAGCCACCTTGAATGGTTTTACATAGATACATAGAACATACAGTGCAGAAGGAGACCATTCAATCCATCGAGTCTGCACCGACCCCCTTAAGCCCTCCCTTCCACCCTATCCCCATAACCCACTAACCCCTCCTAACCTTTTTGGACACTAAGGGCAATTTAGCATGGCCAATCCACCTAAGCTGCACGTCTTTGGACTGTGGGAGGAAACCGGAGCACCCGGAGAAAACCCATGCAGACATGGTGAAAACATGCAGACTCCGCACAGACAGTGACCCAGCGGGAAATTAACCTGGGATCCTGGTGCTGTGAAGCCAAAGTGCTAGCCACGTGTGCTACCGTGCTGCTTGTGTGTAATTTCTGTGTAATTTGGGGTGGCCAACACAGGAGCAGTGGTTAACACATGCTTCAGGCCGTCAAATGCTTGTTAACACTCCGCCGTCCACTAAAATCTGCTCCGCTTCTTCAGCAATTCCATAGGTGGAGCAATAACGCTGCTAAAATTCGACAGAAATATATGGTATAAAAAACACTCAGGCCAAGAAATCTCATTATTTCCCTTTGTGTCGAGGGTATTGGAAACTCCCCAATAACTTTTGTTTTCACATCCCGTGGGACCATTTGTCCATGTCCAATTGTATGGCCAAGGAATGTGACTTGGGCTTTTCCAAACTCACATTTGGCTAGGTTTACCACCAAACCCGCTTCCTGAAGTCGATCGAATAACTCCATCAGATGCTTCAAATGTTCTTTCCATGTCTAACTAAAAATCACCAGATCGTCTATGTACACCGCATAATTGGGTAATCCTGAAATGACTTTGTTAAATGGCCCTCTTACCTCATGATCAAAAATTAATTCAATAGGACTGAATTTGATTGACTCATTAGGTGCATCTCTAATTGCAAACAGTACAAATGGAATTCCTTTATCCCAATCCTCTGGATAATGTTTTTTAAAATTAATTTAGAGTACCCAATTCATTTTTCCAATTAAGGGGCAATTTAGCGTGGCCAATCCACCTACCCTGCACATTTTTGGGTTGTGGGGGCGAAACCCATGCAAACACAGGGAGAATGTGCAAAGTCCACACGGACAGTGACCCAGAGCCGGGATCGAACCTGGGACCTCGGCGCCGCAGCAGGGCTAACCCACTGCTCCACCGTGCTGCCCTCCTCTGGATAATCTTGACAATAAGCCCTCAACATTGTCTTTAACGTCTGATGCCACCGTTCTAATGCTCCCTGTGATTCTGGATGGTGCACAGTTGATTTAAATTATTTTACTCCTCAGCTATCCATAACCTCCTTGAATAATCGAGGTAAAATTTGATCCTTGATCCGATTGTATTTCTGTGGGTAGTCTATATCTAGTAAATATTTAATTAACTCCTCCACAATCTTTTTAGCTGTAATATTGCATAAGGAAATGACCTCTGGAAATCTATTAGATACATCTATTATAGTCAAAAGATATTGATTCCCACTTTTCGTTTCAGGAAGCGGTCCTACACAATCAATTCAGACCCTTGTAAAAGGTTCCTCAAATGCTGGAATGAGTATTAAGGGCTCTGGTTTTGTCACCGTTTGAGGTTTCCCTATCACTTGGCATATGTGACATGATCAACAAAATTTAACTACATCTTTATGTAGCCCAGGCCAATAAAATGTTTTTGTATTTTACTTACTCCCAAATGTCCTCCTACTGGTACCTCATGTGCTACTCGCAACACCTCCTTTCTATAACCTCCCAGCAATACCGCTTATGAACATCTGCCCACTTTTCATCTGTCTGCATATGTAACGGTCTCCATTTTCTCATTGAGGCATCATTTTTAAGGTAATAACATTCTGGTATACACTCAGAATCCTTTTCCGTGTATGCTTTATGATACATCCATTTTATTACTATATCTTTCTGTTGTAACTCTGCCAACTTTCCTGAACTAAAATATCCGCCTCATCCTCCACCTGTTCTTGTTCTTTTCCAACCACTGGATCAAAAATTGTTTCTGATAATTAAATCTTTGTCTGTAGGCTTTAGGCATTAGTTCATGTGCACCTAAGATGGATTTATTTTACCTCCTCATACTTCCCAGATACCTCCTCTGATAGTGATGCAAACACTTCACTAACTCTACCTACCAACTTTGTTTGAATCAGTAATACCCACATGTCCTGTGGCCATTTCATTTGTTTAGCCACCTTCTCAAATGAAATGAAAGAGGCTTCTACATCCTTCTCACCAAACCTTGGCAATGCTTGGACCTATTTAAATAGATCCCCACTAGGCCTTCGACTACGAAACTCTTGCTCTTTCTCACTGTCCTCATCACTATACTCAAACTGTATTTTTCTCTTTACCTTCACCAATTTTAACTGATGTTCACTTTTCATGGCCAGTTTCTGAAGTTCAAAGTCTCTCTCTTTGTTTTTTTCCCTTTCCTCTCTCTCCTTTTCTTTTACACTTTCCTCTCTTTCTCTCATTTTTTGGCTATTCTTTCCTTTTCCTTTTCCTCTCTCTCTCCTTTTCTTGTGCCCTGATCTGTAATTCAAGCAGCTTTAATTTTTTTTCATGTTCAAGCTGTTTCATCTGTAATTGAACTGTTGCCAGTTCCAATGACTCTGACTGTGTCTCAGGCAAGTTTAAATGCTCAGCTACCTCCACAATTACCTCTTCTTTCCGTACTTTGTCAGGCAATGTTAAGTGCAATGTTTTTGCCAATTCTATTTGTCAGGTACTGCATGTGGCCTTCTCCACCCCCAAAAACATCTGTGCCTCTGAAAGAGCCATTTTCCACAACACACTCCCTATTTAAACTTGAATAAATACCTGAAAAGCAAACACAAATATGCTCACCCCTCACTGTCTGTTCGCTAAGCTAACGCAATCACAAACGATAGACTTTTATCCCAGATGAGCCCCCAATTTTTTATGTGCCAGGGCTTAGAAACTCCAAAGTGTATTATGAAGTTCACCTGACCTATAACCTTTATGTTGAATTTGGCTAGGATGAGCAAATCAGGTGTGATTCATCAGACTCCCTCGGCACTTTAATCAAAACAAGGTTTATTCTAAGAATATAGAATATAAACGAAAGGAACATTGGGGTACAAGTCCCTGCTGGGACTCCTAATTCTCTGCCTTCCACAATCTTCAGCAATTGCTTATTGTAAGGAGTTGGCCCACTCCTCAAAGTGGGTGAGATGCTTCATTGACATTTCATTCCCTCCTATGACCAAGCATTGCCTTAAATTCTGTCTCTTTCTCCTATATGAATTGAATCCAAGATGAGGGTCATTGCATACTGTTACGATCGTATTAGGGACCGTTAACACTTAAAGAAAATAACCGAACACCCAATTAACCAACTGAACTCCTCTACAAGTTTTTGGGTTTTTCAATAAAAACAAACTTTATCATATATAATAAAGAATTAGCAATAGGCACAATTAACTTAATACTTTAACTTATAAAGACTTATACTATAAATTCAGTTCAACTTTTTACTTTCCTCAAGATTTCTCTCTTATTACAAAATCTTGAAGACTTATTCGCATTTTCTGGGACCAAGCCAAAAGGTATGTCATAGAGTCATCGAGGTCTACAGCACAGAAAAGGCTCTTTGGCCCACCTCATCTACGCTGGTCAAAAACAACCACCCAAGTATTCTAATCCCATTTTCCAGCACTTGGCCCATAGCCGTGTTTGTCTTGGCATTGCAAGTGCACATCTAAATACTTCTTAAATGTTACAAAGGTCTCGGTCTCCATTACTCTTTCAGTCAGTGAGTTCCAGACTCCCACCACTCTCTGGCTGAAAATGTTTTTCCTCACATCCCCTCTAAACCTCCTGCCCCTTACCTGAAATCTAGATCCCCTGGTCATTGATTCCTCCACCAAAGGGAAATGTTTCTTCTTGTCTACTCTATCAATGCCCTTCATTATTGCATATATTTCAATCATATCCCCACTCAGTCTCCTCTGCTCCAAGGAAAACAGCACCAGTCTATCCAATCTCTCTTCATAGCTAAAACTCTCCAGCCCAGGCAACATCCTGGTAAATCTCCTCTGCACCCTTTCCCATGCTATCACATCCCTCCTACAATATGGATTCTAGAACTGCACACAATAGTCTAGCTGTGGCCAAACAAATATTTAATAATATAATAATAATTGCTTATTGTCACAAGTAGGCTTCAATGAAGTTACTGTGAAAAGCCCCTAGTCGCCACATTCCGGCTCCTGTTCGGGGAGGCCGGTACGGGAATTGAACCCGCCCTGCTGGCCTTGTTCTGCATTACAAGTCAACTGTTTAGCCCACTGTGCTAAACCAGTGAGGGTATGGGGGGGAAATCCCCTCCCCTCCCGGTGGCCATCAAGGTGACGGTTGCAGTGAACATCTACGCCATGGGGTCGTTCCAGGTGCCGAGTGGGGATCTGTCTGGGATTTCATAGACCTCGTTGCACAGGTGCTTTCGCGCCGTCACGGAGATCCTATATGACCAGGCAGCATCCATGTCAATGTGGACCGAGACCACCAGGATGCCCGCCCAGTGGAGTTCGCCGCCATTGCTGACGGGGGCAGCACGGTAGAACAGTGGTTAGCACAGTTGCTTCACAGCTGCAGGATCTCAGGTTTGATTCCCGGCTTGGATCACTGTCTGTGCAGAGTCTGCACGTTCTCCCCGTGTCTGCGAGGGCTTCCTCCGGGTGCTCCGGTTTCCTCCCACATAGCAAAGATGTGCAGGTTAGGTGGATTGGTCATGATAAATCGCCCTGAGTGTCCAAAAAGTATCATACTGAGAGGCTCGCCCGCATCGCGGCGGCCTGCTGCGTCCCCCATAAAATCGCACAGCAGAGGGGCGACGTGCTGAAGGAGGAGAATGAACACCAGGCCTCGACCGATGAGGTGGATGTGGGTGGGCGAGGGTGGGCAGGACATGGGACCCACACAGGCACAGGAGACCGCATGACGTGTGCGCCAGGGCCAGCGCGCATGGGACGCTCTGATCGCTTCGAGGTTCACCAACTAGAGGAGGAGCGGGTCATTGGCCAGGGGCATGGACACTGCATCCCACGCCATACCCCCTCCCTCCCCAGCCACACCCACGCCTGCAATCCCCTGTGTGATACATACCTGCCGCAATATGGGGTGGGGGCACTGGGTTGGCAGTAACACCAGGTCTGGTCCATTGGATGGAGGATGATGACAACCCCTCTGCAATGAGCTCTGGTGCTCAGCATCGTTTGACAACGCCTGACTCCTACCCATAGTAGCACTTTCCAGTCATTCCTGCATGCGAGCTGGCCATTCCATCGTATGGTTCCATTGAATACTTGGGGTGATGGAGGTGGTGACAGTCGGAGGGAGGGGGGGGCACCCATAAAGTCTACTCATTATCCCCCCACCTGCCCTACCCCACCGCACCCCATCTCTGGCCAGCCCCCAGCCTGCCCCTCACACCCATCGGACAGAGCACCGAGGCAGGTTGTAACAGTGTAAACAGGTGTTGAATGTGACAACGCATTAACAGATTTGTGCCCTAGCTCCTGTCACTAAACTGTGCCCTGTACAACTGTGCCCTGTACCCGTGCCAACTTAACTGGTGTTTAACTTTCTGACCTAGGGCCCTAATGCTATGTCTTGGTGGATCCCTAAATGGTATAGCAGGAATGGAGGTGGCCTGCTGTGATTCCCACCCTGCAACCTGGGTTCCAGTTGGCGGCCATCTTCTGGGGTGACCGAGCCTGGGTGGGCCTGGCAGCTGCTTGGGTTTCCCAGGTGGTGTGTGATGCACTATCAATTACGACGAGACGAGAGTACAGAGTAATCGAGGCTTTATTAAGCAGAGATGTGTTGCCTCCTGCAGTTGCTGCCGAAATGGCTGCAGCTTGCTGAGCACACACATTTATACTCTGCCTACTGGGCGGAGCCAGCAGGCAGGGATTGTTGCTGCTAACTTTAGCCTTAGTTTAATTGCTCTTGTTCTATCACCTTTGCTCTTGAGTCGCCAGGTATCTTTCTGATACCGCCACGTGGTTCAAGTCCGAGTAATGATCAATAATCCAACACACCGCTTAGTAAGAGTTAAATCAACGCACATTTATTATATACAGTAATCAATACTTATGCATAAATTCTATTTCTAAGCTACTTCCTACAACTAACAGGCCAATACTTAACTTTGGAAATGGCCCACCAGGTCAGGGAAACGAATGGCCTTTCGTTTGGGTTCTGAGCCTGCGGGATTCGAAGCTGGTGCAGTTCGATAGCTAGGAGCGCCTATCTCGTAGCGAGCGTTGAAGTAAGACTTACGATTTGAGCGGCTGTTGCAGAAGGGTGCAGGAGGCAGAAGGGGTTGCTGAAGGGTGTCCAAGGGTCGATTTGAACTTGGACTCTATTCTTATAGTCCCCAGGGGCTTCCCGCCTTTCGGGGCGGACCCTGTACCTGGTTCTAAGTGATTGGACTTTGTCCGAATCACTTGGTTCGATATTCTCCAATGCTGGAGCGATTCCTTCATCGATGGGCGGTCTTGGGGTGATGTTCACCTCTCTTTGTGTAGGCTCCTGTTGGCGCCGAAAAGTCTGGGTTGGCTTTGTGTGTCTAATTTGTTGCACATTGTTCCCGGGGATTGCTAATTAGTATTCAGATGGCTGGTGTTTTGTTATGCTGATGGCTGCAGGTATCGATCTTGTCTGGCCTTCACAGAGGCGAATACACAGTTTTACCTGCAGCTGCTTGTTTTAGTCCTGTTGGCTGATTTTCCCATCAGTCTTTTCCGTTTGCCATTTTAAATCGGAGTTAGCCATTCTAAATCGGGAGTTAGCCATTTTAACTGGCTACAGGGTCTACCCCCGTACCTGTAGTACAGGAGCCTTACCGTATTACCTCTCATATACGTATTATACAAACTGTGGTGACTACCACATTCACCCCCTGTTAAAAAGGAGTCCAGCGGGGGTGGTGGAAAACTATTTACATGGCATGTGAGCATTTTTAAAGAGTACAGTTTGGCGAAAGTTCACAAATTTAGTAGGTCGGGTGCTTTGATCCTCCGTTGTGAGCGCCGCAGTCCCGGTGGTGATGCAGGCGCCAGCTTGGTCGCCTGTGACTCCGGGAGCGTGTAGTCCTCATCCTCATCCCCGGGTGGAACCAATGGGAGGACAGATCGTCCTGGAGCGGGGGCTGTGGTGAGGTGCGCTGGGGGGAGGGTGGGTGGCGCCGGGGGTGGGGAACCAGCTGGTGCCAGGTCCCTGAGGGAGACTGTGTCTTGGCCGTCATCGGGGTACTGCAGGTTTGCATGTAGCAGCTGTACCCTTTCGACCAACGGGTCCGCCTTGTGGAGCCGCACGTGCTTGCGGAGGAGGACAGGTCCTGGGGCTGCCAGCCACGTTGGGAGCGAAACCCCGGAGATGGACTTCCTAGGGAAGGCAAGGAGATGTTCATGGGGGGTTTCATTAGTCGCAGTGCAAAGTAGCGATCGGATGGAGTGAAGGGCGTCGGGGAGGACTTCCTGCCAGAGGGTGACCGGGAGACCTTTAGACCGTAGGGCCAGCAGGACGGCTTTCCAGACCGCCCCATTCTCCCTCTCCGCCTGCCCGTTTCCTCGGGGGTTGTAGTTGGTCGTCCTGTTCGAGGCAATGCCCTTGCTGAGCGGGAACTGACGCAGCTCATCACTCATAAAGGAGGATCCCCGGTTGCTGTGGACGTCAGCGGGGAAACCGAAGAGTGAAGATGCTATTGAGGGCTTTGATGACTGTGGCAGACGTCATATAGGGGCTTGGGATGGTGAAGGGGAATCTGGAGTATTCAACGACACGTTCAGGGAGTACGTGTTTCGGTCGGAGGAGGGGAGGGGCCCTTTGAAATCCATGCTGAGGCGTTCAAAGGACGGGAGGCCTTCACCAGGTGCGCTCGGTCTGGCTGGTAGAAGTGCGGTTTGCACTCCGCGCAGACCTGGCAGTCTTTGGCGACCAAACTGACTTCTGCAATGGAGTAGGGTAGGTTGCGGGCCTTTATGAAGTGAAAAAACCGGGTGACCCCTGGGTGACAGAGACCATCGTGTTGGGCCCGGAGTCGGTCCACTTGTGCTCGGGATAGGTACCTCGTTGAGCTTACAGGGGCAGTACAAAATCTCGTAATTGTAGGTGGAGAGCTCGATCCTCCACCTCAAGATTTTATCATTTTTGATCTTGCCCTGCTGTGTATTATTGAACATGAAGGCAACCGACCGTTGGTCCGTGAGGAGAATGAATCTCCTGCCGGCCAGGTAATGCCTCCAATGCCGCACAGCTTCAACGATGGCTTGGGCCTCCTTTTTGACAGAGGAGTGCCGAATTTCGGAGGCATGGAGGGTGCGGGAAAAGAATGCCACGGATCTGCCTGCCTGGTTGAGGGTGGCGGCCAGATCGACATCTGATGCATCACTCTCGACTTGAAAGGGGAGGGTCTCGTCGACCGCGTGCATTGTGGCCTTGGCGATGTCGGCCTTGATACGGTTGAAGGCCTGGTGGGCCTCAGCCGTCAAGGGGAAAACTGTGGAGTGGATGAGTGGGCGGGCCTTGTCCGCTTAGTTAGGGACCCACTGGGCGTAAGATGAGAAGAACCCCAGGCATCGTTTGAGGGCCTTGGGGCAGTGGGGGAGGGGGAGTTCCATGAGGGGGAGCATGCGACCGGGGTCGGGCCCTAGAACTCCATTTTGCACTACATAGCCAAGGATGGCTAAGCGGTTGGTGCTGAACACGCACTTCTCCTTGTTATACATGAGGTTCAGGAGTTTGCCGGTGTGGAGAAATTTGAAACGGTTAGCGTCGTGGTCCTGCTGGTCGTGGCCGCAGATGGTAATGTTATCGAGGTAGGGGAAGGTGGCCCGCAATCAGTACCGGTCAACCATTCGGTCCATCTCCCGTTGGAAGACCGAGACCCCATTAGTGACACCAAAGGGAACCCTAAGGAAGTGGTAACGGCGGCCGTCTGCTTCGAACGCAGTGTATTGGCGGTCCGCCTTTCGGATGGGGAGCTGGTGGTAGGCAGATTTCAGGTCCACTGTAGAGAAGACCCTGTACTATGTAATCTGATTGACCATATCAGATATGGGTGGGAGAGGGTACGCGTCGAGCTGTGTGTACCGATTGATGGTCTGACTGTAGTCAATGACCATCCTGTATTTCTCCCCAGTCTTTACAACTACCACTTGGGCTCTCCAGGGGCTGTTGCTGGCCTCAATGATGCCTTCCCGCAGTAGCCGCTGGACCTCCGATCTGATGAAGGTCCTGTCCTGGGCACTGTACCGTCTACTGGTGGCGATGGGCTTGCAATCCGGGGTGAGGTTTGCAAACAGGGAGGGTGGGTCGACCTTAAGGGTCGTGAGGCTGCATACGGTGAGGATGGTAGGGGTCCGCCGAATTTTAGAGTTAGACTTTGGAGGTTGCACTGGAAGTCCAAGCTTGGGGTTGGCTGGGGGCGGCTGCTGGTGGGGCTCACGATGTCCATGAGGGGGGTGCATGCGGTCGGGGCGTACACTTGTACATTACGGGAGGCTACCGTTAGTGAGGTTGCGAGTTTCTTAGTCGCTGCGAGGTCGAGCGTACCCCCTTCTAAGGCGCTGGCGGATGTACGCCGACTCTATGCCGTAACAAAAGCGTCCCTGATTAGGAATTCAGTATGTTCAACGGCCGAAACTGCCTGGCAATCGCAGTTCCTCGCCAGGGCGTGCAGGGCATGCCAAAAATCGTCCAATGACTCACCGGGGAGTTGTTGCCACGTGGACAGGAGGTGCCTGGCGTAGAGTTTGTTGATCGGCCGGATGTAGCTCTCTTTCAGAAGCGCCATGGCCGCAGTGTAGTTGGGCGCATCCCGGATAAGGGGAAAAATATCGGAGCGCAACTGTGTGTACAGGATCTGGAGTTTCTGTGCTTCTGAAGGTTGTTCTGTCACTGCTCTGATGTAGGCTTCAAAGCAAGCTAGCCAGTGGTCAAAGGCCGCGTGGCATTGTCTGCTTGAGGGTGCAGCTGCAGGCGATCTGGCTTGATGTGTAGGTCCATCGCTGTAAAATCTCTGCTTAATAAATTGATGCACTATCAATTACGACGAGACGAGAGTAGAGAGTAATCGAGGCTTTATTAAGCAGAGATGTGTTGCCTCCTTCAGCTGCTGCCGAAATAGCTGTAGCTCGGTGAGCACACACATTTATACTCCGCCTACTGGGCGGAGCCAACAGGCAGGGATCTACTCCCGTACCTGTAGTACAGGAGCCTTACCATATTACCTCTCATATACGTATTATACAAACAGTGGTGACTACCACAGTGTGGTGCCGCCCTGTTCTGCCTGCTGCCTACCAGATGCGCCAGGGACACGACGGGGAGAGTCCAAGGTGCTGCGGTGTTCCGGCACCTCCCTGCGGGTGTCACCGGCAAGGGCCCCATCACGTGCTCCTCCCTCGGGGTGCTTTTTGGGACAGGGGTGCGAGCGGAGTTATCTCCTAAGGCTCCCCGCCACCTGACGCTGCGTGTCCTGGAGGCCCACTCTGGTCTCAACCAGCGTCTGCATGCTCGCAGCCATGGAACACAGGGAGTGGACCATCTTTCAATTGGGACTGCGCCACATCACCCATTGACTGTGCCTCCACCTTCTGGGTCTGTGTCACATCAGCCAGTGACTGGCCATCTCCCTCTGGGACTGGGTCACCTCCCTCTGTGTCTGTTCCATGTCGGACAGGGCTTGAGCAATGCCGCCGACGTTCCCAGCCATGGCCTGTTGTGACTGAGCCACACTCAAGAGCACCGTTGCAATTTCCAGGTGGCTCGCGCCATAGTTGCCTGTGAGGCAACAACCCTGCCCTGGGCCTCGGCTGCCAGCGCCTGCACAGAATGCTTCAGGCCTTGGACATGTTGACCCATAGCCAAAACCTTCGCCCCCCAATGCCTCCACTGCAGACGCCACCCATGGGGAGTTGGCCTGGGTGGCACGCATGGTCGGCAACACCTCCTGCTTCTGCAAGCGGTTGGACTCCTCCAAATACAGGTACTGGATGCTCACCAACGCCCCTCATATAGTCCCTGGCTCTGCGACTCAATCTCCACGATCAATGCGACTGCCCGTTCCAGAAGCCCAAAACCCGTCTGGACGCAGTGATTTCCTGCGGTCGGCCTGCCCTCCAACTGTCCACGCCCTCAGGTGTTACCTCCACCTGCTGTACCGGTGATCAGCGGTGTGGTACCCACCAGATAGTGTCCCAGGAGCCTCTTCACTGGAGTGCCCAACCGTGGTGCGTGTCTCTGCTATGGTAGAGGGTGTTGGAGATAGCTGTGGCAGGAAATCAGTGTCGTCCTCAGACTTGAGCTCCGGGGTGTCCTGCGCCTCGGGTCAAAGGCTGCCATCTGAGCTGCTCTCGTCGTCAGTACTCGGCTTACGGGGGTGCTCTGACTATGGCACTGGCTGAGAGCGGGGAATACCAGATGGACCTACCCAATCTCCAGCGAGTCCTGCAAGACACAAGACAAGATGCACGATTAGACCGCGGGCCAGGATGTAATGTGGGGGTGCAAGGGGTGTGGGGCTGAGGGTGGTGGTGAGGGTGGTTGGGGGGTGTCACGGGGAACAGCGTCTCAGCAGGGTCTCACGCTCACGCCCAAACTCCACCCCGGCGATGACCTCCCTTTTCTCCGGGCCACCGACCACGTCCAGGCTCCTCTGCTCTGCCACGGTCAGGGGCCGCTGGTCCAGCGGTCCCCCTCCAGTTTTCTGCATTCCCGTCGGTTATGAGCGGCCTTCTCCTGGCTTGGGGGGGGGGGGTGCAAACGGAAAACGGATAGTCGGATACATGCAGCCCGAGAGGCTGGGTAGCTGGTGGCCTCAGTGAACAGGGCACCTGGCCATAGCGACCGGTGTGGGTACCGGCATGTGGTGCAGGGTGGGGATTTGGCCGTCCTCTGGGTTGTGGGGGGTGGGGCCGAAGGGTTACAGGTGTGTGGGATGGGGTTAGTGCCAGAGGCACAGTGCTGCTTACTCACCCTGGCCACCCTGAGTAGGTTGTGCAGTTCTTTTCAGCACTGCTGCCGGTCTGGACAGTGTTGCTGGTGGCGCTGACCACCTACCTGCGTCAGGTACGATGAATGGCGGTAGCTGGCAGCCTCATTCCCGGACCATGGTTTCCCGGCTCTCCTCCACCATGTCCAAGAGGGTCTCCAGCTCGGCATTGGTGAAGCATGGTGCCATGTGTCTTGCTGCCATCTTGTTGGCTGGGATGGTGTGTGTGGGGAGTGAAGTGTGTATACGCAGCTTTAGCTTGTCAGCCTCCTGGATGTCAATCGCAAAACTGACAAATCTCATACCAGGTGCTAGTCCCTCAACATTAGCTGAATCGCTCCAGGTGCGGCGCCAGTTTTGCTGACGTGGAAGTCTCCGAATCCTGCGCCGTTAGTCTCAGAAATGGAGAATCTAGTCTGTGCTTCCTGTTGACACGGAAACATTAAATCTTAAGAGCTTTTACTAGTAAGGATTTAATGCTGTAAGAATGAATAACAGTGTAGAAGATTGAAGACTGGTGGATTCACGACCTGTATAAAACAATAGAGAAAGTGAGGGGCATTCCTTTTCCCTTGTGAGAAGTATAGCTAGCCAGTGCCATACCTTGTTTTTCTATTGATGAAGCACCTCTAAATTTAGTGCCATTCCATCCTGGCATATTTGGAATCTGGAATCAATAGTATATGTAATAGTGTGCGGGATTCTACGACCCTGCACGCTGGAATCATGCCTGACGTGGGGTCGGAGAATAGCCGTTCACGCCGGAAATCCGCTGCGACGGTGCTTCCGCGGACCCGCCAGTCCCATGCGCACGTGGTCGACACGGCGCTGGTTGGGGGCCGTTGGAACAGGCCCCCGAAGCGATTCTCAGCGATCGACTGGCCAAACTCCCGCTGGCGTGGTTTCATGTAGTACCACCCGAAGGGAGCTGGGACCCGCGGTGGCGGTTCTGGTGGGGGGCGGGGTTATCTGACTCCGGGGAGGGGCCTCAGCGGTAGCCAGGCCCGGCATCGGGGGCCACCGATCGGCGGGTCATCGCGATCTGGGAGGGACCTACCTTCCTCCGCGCGGGCCTGCTGTGTGGCTCCGCCATGTCGGCGGCGCCCGCGCCGAGGTGGGCTGCCGCGCACATGCGCGGACCAGCTTGCGGCTGCCGTGCGTCCTCGCCCGTTTTCCGGCGGGTGTGGGGACTTAGTCCCCAGAAGGGAGAATCCCGCCCAGTCTGACTAAATGCATGTTCTATTCTATTCTCCCCTTTGAGATGTCATTACAGTTGTCTCAAAGCAGTAGATGGCAGTATTTACCAACAAAGCAGAGTAAACCAAAGCCTACAGCAGCTGATCAAAAATGACAGCACAATATCCTTAATGCCACAGATTAGCTGTTCTATAGCGTCCAACTGGTTGACTAGAACATGGAAATGATCCATTTTAAAAAATTTAGAGTACCCAATTATTTTTTTCCAATTAAGGGCAATTTAGCGTGACCAATCCACCAACTCTGCACATCTTTGGGTTGTGGGGCTGAGACCCACGGGAAATGATCCATAAGCTTAGCTGAAGTATCCATTAATCAATCAGCTATTTGAAATTTAATGGCCTAAACTAGGAACTGATATTAAATGGCGCCCGTGGAGAGAACAGAGTAGTTAACATTTCGGGTTGAACCCTTTCTTAAAACTGGAGGCTATTACAGATGAAAAGCATTTAAAAAAGGAAGATAAAGAAGGAAATGAGAGACAAAGTCACATATAGATGCAACAAAAGTAATGGAATGGCTTGTAAAGTGTTTAAATGGAAAACTGGTGGTGATTAAATAGAAGAGTGATATTAACATGAGACAGCAGGAGCATGTATAAGAGATGGGGTGAGAAAGCAAGCAAGAAGAACATAAGAATTGGAGGAAAAACAAGATCATACTGACACGAGCTGCTTCGCCATTCAGTATGATCATGATGGATCTTGGGCGGGGCACCACGGTGGCTCATTGGTTAGCACCGCTGCCTCATGGCGCCACGGTCCCAGGTTCGATCCCGGCTCTGGGCCACTGTCCGTGTGGATTTTGCACATTCTCCCCGTGTTTGCGTGGGTTTGGCCCCCACAACCCAAAGATGTGCAGGGTAGGTGGATTGGCCATGCTAAATTGCCCCTTAATTGGAAAAAATGAATTGGGTACTCTAAATTTATTTTTAAAAAATGATTGATCTTGGGCTTCAACTCCACTTTCGTGCATGCCTTTGATTCCCTGAGAAATTAAAAACCTGCTAAATGGTCAGAGAGACAGGCAAACTATTTTATTCCTCTCTGTAAGCAGAAGGTGTTTTCCCAAATTGATGGTTTGTGTGATCCAATTTACAAATCACTTGCAGCAAATTCATGTTTTGGTGAACTGAAGTCATTTTATTTCACATTCAAATCCCAGGAGAAGAGTGTTCACAACTTCCTACTACATGCACACACACACACCCCAGATGCCCCTTTCACACCCCACCTGTACATACTCATTCACCCACACACATCCACCCACACACACATCCACCACACACACACACCCACCCACACACACATACACACAACACACAGACACTCCCCCACACACACACAGCCCCCCCCCACGCACACCCTGTGCACACACACCCCTGCACTCATACAACCTCAAACACACACCCCACACACACATACCCACACACTCATACCCCACCCGCACACACCCCACCCACGCACACCTCACCCACACACCCCATACACATACCCCGTACACACACACCCCACCCACACACCCCGTACACACACACACACTCGTTGACCACACTATCACAGCCTATATATGTGTGGTTACGTTAATGATGGTACAACTCTACCCTCTGAGGTTGGGAATTCCTATGATTCACATTCCTCTGAGTGGAGAAATTTCTCCTCATCATCAAACTGTGCCCCTTAATCTACTTTCCCCCACCTGAGGAAATGTCTCAGTATCCAATCTGTAAAGTCCCTTCATATTCTTCCATGTTTCAAGGAGATCACCTCTCTTTCTTCTGAACTCCAGGGGACATAGGCTCAGTTTGGAGAGCTGGTGCTCCTTTGCTGTAACAATTCTGTGAATTTGTGATTCAGTTTACTCAGCCACTCATCATAGGACAACCTATGTCTCTTCTGAGAGCAGCACTGTGGCACAGTGGTTAGCACTGCTGCCTCACAGCGCCAGGGACCCGGGTTCAATTCCAGCCTGGGGTCACTGTTTGTGTGCAGTTTGTACGTTCTCCCCATGTCTACATGGGTCTCCTCCAGGTGCTTTGCTTCCCTTCCACAGCCTAAAGGTGTGCGGGTTAGATGGATTGGCCATGATAAATTTCCCCTTGGTGTCCAAAGATGTGCAGGTTAGATTATGGGTTACGGGGATAGGGCAGGGTGGATGGGGGAGTGGACATGGGTTGGTGCTGACTCGATGGACCGAATGGTTTCCTGCTTCACTGTCGGGATTCTATGAGTCCAAGGGATCCATCTTGTGAACCTTCACTGTATTGCCTCCAGTGCAAGTGAATATGGAGGCCAAAATTGCACACACTATTCCAGCGACTGGATTTTACAGCCCCTCACATATGTGTTTTCAGCAGAGAGGAAATGTAAAACATGAAGGGTGGTATGTCTCCTTGCGCACTCCCCAACCTTGCCCCTATAATACGGTGGGTGCTGAAATTGACAGCCCGCCCTCCATATTTAAATAAATAATAAATAGGTAATGGAGCTTGTTACCAAACCAATTGATCCGTAATTCACTCTGCTTACACCCTAAAATGGTTGCTATGATGTGGAGATGCTGGCGTTGGACTGGGATGGGCACAGTAAGAAGTCTTACAAGACCAGGTTAAAGTCCAACAGGTTTGTTTGGAGTCACGGGGCTGGATTCTCCGCCCCGCCGTGCCACATTTCTGTTTCAGCACAACGGCGGGCTGCTCCGTTACGCCAGCTAATCAATGGAGTTTCCCATTGTGGGGCAGCCCCATGCTGTCGGGAAACCTCCGGTCTGCTGGCAAAATGTAGCATCCCGCTGGCAGAGAATCCAGCCCACTATCTTTCGGAGCGAGCTCCTTCATCAGGTGAGTGAAGAGGTGGGTTCCACAAACTCGTATATAGATAAAGTCAATGATGATACTTTGAATGCAAGTCTTTGCAAGTAATTAAGTCTTTACAGGTCCAGATGGTGCAACTGGAGAGAGGTTAAATTATCACAGGTTAAAGATTAAAGAGGTGTGAATTTTCTCAAGCCAGGACAGTTGGTAGGATTTCGCAAGCTTAGGCCAGATGGTGGGGGGTGAATGTAATGTGACATGAATCCAAGGTCCCGGTTGATGCCGTACTCATGTGTGCTGAACTTGGCAATCAGTTTCTGCTCGCCGATTCTGCGTTATCGCGCGTCCTGAAGGCCGCCTTGGTAAACGCTTACCCAAAGATCAGAGGCTGAATGCCCTTGACTGCTGAACTGTTCCCCGACTGGAAGGGAACATTCCTGCCCGGTGATTGTCACGCGATGTCCATTCATCTGTTGTCTCAGCTTCTGCATGGTCTCGCCAATGTACCATGCCTCGGGACATCCTTTCCTGCAGCGTATGAGGTAGACAACGTTGGCCGAGTCGCACGAGTATGTACCACGTACCTGGTGGGTGGTATTCTCACACGTAAGCACGGTAGCTCAGTGGATAGCACTGTTGCTTCATAGCGCCAGGTTCCCAGTTTCGATTGCCGGCTTGGTCACTGTGCGGAGTCTGCACGTTCTCCCCGTGTCTGCGTGGGTTTCGTCCGGGCGCTCCAGTTTCCTCCCACAAGTCCCGAAAGACATGTTGTCAGGTGAATTGGATATTCTGAATTCTCCTTCTGTGTACCCGAACAGGCGCCGGAATGTGACGACTAGAGGCTTTTCACAGTAAATTAATTGCAGTGTTAATGTAAGCCTACTTGTGACAATAAAGATTACTTTTACTTTATTTTAATGGTGGTATCCATGTCGATGATCTGGCACGTCTTGCAGAGGTTGCCATGGCAGGGTTGTGTGGTGTCGTGGTCGCTATTCTCCTGAAGGCTGGGCAATTTGCTGCAAACAATGGTCTGTTTGACGTTGCGCGGGTGTTTGCAGGCAAGTAGTGGGGGGGGTGGGGATGGCCTTGGCAAGATATTCATCTTCACCGATGATGTGTTGAAGACTGCGAAGAAGATGTTGTAGTTTCTCTGCTCCGAGGAGGTACTTCCCCGGAACGGAGAAACTACGTCATCTTCTTCGTAGTCGTGTGTCCATTGAGCCTGATGTCTGTTTCATGTGCCCCTGTTTAATCATTCACATGGGCCTCTCTGCCAAACCATTCGATGCCCAATGGATGTAGTAAATCCCATTGCTATTCACAAAAGCGGCAACTCTTCACTCGTGAAAGAGGTCCCATTATTGCTCAGGAGTACCTCTGGAATTCCGTAGGTGGAAAATGAAATGCACAGCCACTCAATGGTCACCCGTGAGGTGATCGTTGCCATCTTGTGGACCTGCAGCCACTTTGAGTGGGTGACCATCAGGACGAGAAATATCGAACCCAAAAAGGGACCGGCGAAATCGGTGTGCACATGGGCCTAAGGGCACCCTGACCACTCACAGGGGTATGGGGGTCCCTTCACGGGGAGCTTCTGGTGCTCCTGACATATGGAGCACTGCTGGGCCAAAGTCTCTCTATCCATGTCCAACCCTGGCCACCAGACGTTGCCTCTCACCAGCATATTCATTTTGGACACTCCAGAATGTCCATTGTAACGGTCCTTCAGCACAGCAGCCTGTCCCTTCACTGGGACAACAACCCTGGGGCCCCACACGAGTATGTCAGGCTCCACGGTCAACTCTGACAATTTAGAGGAGAACATCTTCGACTCCAGTGGTAGTTGCCGATGCTGCCCAGCCTATAGCACCAGGTGACTCACCTTTGTAAGTACAGGTTCGGTTTGCGTTCAGTCACAACCACGTGAGGCACTGATGGGCAAGGAGTCCATGAAGTTCTGGACAGCAGTGACTTTGTCCGGCATAGGAGGATTTGTAGACTCGATCTGCAGGGGAAGATGGCTTAACGCATCAGCATGCACAATCTGGGTCTCTGGGCGGTGCTCAAAAGTGTATTCATAAGCAGCCAATAACAGAGCCCAGCACTGAATTATTGCAGACACTATTGGTGGGATCGCCTTGTCTTCACTGAAGAGGCTGCGGAATGGCTTGTGATAAGTAACGATAAACAAATGGCGGCCATAGACGTATTGACAGAATCGCTTTACATTGAATACGACCACCAGACTGGTCAAAATATGTCAACACCCTGAAGAAGACAACCACCTCTTCACCACAACGTGGGTCGTGCCCCTAGCCCATGGCTGGCGTTTTTTCAAAAGCAAGTGGAAGGGGGGGCCTGGATAGTAGCCAAATTTGGAATGAAGTGCCAATAATAAGTCACTAATCCAAGGAACGAGCGTCTACATGTAGTGCACAGGCCAGAATCACCTTCAGCTGAGTCCGGGGACAGTGGGACAGGCGGCCACCTGTTCACCCGGAGCCATGAGATTGCTTTGCCAGATAAGGCAAACAAGAATCCAAAGAGCTACTACAAATCCATAAAGGGCAAAAGAGTAACAAGAGAGAGATTAAGGCCTCTTAAGGATCTACAAGGTCATCTATGTGCAGATCCATAAGAGATGGGTGAGATCCTAAATTAATATTTCTCATCGGTATTTACTGTTGAGAAAGGCTTGGATGTTAGGGATCTTGGGGAAATAAATAGTGATGTCTTGAGGAGTGTAAATGTTACACATAAGGAGGTGCTGGAAGTCTTAAAGTGCATCAAGGTAGATAAATCCCCGGAACCTGATGAAATGTGGGAGGTGAGGGAGGAAATTGTGGATCCTTTAGCAGAGATATTTGAATCGTCGACAGCCACAGGTGAGATGCCTAAAGATTGGAGGGTAGCAAATGTTGTGCCTTTGTTTAAGAAGGCACGCAGGGAAAAGCCTGGGAACTACAGACTGGTGAGCCTAACGTCTGTGGTGTGTAAGTTGTTAGCAGGTATTCTGAGAGACAGGGGCAGGGTTCTCCGGAGAAACCCCGGGGGGGGCAACGCGAATCCCGCCCCGACACCAGCTGTCGTATTCTCTGGTGCCGTTTTTCAGGCGGGGGCGAGATTCACGCCACTCTGGTCAGGGCCGTTGCCAGCGCACACCCCCCCCGGCAATTTTCCGGGCCCCGATGGGCAGGGCGGCCGGCCGTTTTTGGCCAGTCCCGCCGGCGTGAATCACTCACCTCTGACACCGGCGGGACCAGGCAGGTAAGTCGGCGGTGCGGTCCTGGGTGTATGAGGGGGGGGGGCGGGGAGATCCGGGAGGGGGGGGGGGGGCACGGTGGCCTGGCCCACGATCGGGCCCACCGATCTGCGGGCGGGCCTGTTCTGTGGGGGCAATTCTTCCTTCTGCGCCGGCCCCTGTAGAGCTCCGCCATGGTCGGCGCGGAGAAGCGAACCCCCCCGCGCATAGCGCCAAAATACGGTCAGCACCTGCGCGGAACCACGCCGGCGGTTCCGCGCATGTGCGAGATCATGCCGGCCCTTCGCCACATGCGCGAACTAGAAAGAGTGCAGAAAAGATTGGGTGGCAAGTGACTGAAACAAGCTGCCAGAGGCAGTCGTAGAGGTGGGTACAATTTTGTCTTTTAAAAAGCATTTAGACAGTTATGTGGGAAAGATGGGTATAGAGGAATATGGACCAAATGCGGGCAATTGGGTCTAGCTTAGTCGTAAAAACTGGGCGGCATGGACAAGTTGGGCCAAAGGGCCTGTTTTCATACTGTAAACCTTTATGCCTCTATGATCTAAGCCAGAATCGCCGTGGCGTTTGGTCCGGCTTGCGTGGGGATACCCCAAAATGTTGACCTCCATACCTTGTACCTCTTGGTTGCTGCGTTCCTTGCTTTTTTGGGATAGAGAGTGCTGCAGCGCCTGCTGAAAAGTTATGGAGACTCCACCCAAAAGCTTTTTCTGAGTTCCATGTTATTAATGCTGCAGACCAAACGATCATGGAGCATATCGGACAAAACAGTTCCATACTCACAAAACTTGGCTATCTTCCGTAGCTGAGACACAAACCCACTGGTGGACCTCTCCACTGTATTAAACTGATAGCTTTGAATGATAGTGAAGCGGGTTGGGTTAAAGTGTTGCACCACAAGTGCAACAAGCTGGTCGAATGACTGCATATTTGGCGCTGCCGGGTATGTGAGACTCCAGATCATCCTGGACATATACGGTCCACAGGCCATCAAAAGTATGACTGTCTGCCGCTCGCTCTACGTGATATTGTTGGCCCAGAAGCAATAACGCATTCATTCAGCGTATTGATTCCAGTCTTCAACACCAGCATCTAACTGCCCAAACAGAGGCATGGCGAATCAAAGAAACCCAAACATGGTCCAGAGAATCAGGGAGGTGGCTCAGCTGAGTATGTCGCAGTGTCGACAGCAAACCAGTTTACTCCTCATCGGCATTTAAAAAGGACACGGGGAGTCCACACTGAGTAAGAATAAGAATGAAGTTTGATTTACAGACGACATATGTACCAGAGTCGTCTGTAGACCTCTACTGGGTTACTTTCTGGTCGGTGCCTTACTGGCCAGCCTTATGAACACTGGGTAATTGGGACACCCCATTCCTAGCTGGGGAGCTCACATTCCTCGAGGAGCATGGGGAAGACAAGCATTCCCACACCGGAGGTCCTGTGTGGGATGTTACAGGTAGGCTGCTACCTGCCGCCGCAAAACATGTGGTAGGTTGCTCAGTAAATCCCACCCCATATCTCTTTGTGTCTTCCTTGCGGCTTGCATTCTTACCTAGCTTTGTATCATCAGGAAACTTAGGGTACATTACTATCTGTATCTTCATCTAAGTCATTAATATTGCCTTAGCATTGAGCTGGTGCAGACTCGATGGGCCAAATGGCCTCCTTCTGCACTGTAAATTCTATGTAAATTCTATGTAAATCACAGTCTGTCAACTTACAATGTCCAAATGATTCATACTGTCTGGTTCCTGTTAATCCTCTAGCCATGCTTATCATCCCCAACTCCATGAGCCCCTATCTTGTGTATTAATTTTTTGTGGCATTTAATCAAATGTGTTTTGGAAATCCAAGTATACTATATCTACTGGTTTCCCTTTATTCATTCTTCAAATTACACTCTCAAAAACTCTAATTTGTCAAGCAGTATTTCCCTTTCATTAAACCATGTTTTTTAAAAAATATATTTTTATTCTTCTTTTTCACATTTTCTCCCAAATTTGCACCCACCAACAATAATCAATAAGCAGTAACGTATATAATGTCAATCCCCATATCAACAACAATCCCATCTTCCCACCAAGCCCCAAACATTAGCCCGCATGTTAACATAAACAAATAACAAAAAGGAATTAGGAATCACCCATAGTCACTATTAACACATACAATTCCCCTCCCCCCAAGCCCCCCCCCCCCCCCCCCCCGCCCCCCCACCCACTAATGTTCGATGTTATCCAATTCTTGAAAGTGCATAATGAATAATGTCCATGAATTGTAGAATCCCTCCATCCGTCCCCTCGGTTCAAACTTAACCTTCTCAAGAGTCAAGAATTCCTACAGGCGCCCCCACCACACCAGGGCACAGGGTGGAAAGGTTGCTCTCCATCCCAACAGATCCGCCTTCGGGTGATCATCGAGGCGAAGGCTACAACATCTGCATCCGCACCCGTTTAACCTCAGTTGGTCCGACACCTCGAATATGGCCTCCCGAGGGCCCTGGTCCAATTTCACGTGCACCACTTTAAAGATTACCCTAAAAACGTCCTTCCAGTAATTCTCCAGCTTTGGACAGGACCAAAACATATGAACGCGATTTGCGCGCCCCCCCCCCCCCTCACACACACACCTTCTACCCCCTCACAGAGCCAGCTCATCCTCGCCCTCGTGAGGTGTGCTCTGTATACCACCTTCAGCTGTATCAGGCCCAGCCTCGCGCATGAGATGGAGGCTTTCACTCTCCAGAACACCTCACACTAGAACTCCTCCTCCATACCCTCTCCCAATTTTTCCTCCCACTTTGCTTTGATCCCTTCCAGTGGTGCCTTCTCCTCTTTCAAAATAGTCCTGTAAACCGCCAACACTACCCCCTTCTCCATCCCCCTGTCGTCAGCACCTCCTCCAGCAATGTGGAGGCTGGCTCCACCGGGAAGCTCTGTATCTCCTTCCTGGCAAAATCTCGAACCTGTATGTATCTAAACATTTCCCCCTGCTCCAGCCCATACTTCGCTCCCAGCTCCTTCAATCCTGCAAACCAACCCCCAAGAAACAAATCTTTTAGTGTCTTAATCCCCTTCTCCTCCCATTTCCCAAAATTTCCGTCCCATTTCCCTGGCTCAAATCTATGGTTCCCCCGCATCAGCATTTCCCTTGACCCTGTCCCCAACCCGAAGGTTGACAAATTCTCAATGAAGCTATTATTTTCATAAAACCATGTTAACTTGTTCTAATCACACTATTATTTTCTAAGTGCGTTGATAAGACATTTTGAATAATAAATTCCTGCAGATTCCCAATGAGTGACTAACTAGCCTATAGACCCCTGTTTTCTTTCTTCCTTCTTTCTTGAATACTGGGGTTACATCCGCTAACTTCCAATCTCTTGGGTCTGTTCAAGAATCTATGGAATTTTGGAAAATCATAGTTAGTACATTCACTAACTCTGCAGCCATCTCTTTAAGAACCGTATAATGTAAACCATCTGTTCCTGGGGATTTGTCAGATTTTAGTCCCTTAAGTTTCTCCAGTACATTTTCTCTGCTGATATTAATTACCTTAATTTCCTCACTCGTGTTAGCCCCTAGGTTATCTTCTTTCGTTTCCTCATTCCCCATGACAATTTTTCCTGTATCTGCTTCTAAGATACCAACACTTCTTTAGCTACTCTCTTCCTTTTTATATACTTGTAAAAGTTTGTATCTGTTTATATACTCATGGCGAGTTTACTTTCATTCTGTTTTCCCCTTCTTATCAACTTTTTGGTGACCCTTTGCTGGTTTCTAAAATATTCCCAATTCTCAGACTTAGTATTATTTTTTGCAATATTATAAGCCTTCACTTTTAATCTAATACTATCCTTAACCCCTTTAGTAAGCCACAGATAGATCTTTCCTGCGGAGTCTTTGTTTTCCAATGGAATGTATTTTTGTTGAATATTTTGAATTATTTCTTCAAATATTTCCCACTCTTTATTTAGCGTCATTGCTTTTAATTGATTGAAGCATAAAAAAACTGGCAGGCTCCAGCGACCAAAACTTTGGAAATGAAAAAGCCAGATCAATGTCAAGGGTGAAAAACACCTTGACAGAGTCATGATCGAAATAAAACACCAATCTGGTTTCTCTTTCTCCTTCACAACCCTGGGAAGTCACATTATATCAATCCACTATGGTTAGCACTTCCTACTTCAGAGAAAATTAGGGGCTTTACCTCGGTCTGAAGTTATTGAAGTCAATTTTAAGGCAAGAGGGCTGCAGATTGGCAAATGGAAAAATACATTTCTGTTCCTTAAGCTTACATCGAGTTTCATTAGAACAGTGTAGAGGGTGGAAAATGTAGATAGGAGGATAAGAAGGGGTAGGTGATTGAAGTGGCAAGCTATCTCAGCTAATCATATTTTCTCTTTGTTTCTTGGATGTATCCAATATATTTTATCTTTCTCACTATGTAATCTCAAGTCCCATGCTAATACTACTTCTGCAAGTTTCCCTTTCCTATTTTCCACTTAAACTGTACGGATAATTCTGTTTCATTTTTTGGGATGTACTCCACCCACCCACCATCACACACACTTCTGTTTTGTTTCTTTTGAAGTTCTGTTTCATCTGTAGCATTTTTCATCTTTCTTAAATGAAATTGAACACGGTGCACCAACTGAGGCCTAACCAGTGTTTTATAAAGACAGAATCTCCTTGTATTTGTACTTTTATTCTACCACTAATAAAACAAAGGATTCCATATGTTTTTTTAACAGACATTTCAACTTGTCCAGCTATCTTCAAAGGTTTGTATACATATCACACAGGTCTCTGTTCCTGCACTCCCTTTAAAATTGTACTATTCAGTTCATATTATCTCTCCTCATTCTTCCTTCCAAATTGTGTCAGATCAAATATCTTTAAATTGCATTTGTCATGTGTCTGCCGCTTCAACAATATGCCCTCCTGAAATCTGTTATTATCCTGTTCTTTGATTGCTTTCAATAGGGAGTAGAAATAAATTAATCATTTTCAGGTTGGGAGGCTGTGACTAGACGGGCACCACAGGATCAGTGCTTGAACCCCAGCTTTTCACAATCTATAATCAATGGGCAGAGTTCTCCCATGCCCCTACTGGCGGGTTCAATGGCAGGCAGGGAGTTGATTCAGCGGAAGCTGAAAAAACTGTTTTATGCGTGAATTTCCCACATTGTATCCACCATGGCAGATCAGGAATCCCACAGGAGACTGACATGAAACCAGTTTGCATCCTTCTTCTTTCTTCAGGAGGTCCATCTTTTTTCTTCAATGATAGGTTACTGATATCAGGTGTCTTTTAAATATGGCACCCAGAGATGACTGTGGGACATGCGCCATTAAGCCCATGCCACCATGAAAGATGGTGCGAAACATCTGCATGCATAATTAATGATGTCGGGCCAGAAGATATGACATGGTTTCCCGTCGACCTCTGTAGAAACACACCCTGTCCCCGCTCCTGCTCCCACCACGGGACTTAATCTCAGATGGCCCAATTATTTGGATGTAGGGATTAAAGGTAACATTTCCAAGCTTGCAGACAAAACTAGGTGGAAGTGTGATTTCTGAGCAGGATGCAATGGCCCTTCAAGAGGATTTGGAGAGGCTAAGGAAGTAAGCAAAGATTTGGCACATGGCATACAATGTGAGGCTATACGTTTTAATCGGAAAAACAGATGCATATTCTTTCTTCTTTACATGATGAGAGGCTGGATAGTGTTGAACTTCAAAGGGATTGATTTTTTAAAAATTCAATTTTTACTGGATGTGGGCTTTACTGGCTCGGCCAGCATTTGTTGCCCATCTGTAAATTGCCCTTAAGAAGGCGGTGATGAGTTGCTGACTTGAACTGCTGCAGTCCATGTGGTGTCGGTACACCTACTGTGCTATTAGGGGGGGAATTCCAGCATTTTGACTCAGCGACAGTGAAGGAATGGTGATATGTTTCCAACTCAGGATGGCGAGTGACTTGGAGAGGAACCTTCAAGTAGTGGTGTTCCCATGTATCTGCTGCCCTTGTCCTTCTAGATGGTAGTGGTTGGGGGCTTGGAAAGTGCTGCCTAAGGAAGCTTGGTGAGTTCCTGCAGTGTTTCTTGTAGGTGGTACTCGCTGCTGCTACTGTGCGTCGGTGGTGGAGTGAATGAATGCTTGTTGAAGGGGTGCCAATCAAGAGAGCTGCTTTGTCCTGGATGGTGTTGAGCTTTTGATGTTGTTGGAGCTGCACTCATCCAGGCAAGTGGGGGGCATTCCATCACACTCTTGCCTTGTGACTTGTGGATGGTGGACAGGATTTGGGGAGTGAGGAGGTTAGTTACTTGTTGCAGGATTCCTAGCCTCTGACCTGCTCTTGTGTCTACAGTATTTATATCGCTAGTCAAGTTAAGTTTGTGGTCAGTGGTCACTTCTAGGATGTTGCTAATGGACATTCAGTAATGGTGATGGCATTGAATGTTAAGATGTAATTGTTTGATTCTCTCTTATTGGAGATGGTCATTGAAGTGTTGGGCACTCTGCTACACAGACGAACCAACACGGTTACAAATGGTACAACGCAGTTTTATTTCAAACATCTATTTACACTGGTAAACTGTTTACTGAGGTTCGATCATGACCCTTGATTCTGTGGACCTATTCCAAATTCTATCGTGTAGTGGCACTCAGCACATGGTGGATGTCTGAGTGGCTTGTAATGAGCTCTGTGCCCTGAGCCGTCTCCTGCTCGAGTTCTCAGGAAGTGTCGTGTTCCCTGTTTTGTACTGTGTATGCTCTTGCCTGTGATTGGCTGTCGTGTTGTGTGTGTTGATTGGTCCATTGATCTGTCCATCAGTATGTATGTATGTATGTGCTATGATGTTTACCTGAATATCATGACAGTCATTGTCTGGCACTTCATGTGGCACAAATGTTCTTTGCCACTTGTCAGCCCAAACCTGGATGTTGTCCAGGTTTTGCTGCATTTGCATATGGACTGCTTCAGTGTCTGAGAAGTCGTGAATGGTGCTGAACATTCTGCGGTCATCAGCGAACATTCACACATCTGACCTTATGTTAGAAGGAATGTCATTGATGAAGCAGCTGAAGATGTTTGGGCCTAGGACACTATCCTGAGGAAGTCCTGCAGTGATGTTCCAGGACTGAGATGACTGTCCTCCAACCAGCACAATCATCTTCCTTTGTGCCAGGTAAGACTCCAACCAGTGGAGAATTTTCTTCCTGATTCCCATTGACTCCAGTTTTGCTAGGGCTCCTTTATGCCTTGAAATCAAATGCTGACGAGTAATCAAGGGCAGTCACTCTTCCCTCACCTCTGGAGTTTAGCTCTTTTGCCCATGTTTGAAACAAGGCTGTAATGAAGTCAGGAATTGAGTGACCCTCTCAGAGCCCAAACTGAGTGTCAGTGAGCAGGTTATTGCTAAGTACATGCCACTTGATAGGACCGTTGATGACCCCCTTCCATCATTTTACTGATGATTGACAGTGGACTCATTGGGCAGTAATTGGTTGGGTTAGATTTATCCTGCTTTTTGTGTACAGGACATACTGGATACCAATGTTGTAGCTGTACAGCTTGGCTAGGGGCACGGCCAGTTATGGAGCACAAGTCTTCAGTAATATTGCCGGAATATTGTCAGGGCCCATGGCCTTTGCAGTATACAGTGCCTTCAGCCATTTCTTGATATCAGGTGGGGCAAATTGAATTGGCCGAAGACTGGCATCTGTGATGCTGGGGACCTCAGGAGGAGACCGAGATGGATCATCCACTCGGCACTTCTGGCTGAAGATTATTGTGAATGCTTCAACCTTGTATTTTGCACAGATGTGCTAGGCTCCTCCATCATTGATGATGGGGTTATTTGTGGGACCTCTTCTCCAGTGAGCTATTTAATTGTCCACCAACATTCATGACTTGATGTGGCAGGACTGACAGGATGGCACAGTGGTTAGCACTTCTGCCTCACTTCTGCTACGGCTACAAGAGCAGGTCAGAGTCTGGAAATTTTCTGTGAGTAACTCGCTACCCATTTCTCCCACACCAATCTGAGCCATGCATTCAGCTCTCTAATCTTGTTTACCATATTCCAATTTGCTCATGGCTCAGATACTGATCCTGATGATTACCTTTGAGGTTCTGCTTTTTAATTCAGCCCTAGCTGCTCATAGTCACTTAGTAGAAGTTTTTTCATTCCTCCCTTTGTTCTTGATATCCTTGTGGATCACAACCAATGGCTCCTTTCCCTCACACTGCAGGTTCATCTCCAGCCCCAAGAACATATTCTGAAACCTGGCACTGGGCAGGCATCACAGCCTTCAAGACTCATGCTCTTGCCTGCAGTGAAGAGTGTATATTCCCCTGCCTATAGTGACCTCGACGTAAATGGCTCCTTGCATCCTTGCACCATGGTGCCACGATCAATTCTCTAGTCCTGACCAATCAAAGATGAATAGTCCCTCAGCTGAAGTGTGGAACATGGGGGTTTGACAATTCAAGGTCTGATCACACTGACGTGTGACTACTGGGTGGGTCCCATATGTTTCATGTTTCCTAAAGCATATACTTCCTTTTGGGACTCCAGTATAATTGGGAAGGATCAAATGGGGAGGTCGACATGTTACATTAAACCTCGGCCACCACATCAACTGCTTTACCCTCATCCACCTGTTTGGTCACCTTCTCAAAGAACTCAATAAGGTTTGTGAGGCACGACCTACCCTTCACAAAACCATGTTGACCATCTCTAATCAAATTATTCCTTTCCAGATGATTATACATCCTATCTCTTATAAACCTTTCCAAGCTTTTGCCCACAAACCTTATTGGGACGGCGGGGGAAGCCGGGGTCAGCAGGCGTCAGCTGACTTACGGGAGTGACATGGGGGAGCAAAAAAGCTAGACAGGGGTCTAGCGGGGGGAGGGGAGGGGGGGAAGGGGGGGGGGGGGGAAAGGGTTGCTGCTGCACTGGCCGAAAGGGAATGGGACACAGAAGAGGTGGTCGGGACGGGGGTCCCCCCTCTGGGGGACTGGAGGGTGAGGGAGGCGTGGACACGGGACTGGCCCAGAAAAGGAGATGGCTAGTCGGCGGGGCGTGGTGGGGGTGAGAGCCCCTCCAATCCGGCTGATAACGTGAAATGTGAGGGGCATGAATGGGCCGGTGAAGAGGGCTCGAGTGTTCGCGCACTTAAAGGGACTGAAGGCGGATGTGGCCATGCTCCAAGAGACACACCTGAAGGTGGCGGACCAGGTCAGGTTAAGAAAGGGATGGGTAGGACAGGTATTCCACTCGGGACTGGACGCGAAGAATAGAGGGGTGGCAATATTGGTGGGAAAGCGGGTGTCATTTGAAGTCAAGACTATTGTAGCGGACAATGGAGGGCGATATGTAATGGTGAGCGGTAGGCTGCAAGGGACGTGGGTGGTGTTGGTAAATGTATACGCCCCGAACTGGGATCATGCAGGATTCATGAAGCGCATGTTGGGGCGCATTCCGGACCTGGAGATAGGAGGCCTGATAATGGGAGGGGACTTCAATACAGTGTTGGATCCAGCACTGGACCGCTCCAAATCAAGGACTGGAAAGAGGCCGGCGGCGGACAAGGTACTTAGGGGGTTTATGGATCAGATGAGGGGAGTGGACCCATGGCGGTTTGCAAGGCCGCAGGCCAGGGAATTTTCTTTCTTCTCCCATGTACACAAAGCCTACTCCCGGTTAGATTTCTTTGTTCTGGGTAGGGCGCTCATCCCGAGGGTGGAGGGGACGGAGTATTCGGCTATAGCTGTTTCGGACCATGCCCCTCACTGGGTGGAACTGGAGCTGGGAGAGGAGAGGGACCAACGTCCGTGGTGGCGGCTGGATGTGGGACTGCTGGCGGACGAGGTGGTGTGTGGGAAGGTGAGGGGGTGTATCGAAAGGTACTTGGAGGCCAACGACAACGGGGAGGTGCGGGTGGGGGTGGTATGGGAGGCCTTGAAGGCGGTGATCAGGGGAGAGCTAATTTCCATTAGGGCCCATAGGGAGAAGACAGAGGGTATGGAAAGGGAGAGGTTAGTGGGGGAGATTTTGAGAGTGGACAGGAGATACGCAGAGGCCCCGGAGGAAAGATTACTTGGGGAAAGACGACGGCTCCAGACGGAGTTTGACCTGTTGACCACAGGGAAGGCGGAGGCACAGTGGAGGAAAGCGCAGGGGGCGACCTACGAGTTTGGGGAAAAGGCTAGTCGGATGCTGACACACCAGCTCCGTAAGAGGATGGCAGCGAGGGAAATAGGGGGAGTCAAGGATGGAAGGGGAGCCACGGTTCGGAGTGCAACGAAAATAAACGAGGTATTCAAGGCCTTTTATGAAGAGCTGTACAGATCCCAGCCCCCAGCGGGGGAAGAGGGGATGAGACGATTCCTAGATCAGCTGAGATTCCCGAGGGTGGAGGAGCAAGAGGTGGCTGGTTTGGGGGCACCAATTGGGTTTGAGGAGCTGAGCAAGGGTTTGGGGAGCATGCAGGCGGGGAAGGCCCCGGGACCGGACGGATTCACGGTGGAGTTCTACAGGAAGTACGCAGACCTGTTGGCCCCGCTACTGGTGAGGACCTTTAATGAGGCAAGAGAGGAGGGGACCCTGCCCCCGACAATGTCGGAAGCGACAATTTCTTTGATCCTAAAGCGGGACAAAGACCCACTGCAATGTGGATCGTACAGGCCGATCTCGCTCCTCAATGTGGATGCAAAGTTGCTGGCAAAAGTGCTGGCCACGAGGATCGAGGACTGTGTCCCGGGGGTAATCCACGAGGACCAGACGGGATTTGTAAAGGGCAGGCAACTAAACACCAATGTGCGGTGGCTCTTAAACGTGATAATGATGCCATCGGAGGAGGGAGAGGCGGAGATAGTGGCAGCTATGGACGCGGAGAAGGCCTTTGACCGAGTAGAGTGGGAGTACCTCTGGGAGGAGCTGCGTAGGTTTGGGTTCGGGGTAGGGTTTATCAGTTGGGTTAAGCTCCTTTACAGAGCCCCAATGGCGAGTGTAGTGACGAACCGGCGGAGGTCGGAGTACTTTCGACTGTACCGAGGGACGAGGCAGGGGTTCCCCCTGTCCCCCCTGTTGTTCGCATTGGCGATCGAACCATTGGCCATGTCATTGAGGGAGTCTAATAAATGGAGGGGGGTGGTCCGAGGGGGAGAAGAGCATCGGGTGTCGCTATATGCGGATGACCTGTTGCTGTACGTGGCGGATCGAATGGAGTGGATGGTGGAGGTCATGCAGACTCTAAGGGAGTTTGGGGAGTTTTCGGGCTATAAGCTCAATGTAGGGAAGAGTGAGCTCTTTGTATTACAGGCGGGGGACCAAGAAAGAGGGATAGGGGACCTACCGCTGAGGAGGGCGGAGGGGAGCTTTCGGTATCTGGGGATCCAGGTAGCCAGGAGTTGGGAGACCCTACATAAACTGAATCTGACGAGGTTGGTGGAGCAAATGGAGGAGGATTTCAAAAGATGGGACATGTTACCGCTCTCGCTGGCGGGTAGAGTGCAGTCGGTCAAAATGGTGGTCCTTCCGAGGTTTCTGTTTGTGTTTCAGTGCCTTCCCATCGTGATCACTAAGGCCTTTTTTAAGAAAGTAGGCAGGAGTATTATGGGGTTTGTGTGGGCGAATAAGACCCCGAGAGTAAGGAGAGGGTTCCTGGAACGCAGTAGGGACCGAGGAGGGTTGGCGCTGCCAAACCTGGGGAGCTACTACTGGGCAACAAATGTGGCGATGATCCGCAAGTGGGTTATGGAGGGAGAGGGGGCGGCATGGAAGAGGATGGAGATGGCGTCCTGTAAAGGAACGAGCCTGGGGGCGTTGGTGACGGCACTGCTGCTGCTCTCTCCGATAAAGTATACCACGAGCCCGGTGGTGGCGGCAACGCTAAGGATCTGGGGCTAGTGGAGACGGCACCGGGGTGCAATGGGAGCATCGGTGTGGTCCCCGATCAGGGGTAACCACCGGTTTGTCCCGGGGAAGATGGACGGGGGGTTCCAGAGCTGGCATCGGGCGGGGATTGGAAGAATGGGGGACCTGTTCATCGACGGGACGTTTGAGAGCCTAGGGGCACTGGAGGAGAAGTTCGAGTTCCCCCCGGGAAATGCCTTTAGATATATGCAGGTGAGGGCTTTTGTGAGGCGACAGGTGAGGGAATTCCCGTTGCTCCCGGCACTAGAAGTTCAAGATAGGGTGATCTCGGGTGTATGGGTTGGGGAGGACAAGGTGTCGGAAATACACCAGTAGTTGAAAGAAGAGGGGGAAGCGCTGGTAGAAGAGTTGAAGGGTAAATGGGAGGAGGAGCTGGGGGAGGAGATCGAGGAAGGTCTGTGGGCTGATGCCCTAGGTAGGGTTAATTCCTCCTCCTCGTGTGCCAGGCTCAGCCTGATACAATTTAAGGTGGTCCACAGAGCGCACTTGACGGGGGCGAGGTTGAGTAGGTTCTTTGGGGTAGAGGACAGATGTGGAAGGTGCTCAGGCAGCCCGGCGAACCATGTCCATATGTTTTGGTCATGCCCGGCACTGGAGGGGTTCTGGAGAGGCGTGGCGGGAGCAATATCTCAGGTGGTGAAAGTCCGGGTCAAGCCAAGCTGGGGGCTAGCAATATTTGGAGTAGTGGACGAACCGGGAGTGCAGGAGGCGAAAGAGGCCGGCATTCTGGCCTTTGCGTCCCTAGTAGCCCGGCGAAGGATCTTGCTAATGTGGAAGGAGGCGAAGCCCCCCAGCCTGGAGGCCTGGATAAATGATATGGCTGGGTTCATATAGTTGGAGAGGATTAAGTTCGCCTTGAGAGGGTCTGCGCAGGGGTTCTACAGGCGGTGGCAACCGTTCCTAGACTATCTCGCGGAGCGTTAGAGGAAGGTCGGTCAGCAGCAGCAGCAACCTTGGGGGGTGGGGGGGGGGGTGGAGGGGACGTCCTGGGAGGGTGGGGGGGAGGGGGGGGGAAAGGGGGGACTGCCTGGGAGGATGGATGAGCAAGAGAAAAATTGTGTTAAAAAACTTTAATAAATATATATTTTTTAAAAAGGCAGCACTTGACCAAATGTGGTTTCAAGGACATTTGAAGTCAGTGGGAATCAAGGAACAACGGGAGAAGGTTGTGGTTGTTTGAGATCAATGTCTCAGACCCAGAAAATGTTCTAAGCCCAACCATCTTCAGCTACTTTATCGATAACCTTTCCTCTATTATAAGTTCAGAAGTGGGGATGTTAGCTGATGATTGCAGTGTTCAGTACCATTCACGATTCCTTAGGTACTAAAGCAATCCTTTCCAAATGCAGCAAATCCTGGGCAACATCCAGGCTTGGACTGATGAGTGACAAGTAACATTTGCACCAGACAAGTGTCAGGCAATGACCATCTCCAACAAAAGTGAATCTAATCTTCTCCCCTTGACATTCAACTGCATAACCATCGATAAATCTTCCACCAGCAACATCCTGCAGTGGGGTTTGCCATTAACCAGAAACATAACTGAACTAGCCATATAAACACTGTGGCCAAAAGAGCATCAAGAGGCTTGGAATTCTGTGGCAAGTATCTCACGTCCTGATTCCCCCAAACCTGTGCTGAATCCGTGGTAAGCTGGACACATAGACGATAGTAGAAATTACCGAACAAGGTTTATTACAATACAATTCCAAATACTCCTCCACTCCCCATAAGAGTCTGTTTCCCCAACCTGCAACCAGGCCAGGATATTTATGCAGCTTTGCTCACCTTGATAAGGGGAATCCAGCCCCCGTAAAGGGGAATTCCCGCCCCCTTAAAGGGGAAGTTCATATTCCGGGGAGGTCATGGGAAACCATACGGTCCTGATCCCGGGACCACCATTGGGGTTATAACAGCCTGTCTACACCTACAAGGCACAAGTCAGGGATGTGATGGAATACGCTCCACTTGCCCGTATGAGCTCAATCCCAACAACACTCAAGAAATTCAATACCATCCAGGAAAAAGCAGCCCGCTTGATTGGCACCTGAACTATCACATTAAACATTCATTCCCTTTGTCACAGTGTGTACCATATGCGAGATACATTACAGCAGCTCACTAATGTTTCTGCAACAGCAGTGTACAAATCTCCGACCACTACCACCTAGGACAAGGGTATCAGTTGCATGGAAACACCATCACCTACAAGTTCCCCTCCAAGACATACACTACTCCAACTTAGAACTATAGCACCATTCCTTCATTGTCACTGGGTCAAAATTCTGAAACTCCTTTCCTAACACTCTGGGTTTACCTACACCAAATGGACTGCACACTTTAAAAAGTGGCTCACCAGCACCTTCCCAAGGGCAATTCTGGCTTATCTAAAATGTTGGCCTTGCCAGCAACACTGGCATCCTATGAGTGAATTTTTAAAAATGACATTACCTACGCACCATGGTAATAGTGTTTGATGCTGCTCAAGGCACCACACCCCCATCATTCACCCATTTGCACTCTTTGACTACCAAGACTCATGCCTAATATCCAGATATATTTCACCCTCAGAGTTACCTCAGACTTAAGGATAGTTTGATGGCCAACTCACTAGAGGGCAAGGTTGCAGACATGCTTTGCTGCAGGTACTCAGATGAGAACCGTAATGGGCCAGCACACAGGAGGACACTGATAGGCATGCACGTTGAGATGCTGGTGCATTGCCTGGCCTACCAAGGTGCATGGAAAAGGCCAGCTCTAAGTTGGCAAGGGCATTGCACAGAACCTGCCCTCTCTGCTGTCTCTGCTCCATCACTCAGTTGCCCTGCAGATGCAAAGGCATAGAAGACATTTCCCCAGGTGTTTCTTTTTAAAAAAATATATATTTATTAAAGTTTTGAACACAATTTTTCTCCCTTACAAACAATAACCCCCCTCCCCGTAACAAAATAAAAAGAAACGAAAAATCGCGCAGAGCAAGATATATACATGGCAAAATAATATATTTACATAGCTTTGTACACTGGCTCTCTCCCGTACATGCCGGTTTCCCCGACTCTTCATGTTATCTCTAGCTCATCCACCCCCTCAGGCAGCTCCCCCCCCCCCCCCCCCCCCCCAGGTTGCTGCTGCTGCTGACCGACCTTCCTCTAACACTCCGCGAGATAGTCTAGGAACGGTTGCCACCACCTGTAGAACCCCTGCGCAGACCCTCTCAAGGCGAACTTAATCCTCTCCAACTATATGAACCCAGCCATATCGGTCCCTACTGCGTTCCAGGAACCCTCTCCTTACCCTCGGGGTCTTATTCGCCCACACAAACCCCATAATAATCCTACCTACTCTCTTTAAAAAGGCCTTGGTGATCACGATGGGGAGGCACTGAAGCACAAACAGAAACCTCGGGAGAACCACCATAGGTAGGTCTCCTATCCCTCTTTCCTGGTCTCCTGCCTGTAATATGAAGAGCTCACTCTTCCCTACATTGAGCTGATAGCCCGAAAACTCCCTTAGAGTCTGCATGACCTCCACCATCCCCTCCATTGGGTCCGCCACGTACAGCAACAGGTCATCCGCATATAGTGACACCCGATGCTCTTCTCCCCCTCGGACCACCCCACTCCATTTATTAGACTGCCTCAATTACATGGCCAATGGTTCGATCGCCAATGCGAACAACAGGGGGCACCCCTGTCTCGTCCCTCGGTACAGTCGAAAGTACTCCGACCTCTGCCGGATCATCACCACACTCGCCACCGGGGCTCTGTAAAGGAGCTTAACCCAACTAATAAACCCTCCCCCGAACCCAAACCTACGCAGCGCCTCCCAGAGGTACTCCCACTCTACTCGGTCAAAGGCCTTCTCCGCGTCCATAGCTGCCACTATCTCCGCCTCTCCCTCCTCCGATGGCATCATCAACACGTTTAAAAGCCGCCGCACGTTTGTGTTTAATTGCCTGCCCTTTACAATTCCCGTCTGGTCTTCATGGATCACCCCCGGGACACAGTCCTCGATCCTCGTGGCCAGCACTTTTGCCAGCAACTTTGCATCCACATTGAGGAGCGAGATCGGCCTGTGCGATCCACATTGCAGTGGGTCCTTGTCCCGCTTTAAGATCAAATAAATGGTCGCTTCCGACATTGTCGGGGGCAGGGTCCCCTCCTCTCTTGCCTCGTTAAAGGTCCTCACTAGTAACGGGGCCAACAGGTCTACATACTTCCTGTAGAACTCCACCGGGAACCCGTCCGGTCCCGGGGCCTTCCCCGCCTGCATACTCCCCAAACCCTTGCTCAGCTCCTCCAACCCTTGGTGCCCCCAAGCCAGCCACCTCCTGCTCTTCCACCCTCGGGAATCTCAGTTGGTCTAGGAATCGTCTCATCCCCTCTTCCCCCGCTGGGGGCTGGGATCTGTACAGCTCTTCATAGAAGGCCTTAAATACCTCGTTTAGTTTTGTCGCACTCCGAACCGTGGCTCCCCTTTCATCCTTGACTCCCCCTATTTCCCTCGCTGCCATCCTCTTACGGAGCTGGTGTGCCAGCATCCGACTAGCCTTTTCCCCATACTCGTAGATCGCCCCCTGCGCTTTCCTCCACTGTGCCTCCGCCTTCCCTGTGGTCAACAGGTCAAACTCCGTCTGGAGCCGTCGTCTTTCCCCAAGTAATCTTTCCTCTGGGGCCTCTGCGTATCTCCTGTCCACTCTCAAAATCTCCCCCACTAACCTCTCCCTTTCCATGCCCTCTGTCTTCTCCCTATGAGCCCTAATAGAGATTAGCTCTCCCCTGATCACCGCCTTCAACGCCTCCCATACCACACCCACCCACACCTCCCCGTTGTCAATGGCCTCCAAGCACCTTTCGATACACCCCCTCACCTTCCCACACACCACCTCATCCGCCAGCAGTCCCACATCGAGCCGCCACAGCGGGCGTTGGTCCCTCTCCTCTCCCAGCGCCAGTTCCACCCAGTGCGGGGCATGGTCCGAAATGGCTATGGCCGAATACTCCGTCCCCTCCACCCTCGGGATGAGCGCCCTGCCCAGAACAAAAAAATCTATCCGGGAGTAGGCTTTGTGTACATGGGAGAAGAAAGAAAATTCCCTGGCCTGCGGCCTTGCAAACCGCCATGGGTCCACTCCCCCCATCTGATCCATAAACCCCCTGAGCACCTTGGCCGCTGACGGCCTCTTTCCAGTCCTTGATTTGGAGCGGTCCAGTGCTGGATCCAACACTGTGTTGAAGTCCCCTCCCATTATCAGGCCTTCTATCTCCAGGTCCGGAATGCGCCCCAACATGCGCTTCATGAATCCTGCATGATCCCAGTTTGGGGTGTATACGTTTACCAACACCACCCACGTCCCTTGCAGCCTACCGCTCACCATTACATATCGCCCTCCATTGTCTACTACAATAGTCTTGGCCTCAAATGACACCCGCTTTCCCACCAATATTGCCACCCCTCTATTCTTCACGTCCAGACCCGAGTGGAATACCTGTCCTACCCATCCCTTTCTTAACCTGACCTGGTCCGCCACCTTCAGGTGTGTCTCTTGGAGCATGACCACGTCTGCCTTCAGTCCCTTCAAGTGCGCAAACACTCGAGCCCTCTTCACCGGCCCATTCAGGCCCCTCACGTTCCACGTTATCAGCCGGATTGGAGGGGCTCTCACCACCCCCACCCCCACCCCCCCTGCCGACTAGCCATCTCCTTTTCTGGGCCAGTCCCGTGTCCACGCCTCCCTCACCCTCCAGTCCCCCAAACGGGGGACCCCCATCCCGACCACCTCTTCTATGTCCCATTCCCTTTCGGCCAGTGCAGCAGCAACCCTTCCCCCCCCCCCCCCTCCCTCCCCCCCGCTAGACCCCTGTCTAGCTTTTTTGCTCCCCCCATGTCACTCCCGTAAGTCAGCTGACACCTGCTGATCCCGGCTACCCCCGCTATCCCATTGACCTCCCCGTGTGGGAGTTCCCCCTGCCACCTTTTTTCCCGCACGCGGGAAAAACAAAAAAACCCGCGCTTTCCAAAGCCCGCTCCGCCCCCTCTGGCGCAGCTCCTGTCGCGCCTTGTTTCTCTCCCCCAGCCCATGTAACATTTCCTGCGCGTGATTGTGATTGACCCCCTATATACAACAACCATCACACATCAAACCTCAAATATCCCCCCCACCCTCACAAACCATCAGTTAGAGTCCAACTTTTCGGTTTGTATAAATGTCCACGCCTCTTCAAGCGTTTCAAAGTAGTAGTGTTGGCCCTTGTATGTGACCCCCAGTCGCGCTGGCTGCAGCATTCCGAATTTCACTTCCCGGTGCAACACCGCTTTGGCCCGGTTGAAACCCGCTCTCCGCTTTGCAACCTCCGTGCTCCCGTCCGTGTATATTCGGATCTCTGCATTGTCCCACTTACTGCTCTGCTCCTTCTTGGCCCATTTCAGGACCCGCTCTCTGTCCGTGAACCGGTGGAACCTCACCGGCATCGTCCTTGGCGGCTCATTTGCCCGGGGCCTTCTCGCCAGCACCCTGTGTGCCCCGTCCAACTCCAGCGGCCTCGAAGGGGCCTCCTTGCCCATCATCGCCCTGAGCATCGTGCTCGCGTATGCCCCGGTATCGGCCCCCTCCACTCCTTCAGGGAGACCCAGGATCCGCAGATTCTTTCTCCTCGACCTGTTCTCCAGGTCTTCGAGTCTTCCAGCCCACCTCCTGTGTAGCGCCTCATTCTGCTCCACTCTCACCACCAGGCCCGAGATCTCGTCCTCGTTCTGACCAACTCTTTTTTGTACCTCCTGGATCTGAACCTCGTGGGCCTTCTGGGTGATCCCTAGTCCTTCGATTGCCGAAAGCATAGGTGCCAGCATTTCCTTACGCATCACCTCGCGCTGCTCCTCGAAGCAGTGCTTGATAAACTCCTGCAGCTCCACTTTGTCTCTGGCCGCCGCCATTTTGTCTTTTTCCCCCGGTTTTTCCCGTTGCTCCAATGCCACTTTTGTGGCCGTTACACTTCGAGTCCGTTTCATAAAAGTTGGAGGGGGACCTCTCTCTTACCTTCCCCACGGGTTTGTGTCAAAAAAGGTTCCGTTGGGGCTCTTCTAACGAGCCCGAAAGTCCGTGGTAGTGGGAGCTGCTGAATCGTGCGGCTCAGCTCCGCATAGCCGCAACCGGAAGTCTCCCCAGATGTTTCTTGAGGTGCGTGGAAACTAGGGAATTGGAAAAAGTTCCATTGGACCAGTATGTTGATGTGTCCCTTGAGACAGGTTGCTGGAGAAATTGAAAAACTCCACAGCTGAGGCAGGAAGGCAAGTAGTCTCATTAAACTTGTGGAGGCAATTAAAAGCAATTTTCCAAGTGGAATCTCTCTTTCCCAACAACAGCGCAGTAACACACTGTGTCTCCAAATCAATATGTAGGAGAGGGTGAGAGCACAACGCAAGGGATTTTCCCAGTGAAACTGAAAATCTGTAAAGGCTTTGATCAGTTACATTGATGAGCTACAGACATGGCTAGATTGGGAAGCTGCTTTCAAAGCAGTCCTTACCTCCGAGAGTGCAATCATTCTCATAAAATGGCGCCGGGCCGGAGAATCGGAGCAACCGCGCCCCGACGCCCCGACACCGGCGCGCGATTCTCCGAGATGCGGAGAATCGGCACCATTTGCGCTGGCGTGGCGCTGGCCGTGAGCAGCTGGAATCGGCGGGGCCGCCGATTCTCCGGCCCGGATGGGCCGAGCAGCCGCTCCAACATGACAGAGTCCCGCCGGCGCGGTTCACCCCTGGTCGCTGCCGGCGGGAACTCTGCGGGAACGCTCTGCCTGTGGGGGGCTCCCTCACCGGGGGGGGGGGGGGACTCTGATGGTGTCTGGCCCGCGATCGGAGCCCACCGAACGGTGGGCTGGCCTCTCCCACCCCCACCTACTTTCCGGCGCGGCCGGCCCCTGAACACCATGTTGGGTCGGGGCCGGCGCGCGTAAGAAATTCCCCGTGCATGCGCAGGATGGCACGGCCCAACTGCGCATGCGCAGGATTGAGCTGGCCCAACTGCGCATGCACGGGTTGGCGCGGCACCCATTTGTCGCCGCGTACAGAGGCTGGAGAGGTGTGAACCGCTCCAGCGCCGTGCTGGCCCCCTATGGGGCCAGTCGTGCCCGGGCCCTGTTCACGCCATCGTGAAACGCGATGGCGTTCACAACGGCGCAAACACTTGGCCGCCATATCGGAGAATCGCCCCCTTTAACTTTGTTTCTCTTTCTCCAGATGCGGCCGAACCTGCTGAGTGTTCCCAGCATTCTATGTTTTTATTTCAGGTTTCCAGCATCTGCAGTGTTCTGCTTTTTGATTATTGTCATCCTTGATAGGTTTTTGCCAAATACCTAGAAGGCGCTTCACCTGACTAAGCACTTCATCCACCCTCATTTGCACTTCCCTGCTATCAACTTTTAGAGTAGCATGGGAGCAGTTTTTGCAGTTAGACCCTCTCCTTATACTGATGGTCTAGGACAGAGGGCTTTGCATTGCAACATACTAAAGTTGCACCAAGAACAATACCAACACCATCAGTCTTCTTTGCAGCCACATGCCCTTCCACAGGACAGAGGGAATGTCCACCAAGATACAAGTGAGAGCAACTTGCAAATAGACAGAGTTAAGTGATCGAACAGTCAATGGATCAGATCAAAATTCTGCAGTCCTGCTAAATCCAGTTAAGAATGGTGGTGGACAACTAAACAACAAACCGAACAAAGTTCCAAAAATATCCCCATCCTCGGTGATGGCGGTGCCCAGAACATCACTGTAAAATACAAGAGTGAAGCATTCCCTCAGCCAAGAAGAGCCAAATGGATTCCTCTGCCTGATTACCCCACTTTTATAACCGCCAGTCTCCACACAGTTCGATTTATTCCAAGAGGTTTCAAGGAATCGCTGAAGGCACAGGGTATATAGCAAAGGCTCTTGGGCCCTGACAACATTCCAGCTATAGTACTGAAGGCTTGTGCTCAAAATTAACCATGCCCTTAGCTAAGTTATTCCAGTACAGTACAAAACTGGCATGTCATACGGAAAATTGCCCAGGCATGTTCTTTGGACGACAAGCAAGACAAATCTAGTCTAACCAATTACTGCCCTAACACTCTACTCTAAACTATCAGAAAACTGATAGAAGGTGTCATTGACTATGTTATCAAGTGATACTTACACTGCATTAATCTGCCCACTGCTACTCAGTTTGGACTCCACTAGGGCCACTTGGCTCCAGGCCCCTTTGTAGCCTTGGTCCAAGCATGAACAAAATAACTGAATTCAAGAGGTGAAGTGCGAGTGACTACCCTTGACATGAAGGCAGTATTTGACCCAGTGAGGCTTGAAGGAGCTTTAGTAAATTTGAAGTAAATGTGAATCAATGGGAACCCTCTCTACTGGTTGGGGTCATACCTAGCAAAAAGGAAGATGGTTGTGATTGTAGAGCTCTTAAAAATAACAATTCTTCAACTTCAGTGCCTTATCCTTTGAATTATGCTGGTGCAGAACTCATCTTGCAGCTCAACCCTTGCTCGTTATAGAGTGACGTGCAAATATATTGTCAGGACCTGCATTATGCAAATTAGGCATTCTGGCATCAGTCAGTAGGGCTGTGTGATATCAGAATAGCATTCCTTTTGAGGCTTCTGGTGCATGCTGGGGACAGCAGCGAAGGTACCCTTCCTAAAGAAAGCATGCTATGCCGGAAGCAGTTGATGGTGTAGTAGCACCTCTGTGGGGGTAAATCTAACACTATTGAGATGAAATGTGTGTGCAATGTTTTAATGGTGATCTCCTATCACTGCTAAGGAATGCTTTGTTCAGATGCAAGATTTTGTCTCCTTCATCTCCTAGAATTCAATTTTACTGTTAACTCTATTTTGAGGACACCTTTAAAGTGAAACTCATTTTGAGGGCAGATCTAACTGGTGAGCGATATGTCCATGCTGTCAGGAGGATGTTTGCAATATACTGAACAGTTTTATCATGTGTTCATGCTTCTCTGTATGCTGCAAATTAAGTTTTGTCTAGCTACTGTCTGCCAAGTAAAGGTTCAACCATGTCCAGTGGCAAGACAGAACTGATTACAATTGTCCTTAAGGGGGAGACTAATTTTACCTAGTGATTAGGGTGGCACAATGGCACAGTGGTTAGCATTGCTGCCTCACGGCACCGAGGACCCGGGTTCGATCTCGGCCCTGGGTCACTGTCCATGTGTGGATTGCACATTCTCCCCATGTCTGTGCGGGTCTCACTTTCTTTTATTTTTGCAGTTACATTTTTGATCCATGGATGTTTAATGGGTCAGAGACTTTAAGGAAAACAGCCTGTAAGCAGCCAGTGCCTTTAATTCAAACAGAAGGATCCAGAAGGCTGTGCTGTTTTAGGCTGGTGATTGCAGATTGGCTGACATCAGTACAGACTCAGTTTGATTGATTTGGCTGGGGACCAATGAATTGGCCCGAAAGGTTGTACTCTGCCTAGTAACCAGTGGTGATTGGATCTGATCCCACTGGAATGTTTCAAGAGTTTTACTTTCACTTTTGGTTCTGCAGCTTGGATGGAGGGTTCTAATGAATGCTCTCCAAGAAGATCTAACTAAACCGTCTCCATAAGGCCACTGTGAGGGCTGAATTTTTTGTCCAGTAAGACTGGGTGCAAAGGCTTGAAGTCAAACCATGAGCTGAAAGCAAGTTTTGATGTGAAATAAAGTGTCTATACAGAAAGACAAAACTCGGATTTTCTCTTGTCGTAGAATATAGTTGAGCAGAATTTGATAATTCAGTCTAACCTTTGTGCATACACTATTAAATTCTGACCAGTTATATTAAACAAATAACACATCCATGCTCAATCGTGGGACCCAGGGTTTCAAATTTTTGTTTTAATCATAGAATCATAGAATTTACAGTGCAGAAGGAGGCCATTCGGCCCATCGAGTCTGTACCGGCTCTTGGAAACAGCACCCCACCCAAGGTCAACACCTCCACCCTATCCCCATAACCCAGTAACCCCACCCAACACTAAGGCTAGATGCTAGATAATCTGTAATTCATCCCGTAAGCAGGCTATACTCCTCTATGATCCAGAGTGCATAATTTCCACCCCAATATCCTGAGTAAATTAAAGTGGCAGCCAGGGATTGTAAGAGAACGGTTTCTTTTTATGCTGGCTACTAGAATGCATTGTGTCCTGCTGATTGTGTTTTTGTTTATAAATATTTTGGATGATAACCTATTACGTACTTTTTCTTGCAATACCAAGTATAATTTTGAAAAATCAACATAAATAATTATCTATTTTAGATACACTAGTTCTATAGAGTGCTTGCTATATCACTGTTAGTGCCTTTTCCGTATACCCCATGGTCCATTTTAAACAGATATTTAGCCATCTCCTTTTTTTGAAAGAATTGATTGACTTGTTATCAGCTATTGGATACATTATACTTACAAAAGCATTTCCTGCCAATCCAATCTACAATCAGTCTTGGATGAAAGGGTTCTGGAATTTTACTTGCATATAATTGCTTTTCAGTGTGATAACTCTTGTGTGAATGCAGCGTTGGAAATAGCACAAAGAATAGAAGATTTACTGTTGTGGATTTGCTGTGGACTGCAGTTCTTTTTATATGGAGAAAGAACTTTCATACAAAATTGGATAAAGGTATCCAGACAAAGGATACCTTTGTTATTGAAACCAAATGCTCCTGAGCAAAGGCTAATGTGGTGGTGCTGTGGGTCTGCCAAATTCAGTCAGGAGGAATTGTGTTTTATCAGAAATTTTAAAAAATCAAACATTTCTGTAAAATCTTGTTTCCTGACTTCCGGTGGCGGCCATGGAGTGAATGGTCACACATTTGGTGGCCACGCTCAAGGTGGATTTTTTTTGTTCTTTTTCCTGCCGAAGGCCAAAGTATTTGAGGGAAAAAGGTACAGGAGTGCCTGGGGAAGTTATTACTCCTCTGGTGTGGTTGGTGGATGGATCCGCGAACAAAGAATGGTGCAAGAAAGAAAGAGCAGCGGGAGCAGGTGAGTCTTCGTGGTGCGCCACAGGAAACAATGGCAGAGGACAAGGGAGGCCGCGGTGCCTGCCCAGTGGTCGAAGGAGCAGTTGGTAGAGTTCCTGAATAATTATTGGCAACAGAGGAAAGAGGCATGGGAGACCTAGCCAAGGTGGTGGAACTGCTGGGATTGAGCGAGTTGAGCAGAGGCTGGAGTCCCAGGGCCTAGCGATCCAGAAAGTGGAGGAGGTGGCGGGGAAGCATGAGGAGCAGTTGGCCTCGTTAGTGACAGAGGTGGGAGTGATGCGAAGTCAGAAGAGACTGAGGGAGAAGGTGGAGGATCTGGAGAATCGCTCCAGGAGGCAAAACCTAAGGATTGCCGGGTGCCTGAAGGCATTGAAGGTGCGGAAGCCGCTGTGTATGTGGCAAGGATGCTGGAACAATTGATTGGTGAGGGGACCTTCGATCGGCCTCTGGAGGTGGACCGAGCCTACAGGGTGCTGAGGAGGAGGCCTCAGGCGGGCGAGCCGGTGAGGGCGATGGTAGTGCGGTTGCACCACTTTCTAGACAAGGAGAAGATCCTTTGTTGGACGAGACAGACCAAGAAATTACCTGGGAAGAGCGCGAGCTGCGGGTATACCAGGGCCTGGGTGCAGAGCTAGCGAAGAGAAGGCAGGGTTTAATCGGATTAAGGCTGCAATCTTTGAAAAGGGTGTGAAATTTGGGGTAATGTACTCAGCCCGACTGTGGGTGACTTTCCAGAAGCAAGAGCTTTGTTTTCTTACAGGATAGTTAAGTCAGCGGGGGGAGGTGGGACTTTGGGGTTGAAAAGGAGGCAGAGTGAGTGGGGGTAACAGCAGGGAGGGTGGGACGCGGGTGTTGGTTATTTATTTGGTATGAGATTTCCTGTTTGTTCTCTTTCTGGTTTTGATTGCCATTGTAGAGATTGTTTAGAAAAAATATCTTATTCCCAGCGGCGGAAAATGTCTTAAGTTTCAAATGGGTATTTCCCCCCCTCCCCCTTAGGTTGTAAGGATTATACACAAATGTTTGTAGCATTCTTCTCCTTTATGTACTGTGATACCTACAGTAATCACCTGAGCAGAATTGTACATTGCTCTCCTTTGTCTATATTTTAGTGTGAAGGAATTTGTGTAAATGCAAAATAAATTCACGAGAATGATTCCAGGTACGAGGCAATTTAGTTATGAAGATAGATTGGAGAAGCTCGGGTTGTTTTCCTTTTGGGGGGGGGGGGGGAGAGAGAGAAGAATGCTGAGAGGAAATTTGATAGAGCTATTCAAAATAAGGAGGGGTCTGGACAGAGTAGATGAGGAAAAACTGTTCCCACTTGTGAAAGGATCAGGAATGAGAGGGTAAAATTTGGCAAAAGAAGCAAAAGCGATTTGAGAAGAAATGTATTCACACAGCAAGTTGATAAGCTTGGAATTCGCTGCCTGTTAGTGTGGTGGAGGCATGCTCAATTGAAACATTCAAAAGGGGATTAGACTGTTTTCTGAAAAGGAGGAATGTGCAAGATTATGAGGAAAAGACAGGAGAATGATACCAAGGATATTGCCCATTTGGAGAGCCGTTGCAGGTACAATGGACTGACTGGCCTACCTCTGCGCTGTAACAGTTCTGTGATTTTAAAGTATTTGATCATCAAAAGTGAAGGAGATTATCGATATCCATACTCCTCCTGTATCATGAATGCTGTGTCTGGATTCTTAGCCACAAAGACCTGTTTCCTTTCATTTGCAGTTTTTTCCTCTGAGTTGAGAAGAAATGACAAAAATGTTAGAATACCAACAGTGGCTCAAGCAAATGGAATTCAGGGATGTAAGACCAAAAATGTTCAACAATTACATAAGGAATTCACAGATGGTGCACCTGAAACACATACTTTCAGGTAAGAACAGATGTAAATACATTTTTTAAAAATTCTTTTCCTCTGGCTGCTTTAAGTTATTTTCCCATTTTAACTCCACATAGAATTACATAATATAGCAGAGAAGCAGACCATTCAGCACAATCAGTCTATATTGACATTTGTGCGCCATTTGCACCATCTCCCAATATTTCTCATTTATTGTAGCTTAACCCTCTATTCCCTTTTACCTCATATGCTTATCTAGCTTACGTCTAATTTCACCTATACTGTTTAACTCAATCACTTCCTGCGGTAGCAGGTCCCACATTCTCACCACTCTGAGTATAGAACTTTCTCCTGAATTCCTTATTGGATTTCTTGGTGATTATCTAATGTTGATTGCCTCTGTTTTTGCTCTTCGCCGCAAATGGGAGCATTCTCTCTGACTAAATCAAAAGCTTTCAAAAGTTTGAAGACTTCTATTTTCCCTTCTCTTTCAAAGTTGAAAGGAACCCAACCTGTTCATCCTTTCCTGATAGTTTTAATCTCCCAGTTCTGGTATCATTCTTGTAAGTCTTTTTTACACCTTCGGTGTCCTATATCGTAAGCAGAACAATACATAGAACTCCAAATGTGCTATCACCTGGGTTCTGTACAAGCTTAGAATAACATCTCTACTTTTCATTCTGTTCTTCTAGAAATAAACCCTCGTGATAATTTAAAAAAAAAAGACTTTATTAACCTGTGTTGCCTATAAAACATCTGCAATACTTTCTCATCCTGCTCTTACCTCTGGTGTCTCCCTTGGATATTTCCTTAGCCCCCTACTATTTCCCATGTACATGCTTCCCCCCTTAGCTACATCACTCAAAAACATATCACATATGTGGAAACTAATGCTGATGCCAACTTCCTCAATTCCTCCACTTGCATAATGCAATATTGGGGCAGATTGCCAAAAGCTTGTCCAAAGAGGTAGGTTTTTAGAAACATCTTGAAGGGGAAAAAAAGAGAGGTCGTCTGTCAGAGAGGTTTGAGAGGGAATTCCTTTGCCAGTATCACATGGATATCTTTTATGAATTTGTTCCGAACTGTTTTTGCACTATTGCTTGGTGGAGACCAGATGAGCGTGATTGAAACATGGAGTTCCAGGCAGGATGGTAACAGATTTGGGAGGGAACTATATCATAGACTTTGGAGAGGAAAAGTAAGTTGGAGATGAGTTTGCAAGGATAGTGGAGTCTGGGTTCTTTTTGAGGCGGGCTCCAGTGATGGCAGATTTAAAAGAGAGAAAGACAACATCTAAAGAAATAGAAACATAACAATATTAGATAAAAAGGACACTAGGAAGGGAATTTAGTGATCAGAACTGAGGGAACAAGAGGTGGATTCAAAGGGCAAGGTAATCTCTGAGAGAACATTTGTTATAATAATAATAATCGTTGTTGTCACAAGTAGGCTTACATTAACACTGCAATGAAGTTACTCTGAAAAGCCCCTAGTCGCCTCATTCCGGTGCCTGTTCGGGGACACAAGATGGAGAATTCAGAATGTCCAAATGACCTAACAGCACATTTTTGGGGATTTGTGGGAGGAAACTGGAGCAGCCGGAGGAAACCCACGCAGACACGGGGATTACGTGCAGACTCCGCACAAACAGTGACCCAAGCCGGGAATCGAACTTGGGACCCTAGAACTGTGAAGCAACAGTCTTAACCACTGCTATCGTGCACCCAGATTTTCAGGTTGGCAAGAAGTAGCCAGTGGGTGCCACAGGGATCAGTGCTGGGGCCTCAACTATTTACAATCTTTATAAATGGTTTGCATGAAAGACCAGTTGTATGAACCATAGAACCACTACAGTGCAGAAAGACGCCATTGGGCCCTTCGAGTCTGCAACGACCTTCTGAAAGACCACCCCACCTAGGCACATTCCTCCGCCCTATCCCGTAACCCCATACAACCTGCACATAGAATCATAGAATTTACAGTGCAGAACGAGGGCATTTGGCCCATTGAGTCTGCACCGACCCTTCAAAAGAGTACCCTAGTTAAGCCCATGCCTCCACCCCATCCCAGTAACCCCACCTAACCTTTTGGACACTAAGGGGCAATTTAGCATGGCCAGTCCGCCTAACCTGCACATCTGTGGACAGTGGGTGGAAACTGGAGCACGCGGAGGAAACCCACACAGATACGAGGAGAATGCGCAAACTCCACGTAGACAGTCACCCATGGCCGGAATTGAACCCACGTCCCTGATGTTGTGAGGCAACAGTACTTAACCAATACTAAATTTGCTGATTGCACAAAGTTAGGTAGGAGAGTAATTTGTGAAGGGGACATAAGGGCTGTGCAAAGGTTTTAGATAAGTTAAGTGAATGGGCAAAAAATTGGCAAATGGAGTATACGTGGGGAAAATGTGAACTTGTCCACTTTGGCAGAAAGAATAGAAAAGCAGCATCTTATTCAAGTGGAGAGAGATTGCAGAACTCTGAGATACAGAAGGATTTGGGTGTTCTGGCACATGATTTGCAAGTAGTTAGTATGCAGATACAGCAAGTGATTAGAAAGGCAAATGCTATGTTATTTATTGCAAGAAATTGAATGTAAAATTATGGAGTTTTGCTACATTTGTACAGGGCACTGATAAAACCACATCCGGAGTACAGTGTACATTTTTAGTTTCCTTATTTAAGAAAGGATATTGTTGCATTAGATGCAGTTTTAGAGTGTTGCCTTTTCTGTGGCTCTGCTGTAACTACGGCAATCAGTGGGTTTGCCCTCCTTTCTTTTGATATCTATATTCTAATGCTCAGAGTCGCCAGGTATCGAATGATACCACCACAAGGTTCAACCGGCTATCGATCAAAGAGCCAAACACCAGTTAGTTAGTTCAAGGTACTTTATTTATACACAATTAGTCATGCAACATAAACACTACTAGTTAACTACACCTATCGACGAAGACAATCTATACTTAACTTCAGGCACCCGGCTTAGGTTAGAGGTACAGTGGCCGCTGTTCGATTCTGGATCTATCGAGTCTGGAGAAGTAACTGCTGTTCAGCTAGGCTCATCCGTCTGGTAGCGAGTGTTGAACTTGGCCTTGCTTTTGGTGGTGTTGCAATTGGAGATGGTCGTTGCCGGGGCGCCAGGTTCAAAAGAGGACCAACATAGGGTGGATTCTCTTCTTATGCTTGGGGGTTTTCGCGCTCTTTTGGCCGGTACTTAAGTTTGGACCCCACTAATTTGGTGATCCCCGATCACTATGTTCGATTTCTAACCAATAAATGGGCGGGTGCCTGGATGGCTGGGCGTGTGCCAAGCGGTCACTGACCCTGTTGTTTACGCTTCCCTAGAACAGGGAATGGCGCTGAAATGTCTGGGACTGTACCAGGCGCTCAAGTACCAGTCCTTTGTCTTGGTGGAGATGGCCCATCAAATGCTAATCGGTCCATCAAAATGCTAATTGGTCGGAGTTTCGATACCGTCTGGACTCCTTGGTTGCAAATATACATTTCAGGCTCTGAGCCTGCCTGAATCTTGCTTTGTCCATTTTACCCGCTAGGCTTTGCAAGTTTCTCTGTTCCTGGTTTAAGTGGCCATCCCAGATGGCTACAAGAGGAAGTTCACTCAACTGAGTCCTGGGATAAAGGCGTTGTCTTATGAGGAGAGATTGGACATGTTGGGTCTGCATCCATTGGAGTTTAGGAGTACAGACATGATCTTATTGAAACATACAGGGCTCGATTCAACTAAATGGGAAAAACGTCCCACGGCGTGCGTGTTTAGCCACGTGTTTCCCTGCGCTCACAATGCCGAGAAACACATGGCTATACAACGCAACTCGAGTTGTATAAGGGGCCTCTGTGGAGAACATGCAGCTGAGCCCCGTTCTGCCCTTCCTTGACAGTACCAACCTGACACCTTGGTATTGCCCATGTCAGCTAGCAATGCCACATGGGCACCTTTACATTGCCAGGTTGGCACCCAGGTTGCATTGCCACGGTGCCAGGATAGCACTACCAGGGTGTCCAGGTGGCACCAGCAATGCCAGGGAACCGCCCTGCCCAAAGGACATGCTGCTGGGAGCATCCAATCTCCTGGGAGACCCCCATGAGTGCCCCATTTGTGGGGACCACTGCTGAACGGCGCTCGCCCGAGGTCTCCGTGGTGAAGGGGATGAATCCCAAAGCCTCACGTACCTCGGGAACCTGTACATTAGAGTGAGATTAACTGTCTCGGTCTGATATGCAGATTTGACAAAAAATGATTGCAAATGGAGTTTGCAAGGCTTTGCGAGCTGGGTAAATCCTGGGAGCAGGGTCTCCCGGCTTTCATCGGCCACACTGCTGTGGCAAGATGACTTTCGCGCACAGCATGGCCATTGGATCACGCCCAAAAGATCTAAATGAGAATTGACAGGGTGGGTGCGGAGAGGATATTTCCTCATATGGGAGAGACTAGAATAGGGGACACATTTTTTAAGAATAAGGGGTCTCCCATTTAATACATTACATAGAACAGTACAGCACAGAACAGGCCCTTCGGCCATGATGCTCTGCCGATCATCTATCTTAATCTAAGATCAACCTAACCTACACCTTTTCAATTTACTGCTGTCCATGTGCCTGTCCAAGAGCCGCTTAAATGTCCTAATGACTCTGACTCCACCACATCCGCTGGCAGTGCATTTACATTCTCTGTGTAAAGAACCTACCCCTGACATCTCCCCTATACCATCCTCCAATCACCTTAAAATTATATCCCCTCGTGACAGCCATTTCCACCCTGGGTAAAAGTCTCTGGCTATCCACTCTATCCATGCCTCTTATCACCTTGTACACCTCTATCAAGTCACTTCTCTGCTTCCTTTGCTCCAGTGAGAAAAGCCCTAGCTCCCTCAACCTTTCTTCATAAGACATGCCCTCCAGTCCAGGCAGCATCCTGGTAAATCTCTTCTGCACCCTCTCCAAAGCATCCACATCCTTCCTATAATGAGGCGACCAGAACTGGACGCAATATTCCAAGTGTGGTCTAATCAGGGTTTTATAAAGCTGCAGCAAAACCTCGTGGTTCTTAAACTCAATCCCCCTGTGAATGAAAGCCAACACACCATACGCCTCCTTAACAACCCTATCAACCGGGTGGCAACTTTGAGGGATCTATGTACGTGGACCCCAAGATCCCTCTGTTCCTCCACACTTCAAAGAATCCTGCCTGTATTCAGCATTCAAATTCGACCTTCCAAAATGAATCACTTCACATTTATTTAGGTTGAATTCCATCTGCCACTTCTCAGCACAGCTTTGCAACCTGTCAATGTCCTGTTTTAACCTGCAACAGCCCTCGACACTATCTACAACTCCACCAACCTTCGTGTCATCAGCAAACTTACTAAACCACCCTTCCACTTACTCATCCAAGTCATTTATAAAAACCACAAAGAGCAGGATCCCAGAACAGATCCCTGCGGGGCACCACTGGTCACCGACCTCCAGGCGGAATACTTTCCATCCACTACCACTTGTTGTCTTTTTTCGACCAGCCAATTCTGTATCCAGACGGCCAAATTTCCCTGTATCCCATGCCCTCTGGCTTTCTGAATGAGCCTACCATGGGGAACCTTATCAAATGCCTTATGAAATCCATATGCACGAAATCCAGTGCCCAACCTCCATCAATGTGTCTCATCACATCCTCAAAGAATTCAATGAGGCTTGTGAGGCATGATCTGCCCCTCACAAAGCCATGCTGACTATCTTTAATCAAACTATGTTTTTCTAAATAATCATAAATCCTATCTCTCAGAATCCATTCCAGTGTTTTGCTCACCACAGACGCAAGACTGACTTGTCTGTAATTCCCAGGGATTTCCCTAATCCCTTTCTTGAATAGGGGGACAACATTCGCCTCATCCGGTACTACTCCAGTGGAGAGTGAGGACACAAAGATCATCGCCAACGGCGCAGCAATCCCCTCCCTCGCTTCCCGTAGTAACCTTGGGTATATCCCCTCTGGCCCAGGGGACTGATGCTTTTCAAAACTTACAGCACACCTTCCTTCTTAATATCAACCTGTTTGTGCCTATTAACCTGGTTCACCCTGTTCTCACGAGCGACAAGGTCCCTCTCGCTCGTGAATACTGAAGCAAAATATTCATTTAGGGCCTCCCTTACCCTCAGGCTCCAGGCCCGTTCCTTCCACTATCCCTGATCGGTCCTAATGTCACTCTGATCATCCTCTTATTTCTCACATAAGTGTAGAACGCCTTGGGGTTTTCCGTAATCCTTCCCGCCAAGGCTTTTTCATGTCCCCTTCTAGCTCTCCTAAGTCCATTTTTGAGTTCCTTCCTGGCTACCTTTTAACCCTCTAGAACCGTGCCAGATCCTTGCTTCCTCAACCTTAAGTAAGTTTCCTTCTTCCTCTTGACTAGAAGCTCTACTTCTCTTGTCATCCAAGGCTCTTTCACCTTACCATTCCTTTGTTTCAGTGGGACAAAACTATCCAGCACTCGCAGCAAGTGCTCCTTAAACAACCTCACATTACTGATTTGCATTTCCCTGAGAACATCTGTTCCCAATTTATACTCCTCGGCTCCTGTCTAATAGCAGTATAATTTCCCCTTCCCCAGTTAAATACCTTCTCATACGGTCTGTTACTGTTCCTAACCCTCTCCATGACTATGGTAAAGGTCAAGGAGTTGTGGTCACTGTCACTGAAATGCTCTCCCACCAAGACATCTGATACCTGGCCTGGTTTGTTGCCAAGCACCAAATCCAATATGGCCTCTCCCCATGTCGGCATATCTGCATATTGAGTCAGGAATCCTTCCTGGACCCAGCTGACAAAATCTGCTCCATCCAAACCATTTGCACTAAGGAGGTTCCAGTCAATATTAGGGAAGTTGAAGTCACCCATGACAACAACTTTGTTACTTCTGCACCTTTCCAAGATCTGCCGCCCAATCTGTTCCTCCATCTCACTGCTGCTATTGGAGGGTCTATAGAAAACTCCCAATAAAGTGACTGCTTCTTTCTTGTTTCTGACTTCCACCCATACTGACTCAGTAGACAAATCCTCCTCGATTACCTCCTATCAGCAGCTGTGGTGCACTCCCTAATTAACAGTGCCACTCCCCCTCCTCTTTTACCTCCCTCCCGATTCTTCTTAAAACATGTAAACCCCAAAACATCGAACAACCATCCCTGCCCCTGTGAAATCCATGTCTCCGTAATGGCCACAACATCGTAGTTCCAAGCACTGATCCATGCTCCAAGTTCATCTCCCTTATTCCTGACACTCCTTGCATTGAAACAGACACACTTTAACCCATTCCACTGAGTGCAACTTTGCCCTATCAACTACTTATCTTTCCTCACCGACCTGCTGCATACTATTACTGCCCATTCAACAGCTACCTTATCCTTTGATCTGTAGCTCTGGTTCACATCCCCCTGCCAAGCTGGTTTAAACCCTCCCGAGGAGCTCTAGCAAACCTCCTCCCCCCAGAATATTGGTGCCCGTTCAGTTTAGGTGGAACCAGTCCTTCATGTACAGGTCCCACCTTCCTCAGACGGTATCCCAATGATCTATATATCTGAAGCCTTCCCTCCTGCACCAGCCCTGTAGCCACGTGTTCAGCTGCACTCGCTCTCTGTTCCTTGCCTCACTAGCACGTGGTACCAGTAGCAATCCTGAGATTACTACTCTGCTCGTCCTGTTCTTAAGTTTCCAACCTAACTCCCGAAAATCACTTTGTGCACCACGACTTCTGGTTGCTCCCCTTCCTCCTTAAGAATCCTGTAAACTTGATTCGAGACATCCCTGGCCCTGGCACACGGGACATCCTTGGCCCTGGCACACGGGAGTCTCGTTCGCGATCACAGAATCTCCTATCCTTTCCCCTAACCATTGAGTTTCCTGTCACTATCGTTTTTCTATATTCCCCCCCTTCCCTTCTGAGGCACAGAGCCAGGCTCAGTGCCAGAGGACTGGCTGCTATGGCCTTCCCAAGGTAGGCCTATCCCACCCAACAGCATGCAAAACGGTACACTTGATTTGAAGGGGAACGGCCACAGGGGATCTCTCACTGTCTGCCTGTTCCCTTTCCTTCCCCTGACTGTAACCCAGCTACTCTTGACCTGAACCTTTGGTGTGGCTACCTGACTGAAACTCCTCTCTATCATCCCCTCTGCCTCCCGGATGATCCAAAGTTAATCGAGCTCCAGCTCCAGTTCCCTAATGCGGTCTCTGAGGAGCTGGAGTTGGGTGCACTTCCCACAGGTGTAGTCAGTGGGGTCACTAGTGGTGTCCCTTTCCTCCCAATTCCTACAGGAGGAGCATACAACTGCCCTTACCTCCATCCCCTCTGATCTGAATTCCCAAAGAGATTTAAAAGGGAAAAAGAAATGCTGAGCCCGAATCCCCCCGCGCTGGATTTATTTACATATCGCCCACTTGGCTCCACCCACCGACTGTTGTTCCCGCGATTTCCTGCCTGTTTCTTCAGGTAAGAGGTCCCGAGCAATACTAGGCCCAAATCCGCCCCGTGTCTCTCTCTCTCTCTCCGCACTGTTTAAGGAAGTCGCCTCTCTCTCTCTGCACTGTTTAATGAAGTCATTGATGAGGAGAATTTTTTTCTCTCTCTGAGTAATTCTCTCCTCCAGAGAACAGAGAAAGCAGAGTCATTAAATATTTTTTAGGCTGTGTTGGATAAATTCTGACTGTCAAGGGAGTCAATGGTTTTAGAGCCAAACAGGAAAGTAGAGCTGAGGCCACAATCGGATCAGCCATGGTTCTGGATTCTCCGCTGGCAGGATTCTCCGTTGCTCCGACAGCACACTCATGCCCGGGGATTTCCCAATGGCGTGGGTTTTCCACAATGGGAAACCCCATTGGCCAGCTGGCTGGACGGATAATCCCGCTGCCGGCGGGATGGAGCATCCCGCCCCACGGTCTTATCAAATGGCACAGGGAATTCAAGGGGCCCAGTGGACTACTCCTAATCCTAATTCCTAAATTCCTATGTATGTTCGCATGAGGGGAGATAGGGAAGAAAGTAAGAAACTATGTGAGCTCAGAACTGAGGCAGGGGAGACCTTTGGAGGAAGTTTGAACTAGTGTGCAGTGAACAGAGGGCAGCTGATTGGATGGTCTTGTTCTAAGTGACGAGGAGGACCGTGAGCTCCTTGCAACAATGGTTGGAAGTAAGGCTGGATGTCAGAGGAGAGGGGTTCAAGAATACAAATGTGCTGTTTAGAAAATAAGCAGGAGATTACATTTGCATTCCCGCATAATCTTAGAATAGTGCAGGGGCTGGTTTAGCACAGTGGGCTAAACAGCTGGCTTGTAATGAAGAACAAGGCCAGCAGCGCGGGTTCAATTCCCGTACCGGCCTCTCCAAACAGGCGCCAGAATATGGCGACTTGGGGCTTTTCACAGTAACTTCATTGAAGCCTACTTGTGACAATAAGTTATTATTATTATTATATGAGAATAGGACTGATATTCTTTGTGTGGTCCAGCTAGGTCCAGCATTTACACCAGATGTTCGCTATATATTTTAAGCCTTGCATCCCTTGGGCTTAGGCAATTAGAAATGAAAAGCAGGGGAATGGCCAAGATGAGACAGAATAATGGTTTTATTGGGGACCAAGGCATCAAAGGTGACGGAGGGTTTTTAAAATTTATTGCTTCGTGGAATTTGGACGTCACTGTCTAATCCAACATATAGAGTGATGGAGGCTGACAGCTCAGAAAAGGCTCTTTGGCCCACCATGTCTGCGGTGGTAGCATTTATTGCCTATTTGTCCTTGCAACGGTGATGGTAAGCCATTTTCTTGAACTTCTGCTATGATGCAGGCACACCCACAGTGTTGTTAGCAAAGGAATGCCAGAACCTTGTTTTAACAACAGTGAAGGAACAGTGATATATTTGCAAGTTAGAATGGTACATAGCTTGGAGGGGAAACTTGCAGGTGGTGGTGTGCCCACATCTTTCTAAGTGGGAGAGGTTGTGGGTATGGAAGGTGCTGTCGAAGGAGAGTTGGTGAGTTGCTGGCGTGCATCTTGTAGATGGTACACACTGCTGCCACTGTGCGTCAGTGGTCAAGGTCTTTTACAGAATCTACAGAATTTTGGAAGATTACAACCAATGCATCCACTAACTCTGCAGTCACTTTATTTAAGGCTCTAGGATGCAAGCTATCAACGCCAGGGTTCTTGCCAGCTTTAAGTCCCATTAGCTTTCCTATTAATTGTTCACTAGTGATAGTCATTGTTTTAAGTTCCTTCCTTCCTTTTGCCCCTTGACTTCCTACTATTCTTTGGTGCTTTTTCTGACTCCTACTATGAAGACAGATACAAAGTATATGTTCAAAGTCTCTTTCTTTTTCTCATTTCCCATTATTCATTCCTCAGTCTCCCCCTCTGTGGAGACAATGAGCACTTTAGCTTCTATTTTCCTTTTAATGTATTTGCAGACATTTTTCTATCTGTTTAATATTTCTTGCTAATTTTCTCTCATACTCCAATTTTTCCCCTCCTTTTTTTGGTCATCCGTTGCTGTTTACTAAAACTTTCCAAACCTCTGGCCTGATACTAATCTTTGCAGCACTGCATACCATGGGCTAGATTCTCCATTCATGCTTGAGCGCATCTCCATTACCCTGCTTTGATGCTAACCATAATGTTTAGAAATACTCTTGCTACGATTGACGGCTCCTCACCACATCAAAAACAGCTAAGTGCTTCCTGCTGTGAAAAAGAGAGACACAAAACACTTGGCTGCTTTTAATGTGTAATGGTGGTAATTTTTCACCCTACTGCCTGGACTGCTCTTAAGCTTTCAGGCAGGGATCTCTGATGGTGGGTCGGGGGCGGGGGGGTGGGGGATCTGATGGGATTTCGCGATTGGCGGTCTGATGGAGAGGGCTGGGGGTTCAGGATTTTTGTTATGCTAGCCCTCCAATGGACTTTGCGGGGCACCTATGTTACGCACATAGCCCCTTGACTCACTGTAAGACCCACCACCGTCAGGGCAATGCTTGAAAATACCTGCACTAATCCATGCCCATATGAATCCTGGCTGAGAGGCCTGGAGCATCACGGGGGGCCTACAGAATTAGTCTTCCAGCCCGTTAATTGGATGCCAATAGGTGCAAATGACTCATTTGCATCCTTCTGCCGGCGCGGGACATGCAGCTCGCTGCCGCCGTCAGTGGGGGACCGGAGCATCAGAACAGGATCGGCACCCGGCGGCAATCCTGTTTTTAGCTCGGGCTCGATACTCCTCAAGATCGGGAACCCCGCTACCGGCAGCAGACGGCAGAGAGTCCATCCCCATTTCTTTCATTTGGATGGCAGTCTTAACTCCCCAAGTTGAACATGGACTGTGCACTTCTGGTAGACTTTCTTCCTTAATGGAATATATCTTTGTTGAGAGCCACTTCTTGTCTAACTTTTAACCGATTTATCTAGTCCATTTTAGCCAACTCTTTCTTCATACCTTGTAATTGCCTTTATTTAAATTTAAGGCACAAGCAGTTTCTACATCTTGATGTTCTGAACCAAGATAATTTCTCACTGTTGTATTGATCTCATCCTTTATTCACAGAGGTACTCTACCTCCTTTTCCTTTCTTCCTGTCCTTCCAAAATGTCGAATATTCTTGAATATTCAGTTGCTTGCAATCACATCTCTGTAACGGCTACCATATATACTCCTTTATTTCTATTTGTGCTATCAATTCATCCATCATGTTATGAATTCTATGAACCTTCAGGTAAAGAGTCTTTTATTCTTTCTCTTCCTTTATTGTCTATTCAGAACTTAGTTGCTGGTTATTTGAAACGATTATTTGCAATGCTTTGGGCATTTATATGAACTCAAAAGAAAACAAGTAACAATTTTTTCAAGATGAGACATTGCCCTAATTATTAAATTGAGTTTCCATAGTTTTGCTCCAAAATACTTCATATTATTGTGGACTGTGTAAAAAATCAAGTCATAGACTTCCTATGGCGGCGATGGAGTGAGTGGTTTCACATTTGGTGGCTCCTACTGGAGGTGGAATTGTTTGGTCCTTGTTATCCGTTCACGCGGGTATTTGCTGGTAAGAAGTACAGGAACAGACAGAGCTAAGGATTCTCCTTCGGGTCGGCATGTTTCAGCTCTATCAAACAAGGAGTGCAACTGTAAAGGGTCAACAGTCAGACCAGGAGCTTTTGCGAAGTGCGACAGATGGAAAGATGGCGGATTTCATCGTTGTCCGCTGGTGGTCCACAGAACAGTTGGTGGAGCTTTTGACAGCCACGTTTTGGCAGCAAAGGCAGGAGGCCTCAGAAGACCAGGCTAAGGTGGCAGACCTAATTCGGGCAGCCATTGAGAGAGTGGAGCAGAGGTTGGAGACACATAGTGCATCACTCCAAAAAGTAGAAGAGTCGGTGGTGGACCATGCGGACCGGCGGCAAGGGAGATTGGGTGGATGAGGAATGAGGGGGGCAGACTGGTAATGGAGCCAGGGGAAGTAAATTGGGTGTTTGAACCATTTTGTTGGAAATTGTACAGTTCGGAGCCCCCGGCGGAGGATGAGGGTATGTGGCGGTTTCTGGATGGGCTGGGGTTCCCGAGGGTGGTTCAGGTGAGGGTGCAGGAACTGGGGGCCCCAATTTGACTGAGGGATTGTGTGGGGGCAATGTAGTCAGGGAAGGCCCCAGGCCCAGATGTGTTTCCAGCGGAGTTTTATAAAAGATTTGGCTCGGAACTGGGGTTCCTGTTAGTGGAGATGTTCAATGAGTCGGTGGGGAGGGGCGAGCTTCCCCCATGCAGTATCAGGTGTCCATCTCACTCATTTTAAAGAAAGACAGAGACCTGGGGCAGTGTGGGCTTGATATTGTTGTTAAATGTGGATGCAAAGCCATTGGCGAAGGTGCTGGCGGTGCGGATAGAGAATTGTGTGCCGGGAGTGATAGGGGAGGAAGCCATTGGCCAATGTTCGGAGGCTATTGAATGTGATAATGATGCCCTCGAGGGTTCGGGAGGTGGAGGTGGTTGTATCTATGGATGCAGAGAAGGCGTTTGACAGTGTTGGAGTGGACTTACTTATTCGAGGTGCTGGGGCGGTTCAGGTTTGGGCAGGGGATTGTCAACTGGGTGAGATTGCTGTATAGGTCACCTAAGGCGAGTGTGCAGACCAATAGTGTAAATTCAGAGTAATTTGTGTTGCACCAGGGGATGAGGCAGGGGTGCCCGCTCTGCTCTTTGCCCTGGGGATATAGTATTTTGGGGACCTGTTTATGGGGGTAAGTTTGCGGAATTGGAGGAGCTTGAGGAGGTGTACTTGCTGCCAAAGGGGAATGGGTTCAGGTACCTGCAGGTAAGGGATTTCTTTAGGAAGGCGTTTGGTTTGTTCCTGCAGCTGCCACCTCCAGCGCTACAGGACAAGCTGCTGTCTGAAGATGAGAAAGGCGAGGGCAAGGTGTTAGATATATGAGGAGCTGATGAAGCGCAACTGGGAGGAGGAGTTGGGAGGTGCGATGCAAGCTGGGGTGTGGAGTAAGACTCTGCAGAGTCGTGTGCAAGACTGAGTCTCACACAGTTTAAAGTTGTGCATAGGGCTCACATGATGGGGTCCAGGATGAGCCGTTGTTTTCTAGGGGTGGAAGATAGGTGTGGGCGGTGTGCAGGGAGTCCGGCAAACTATGTCCATATGTTTGTGGCATGTCCGAGGTTGTAGGGGTTCTGGAAAAAGCTTGCGAACGTAATTCGAAGATTTTTGGAGTGGAGGTGGTGCTGAGCCCATGGATGCCGATATTTGGGGTGTCAGAGAATCCGGTTGCGCAGGTTGTGGTAGTATGCATTAGGGGTCATGTGGGACTGTGAAGCCGTGATGCTATTGGCTGACAGATCCCGGGTCCTGGTTGGCTGTTGATCCCTAGCTCCGCCCTGAAGGCGGAGTATAAGAACCTGGGCTTCTCCCCGCAGCTCCAGTCTGTTGCTGAACTGCTGGGAACAAGTCACGCTTAATAAAGCCTCATCGACTTCATCTCTATTTGTCTCTCTCGTAAGTCATTGTGCGCTACACAGGTGTGGAGAAAGGCTGACGTGGTAGCCTTTGCCTCCCTGATAGCCTGGAGGCGGATCTTGCTGTGCTGGCAGGACTGGAGCTGACAAATGTGGGAGCATGGGTGAGCGACCTGGCAGAGTTCCTCCATCTTGAAAGAAATTAAGTTCGCCATCAGAGGGGCAGAGGAAGCGTTCTCCACCAGATGGCAGCTGTTCTTTAAGGGACATTAACACATCAGCGGGTTTTTTGTGTGTTTTGTGAGTTTTGTGGGGGCTGAATGTATAAAGAGGGGATGGAGGGGAGGTATGGGGGAATGCTTGCTCGTTTCTGTCCTGTCTATATTTGAAAATACCTGCAATAAATTTTTTTCAAAAACGTATCTGGTTAGAAAATCTGCAAACACGCATGTTTGGCATGTAAATTTTTGGTGTATTGGTAGTGCCCATTGTTTGGGTGCAATAAATGCCATTTGGTCATCAAGTGTGCATGCACACACTTTCAGGATGAGTCCCAGCAGATGCCATATTGGTGAGGGCATTGACATGCATAATGAACACTGCTGGAAATATAAGGAGCATGTCATGATATTCAAACACACACATCATGATGGACACACCAACAGACAAATCAGAGCACACAACACCACAACCAATCACACACAAGGACACCAACCACATAAAAGCACGAGCACGACACCTAGTGGACAGTAGGTCTGGGGACAAAGACACGGACAAGACCTGTTACAAGATCACAAACAGGGAATCCCCACGTGCAGAGTATCAAGACAAAACTGTACATAGAAAGTTTAAATAAAATAGCGTTGTACCATATACAACCGTGTTGGCTCATCTGTGTGTCAGAACGCCCAACACCACATGGTACAGGAGTGGATCGATACCTGCCAACTAACCTGCCATTCTGGACATGGACCGCACCGACAAACCGCAGCCGTTGCAAGTCGCGGGGAACCTAGGTACCAATTGGAAGCTCTTCAGGCAGCGATTTGACCTGTACATCCGAGCCAACGAAAAACAGAGTGCCTCGGATGAAACGAAGATTGCAATGCTCCTCTTCTACGCAGGTCAGCACGCCCTCGACGTCTTCAACTCACTGGTGTTCGAAGAAGGCGAAAACCAATCCAAGTATGACACGGTCATCCTCAAACTGGACCAGCACTTTAAGGTTGAAGTGAATGAAAGTTTTGAAAGATACCTCTTTCAGCAACGCCTGCAAGGTAAGGAGCTTTTTCAACCCTTTTTGACGCACCTCCGAATTCTAGCGCAGTCCTGCGGTTACGGCAGCACCACAGAGTCCATGATCAGGGACCAGATTGTTTTTGGCGTTGCCTCTAGTGGCCTACGCCAGCAGCTTCTTAAAATAAAAAGCCTCACCTTATCGTCTGCTGTGGAAGCCTGTGTCCTCCACGAGAATGCAACCTGCCGTTTTGCCCGATTTCAGGCGTCCGAGTTGGCACGGAGGGGGTCCCCAGCCGTCGAATCGGCAAGCCAGGCCGCCCACGACGCCGAACGCATCCAGGCCGTCGATTACTTCCCGACCCACGGCCCGGACGACAGCGGCCGCTTCCCGCGATTTTTGCGGTCTCCCGCGCTGGTGCGCGCCAAAAATAACGGCCACATCGAGGGACGCACTGCGCAGGCGCGCCCACCGCAAGATCGCACTGCGCATGCGCAGTGGCGCAACGAACGCCGTGACGTCATGACGTGCGGCAATTGTGGAGCTGTACACTTAAAAGGGCAATGTCCTGCTAAAAACCGATAGTGCCTCAGATGTGGCAAGATGGGCCACTATGCTGCCCACTGTCGTTCGGCTCAACCCATGGATCCTGCACATCCCCGACAATCTCGCAGACAAGTCAGGACCGTCCAGCCCACGCATCAAGACTTCCAGTTAAGTGATGCAGATGACCAGGATGCCTTCCGCGTTTCCGTCATCGATGTCAACAAGGTCAATGCCATCAATCCAGCCGATGAGTGGTGTGCCACCCTGACGGTCAACCCGAACGCGTCGCAAGCCCATTAGACTGGACTTATAACACCGTTCATATGTCTAACAAGTTACACAATTTTATATGATAACCTGTTGTTGTTTATCGTTCCAGATATCGTCTGACTGGACCACTGTTCAAGTTTTTTTTCTCGTTCGCATTCATGTTCTGTTATGGTACAACCTTGTTCATGTGACGCACCTGACATCGCCCCATGTAAATAGTTACGTCATATGCACATGCTGTACACAACACACACACACTCTTAGATGCACTCACGACGCGATCATATTTATTACCACGTAGGCACATATCTTTGTAACACACACATCATGATGGACACACCAACAGACAAATCAGAGCACACAACACCACATCCAATCACACACAAGGACACCAACCACATAAAAGCACGAGCACGACACCTAGTGGACAGTAGGTCTGGGGACAAAGACACGGACAAGACCTGTTACAAGATCACAAACAGGGAATCCCCACGTGCAGAGTATCAAGACAAAACTGTACATAGAAAGTTTAAATAAAATAGCGTTGTACCATATACAACCGTGTTGGCTCATCTGTGTGTCAGAACGCCCAACACCACAGAGCAGACCGATCATGATGCAAGTCCGCAGATATGATGTCAGCACTGCTATTTTGAGCTCCACGTTCCAGCTAGCACCCTCTTTTATCCCCGAGTGAATACATGTTCAGCAGTAGATAGGACTCTCACTGCTATTTAAAGGGATCGTCAACTGCAACAAGTTAGTTAGAGCAGTCGTAAAACAATGGCTGGAATTTTCCCAGGCCTGCAGAGGCACTTTGGAGTCCAGGAACACAAGGACATTTGTGAAGTTGCTTGCCAAGTCAGGTTCCCATCACGTTTCCACCTCTGCGCTCTTTCTGGAGGCTGACTAGTGGATTTGATAGCAACCCACTCAGCAGCAGTGGGAAGCCAATTGTGGCTTGTAATAAGCCACTTATTTGCAATTCCACAGTGTAATACAAACATCATAGTGCATAGTGAAGTGTTCAGAGCAGGCAGAATATGAAATCAGTTAGTGTGTAATGGGCACATGCTCTGAAACTGTGTCAGGAGCCCGACAACAGGACGAATTTGGCTTCATGTCGAAGATCTAAGCTGCAACTCATTTGAGTGTTCATGTTTATTTTCTGGTAGTAATTACAAAGGAGTATCCACTAATGCTTCAATGTCAACTGCTTTCCTTATCCTGAAGATGCCTCCAGTGTGCCATTGCACTCCCACAGATGGACAGGCATCGTCCACACTGAAACGGATATCGGCCATCTCCACAAGCCGTATTGATTGGACCTCCTAATGTTGGAATCCAGCTGCTGTACCTTTAATTAGATGGGGCTACAGGAAGCATTTTCTCAATTGGGTTGTGCCTGGTGCTTTGTCACTCTTTTGAGTTACTAAAACGGCGGCACGGTAGCACAGTGGTGGGCGGCACGGTAGCACAGTGGTTAACACAATTGCTTCACAGCTCCAGGGTCCCAGGTTCGATTCCGGCTTGGGTCACTGTCTATGCGGAGTCTGCACATCCTCCCCGTGTGTGCGTGGGTTTCCTCCGGGTGCTCCGGTTTCCTCCCACAGTCCAAAGATGTGCAGGTTAGGTGGATTGGCCATGATAAATTGCCCTTAGTGTACAAAATTGCCCTTAGTGTTGGGTGGGGTTACTGGGTTATGGGGATAGGGTGGAGGTGTGGACCTTAGGTAGGGTGCTCTTTCCAAGAGCCGGTGCAGACTTGATGGGCCGAATGGCCTCCTTCTGCACTATGAATTCTATGACATCTAAAATAGAATTTACCCTGATAATGGTATTGATATGCCAACTGCAAAATCCAGCTCAATGTTTACATTGCAAAACATCTCTGGAGGTGTCTGAAGTACTAAGCAGAGCCAGTTTTGAAACTCACCATCGTTTTCTGCTTGCCAGCAACCTAGACAATCTGTTTTTCACCATGATATCTATGAACAACTATCCAATACATTCCCTCTGTCACTGATCATTACAACATTCACTGAGTCACAATGCGAAAATAAAAGCTAACACAAGAAAAACATTCCAAAGCAAATTGCTAAGCTAATTCATTCCATATTGCAAAGAAAAGTCAGCTAATCGCCCACTTGCATCCCCTTCATACCCGACTTCTGTGTGCCTTTATCAGTCCGACGAATCTATGCAGTGCTGCAACATGGTTGTGGTATAACAGAATCACAGAATAATGCAGCACAGAAGAGGCCCTTTGGCCCATCGAGTCTGCACCGACACATGAAAAACACCTGACCTGCCTAACTAATCCCATTTGCCAGCCCTTGGCCCACAGCCTTGAATGTTACAACGTGCCAAGTGCTCATTTAGGTACTTTTTAAAAGATGTGAGGCAATCTGCCTCTACCACCCTCCCAGGCAGTGCATTCCAGACCATTACCACTCTCTGGGTAAAAAAGTTTTTCTTCAAATTCCCCTTAAACGTCCTGCCCCTGACCTTGAACTTGTGTCCCGTTGTAACTGACCCTTCAACTAAGGGGACAGCTGCTCCCTATCCACCCTGTCCATGCCCCTCATAATCCTGTGAACCTCAATCAGGTCATCCCTCAATCTTCTCTGCTCCAGCGAAAACAACCCAAGCTCACCCAACCTCTCTTCATACCTTAAATGTTCCATCCCAGGCAACATCCTGGTGAATCGCCTCTGCATTCCCTCCCGTGCAATCACATCCTTCCTATAATGTGGCGACCAGAATTGCATACAATACTCCAGCTGGGGCCTCACCAAAGTTCTATACAGCTCCAACATGACCTCCCTACTTTTGTAATCTATGCGTCGATTGATAAAGGCAAGTGTCCCTTATGCCTTTTTCACCACCCTATTAATCTGCCCTTCTGCTTTCAGAGATCTATGGACAAACACACCAAGGTCCCTTTGTTCCTCTGAACTTCCCAGTGTAATGCCATTCATTGAATACTTCCTTGTCCCATTACACCTTCCAAAGTGCATCACCTCACACTTTTCCAGGTTAAATTCCATCAGCCACTTGTCTGCCCATTTGATCATCCCGTCTATATTTTCCTGTAATCCAAGATACTCCACCTGACTGTTAACCATATAGGATGATGGCTTTCAATAACTGCCAATTGCCTTGGAGGATGACCTCAACAGCTGTGTGCCTCACTGCAGATTGCAGCATCTCAGCCTGTGTGGCAGCAGTTTGGGTAACTGACAGGCAGTGGCAAAGACACCACTGGAGTGTCAAGGTGGAAGGACAAATGCTGCCTTCCAGAGAGAGGACAGCAGATTTTCATTCCATGGTGCCACTGCCATTTTCTTGACACCCCTTTGTTGGAGGACCGATTGCTGCACAACTTTGACATCATACAAACTATTTGCACTCTGTAATCCACAGCCACAGGCAGCAATCTGAGTTTGCAGAATTTGCAGTTCAAGAGTTTTGCGCCCTCTGTATCCTTCACACTATTCGCATTCCAATTGATATTAGGGCTGTTGAAGTCCCCAAAGATTGCTGCCCTATTGTTTGTGCACTCCGAAATCTGTCTACCTATTTCTACATATTTGGTCTTCTAACTCCCTTCCACAATTTGGGGGTCTATTGTACAGTCCTAGCAGTATGCCTGCTCCATTTTTAAATTCTGAGCTCAACCCATATGGCCTCATTTATTGTTTCATTCAGTGTATCATCCCTCCTCGCAGCTGTATTAGATTCTTTGACCAATAACGCGACATCCCCATTTTTTTTCACTCCTTCTCTATACTGCCTGAAAATTCTATATCCAGGCATGTTGAGCTGCCATTTTTACCCCTCAAGCCAAGTTTCCATTATAGCAATGATACAATGCTACCATGTGTCTATCAGTGCCCACAGCTCAACGACTTTATTTACTATGCTCCTTGTATTTGCATATATAGCTTGTAACACTGCCAAATACCTGTGCTGTACGTTTATTAAACTTTGCTGCTTCTATCTTTCAGAGTCACTCACTAATTCCCCATCTCTTTCCTTGCTCTGAATTTGCCCTCGGGGTCCCATCCCTCTGCCAATCTAATTTTAGCTCCCCAGCCCCCCTCCTCAAGAGCACTAACAAATCTCCCTGTGAGGATTTTCATCCCAGTTCTGTTCAGGTGTAGATTGCCTGGCTTGAGCGGGTCCCACCATACCCAGAACCTGTCCCGATGCCTCAGAAATCTGATGTCCTTCCTCCTATGCCAGCTTTCCAGCCACATGTTTAATCGCTCAATTCTTCTATTTCTATATTCACTTGTATGTGGGTTTTATAAGGCTACGAAGAAGCCCACACTGAGTAGTTCAAAAAAACTTAGTTTATTTACAGTAACTTGTATACATCACACGGTAGATCCCATCTGGATCTGCCTTGCCGGTGCCTAACTGGCCAGCTTTATATATCATGTAACTGTAGATTGTTTAGAGGCCCCCGCCCCCTTAATGGAGAGGCTTGTATTCTGCAAGGTTCACTGGGAAGTTAATTGTTCCCACCCCGTAAAGTACTTGCTGGCTATTACTCCTGAGATTACTGCTTTGAAGGTCCTCTTTTTCAATCTCCTTCCTAGATTTCAGGACTTCATCCCCTTTCCACCTACCAACGTGGATCACAGCCTCTCACTGATCACCCTCCCCCAAAGAATGCCCTGCAGCCGCTCAATGACATCCTTGACCCTGACACCAGGGAGGCCACATACCATCCTGGAGTCACATCTATGGTCACAGAAATGCCTGTCTGTTCCCCTAACTACTGTTCTTCTCTACTTTATCCCCTCCTATACAGCAGATCTGCCTGTGGTGCCACAAACTTGACTCTAATTTGCACTCCGGGGAACCAACTGGTAGCCAAAATGGGAAACCAATTTGTGAACGGCACCACAGGGGACTCCTGCACTATCCGCCTAGTTTTCTTGGACTGCCTGGTGGTCACCCATTCCCTTTCAAACTCCTTTAATCCTACACTCAGATTATGAATAAATGGGTCTTTGTCCGAGGGGCAGGCAGTGACAAGTGGGATACCACAGGGATCAGTGCTTGGGCCCCATCTATTCACGATATATTTAATGACCTGGATGAGGGAACCAAATGTAACATTTTCAAGTTTGCTGACGACACAAAACTGGGCAGAATTGTGAGTTGTGAGGCAGATGCAAAGAACCTTCAAGATGATTTTGACAAGTTGAGTGAGTGGGAAAACACATGGCAAATGTAGTACAATGCAGCTAAATGTAACATTATACAATTTGGGGTGGAAAACAGAAAAGATGAGTATTTGAATGGTGATTTATTGGAAAGTATGGATGTACAAAGGCATCTTGATGACCTTGTACACCAATCAATGAAAATGGAGAGACAGGGTCTTCCAGTGGCGGCCATGGAGTGAGTGGTCTCACATAAGGTGGCTCCTGCCAGAGGTCGGAATCTTTGGCTCTTTTTGCCCGTATTGTGGGGCTCTTGCAGGTGGAAAACGTGGGAATATCAAAGACTAAGTTATTCTTATTCAGTGGGTAATGTCAAAGAGTTACCAAACGAGGAGTGCAACGAATAAGGGGCACCATTAGGACCAGGAGAACTTGCGTGGCGCAGCAGGGGAAAATATGGCAGAGGGACCTGTGGCACCATTGCTCACGGAGCAGTTGGTGGAATTCCCGCTGGCGGAGGGCTTCAGAGGATTTGGACTGCCTTGAAGAGAGTGGAGCAGAAGCTGGAGGTGCAGAATGTGCCGATCAAGAAGGTGAAGGACACTGTGGCTGACCATGAGGATCGCGTTGCCTCATTGATAATGGCGGATGGTCAGAAAAAGTTGGGGGAGAACGTCGAGAACCATTCAAGGGGCTGAACCTGAGAATTGTGGAGCTCCCTGAAGGGATCGAGGGAATGCAGGCCACGAAGTATGTGGCCAAGATGTTTGAGATGTTGGTGGGGGAGGGAATCTTTGACCGACTTCCTGAAGTGGATCGGGCACACAGGTCATTGAGGAGGAAGCTGAAAGCAGGAGAGCTGCTGAGGGCGATCGTCGTGAAACTGCATCTGGACAAGGGGAAGTGGGCAAAGGAGACACGTAAGTGCATTTGGGAAGGCCATACGGTCCGTATCTACTAATGCTTGGGAACAAAGCTGGCCAAGCGGCGGGACAGGTTTAATAGAATCAAAGCTGTCCTATTCAGGAACAAGGTGCGGTTTGGGATGCTGTACCCTCTCATTTGTGGGTCACATATGAGGGACAGGAGCATTACTTCGACACACCGGAGGAGGCAAGCAACTTCTTAAGGGACCATGGATTTGGGGAGGTTTGAGAATATTGGATATTGGTTCGGTTGACCTGCATCACGGACTGGAGGTGTTGTACTCTGCAAGGGTGGGGAACTGTATGTTTTTGTATAGGTTATTATGTTTGGTTTGTTTACACTACCCACTCTGTATAGTTCATTGTGTAAGAGTAGAGTTTTGTATCTTTTTTAAATCCCGCTGGGGGTAGTGATGTTTGTGATATAAAAATGTGTGAGGCTTGTTGGGTAATGAGAGGGGGAGGGCTTTTGTGGCGCAGGGGTTGGATGGGGCAGGAAGGGTGGCAGGGTGCTTTGGTACAGAGGAAGTTGGTCTTTTATCTCTGATGGGGGTCATCCTGCTAGCAGGCAGGCTCCTTAATGGAAGCAATGTTGAGGGGGAAGAGCCGTGGACAGAAGGAGCTCAGATGGAGACGGTGGCATGGGGAGGAGGGACTTTTTTCGCTTGGTATGGGTGAGGTGTTGGGGGGGCGTGAGTTGTTGAAGTTGTTCTTGTGGAGCAGTTGGCTAGGAAGGGATGGCAGCAACCATCTTGAGGGGACCCGGGAGGTGGGCAGGACATGGGCTTGGAGGAGTCCATTGAAACGTGGATATGGCTGATCAGGGAGGGGAAGGGGGTGTTGTGGAGTCCTCTGACGAGACTGGTCTTGGAATGTTAAGTGACTAAATGGGCCGATCAAGAGATCCCGTGTTTTCGCCACCCACTTAAAGAGTATGAAAGCAGATGTGTTTATGCAGGAGACGCATCTGAGGGTTGCAGATCAGATGAGATTCACCTGAGGAAGGAGCAGCGCTCCGAAAGCTAGTGACATTGAAACAAACCTGTTGGACTTTAACCTGGTGTTGTAAAACTTCTTACTAGATGAGATTGAGGAAAGGCTGGGTTGGGCATGTGTTTCATTCAGGGTTAGATATGAAGACTAGGGGTTTACGGTGCTGATTAGTAAGAGGGTGGCCTTTTCAGCTTGCAGCATTGTGGGTGATCCGGGGGCAGGTATGTGATAGTGAGCAGGAGGCTGGAGGGAGCCCGTGGTGTTGGTGAACTACATCAACTGTGATGATGTAGATTTTATGAAGAGGGTGCTGGCAAATGTTCCGGACCTTGACAGGCTACCGGTTGATTATGGGGGCGGATTAAAATACTGTTCTTGATCCTAGGCTGGATTGGTCGTGTCCCAAGTCCTCGAAGATGTCGGCGGTGGCAAGGGAATTATTGGGGTTTATGGAATGGATGTGGATCTGTGGCAGTTTGGTAGGCCGAGAGCAAAGGAATTTGTTTTTTTCTCATGTACATCGGGTGTATTCCTGGATTGACCAAACGTTGTTGGCGGTGGTGTTTGGGACAGAGAACTTGGCGATCATGATGTCGAGTCATGCACCGCATCTTGTGGAGGTGTGTGTGGAAGAGGGGGTTTTCCAGCAGCCGTAATGGAGGCTGGCTGTGGGGTTGTTGCCATTAAGGAGATTTGCGCAAAGGTAGGTGTGGCTATACGCACATATGTGGAACTCAATGAAAATGAGGAGGTCTCTGCCTCCGTGTTGTGGGAGGTGCTGAAGGCAGTAATTAGGAGAGAGTTTATTTCACTCTGGGCACATAGGAATAAGGTGGAATGGTTGGTAAGGCAGAGATTGGTGGAGGTCATTCTGCTGGTGGATCAAAAGTATTCAGTGGCCCCTGAGGAAGGGTTATTGAAGGAGAGGAAGAAGCTCAAGATAGAGTTTGAGCTTATGTCGATGGGGAAAGCAGTGGGGCAGTTGCATTGGGCTGGAGGGGTGCGCTGTACGAACATAGGAGAAGGTCAGCAACTTGCTGGCGCACCAATTGAGATAGCAGGCGGCAGTGAGGGAGATTGGGTGGATGAAGGATTTGGGTGGTAGGGTGGTCACTGAGTCAGGGAGGGTGAATGCGGTAGTTGAGGCCTTCTACCAGGGGCTGTATAATTCTGAGCTCCCAGGTGTCAAGGGGAGACTCGGACATGAACCGGTTCTTGGATGGCCTGGACTTTCTGTGGTGGAGGAGGGGAAGTTGAAGGAGTTGCGTGCCCCAATTGGGCTGGGGAAGTGATGCGGTGCATGGATTTGATACAGATGGGGAAGGCCCTGGGTCCGGACAGTTCCCAGCGGAATTCTATAAAGAATTTGATACAAAATTTAGTGGAGATGTTTAACGAGTCAACTGGCAAGGGGGAGCTCAGCCCACTGTTATGGGTCCGGGTTTACAGAACCCAAAGTGTTTCATAGAGTTCAACAGACCCACAACTTTTAATAGATTGTGGTGTGGGAAGCACACGGCGTACTCTCCAGGTGTATGATACAGCAATTATGGACAAATGGTTTTTAAAACAAAACAATGTTTATTCTATGAATTCAATTTAACCTTTTAAAAACAAACATTGAATATCTTAGCACCCATTACTTCAAAGATAACCCCAAAAGACTACAACACTAAATAATCCTTCAAACTGTTCCTTCAAACATCCAAAAGACTTCAAACCTTCAAAAACAGATATGAGGTTACATTCAATATATTTATAGTCTTTGGATTTGCAGACATCAACAGACCAGCTCTGTGTTCCTGCAGCTCTCAGCAAAACACACAGACACTCCCAGCTTTCTCCTCAAACTGAAATCAAAAGCAGAAGTGAGCTCAGCTCCCCCCACCCTCTGACATCACTTCAGTAATATGATCAGCTCCATTTCTTAAAGGTACATTGCTTAAACATCCATTTCTTAAAGGTACTCTCACATGACACCATATTGACACAGGCATGGTTTTCACGTATTTTGAAGAAGGAGTGTGGATGGTATTGTCCGATATCGTTGTTGAATGTGGATGCGAAGCTGTTGGCTAAGATGCTGGCGGCGCGCATGGAGGATTGTGTGGCAGCGGTGATAGATGAGGATCAAACGGGGTTTGTGAAGGGACAGCAGTTGTAGGCCAACATTAGGAGGCTATAAATTGTGATTATGATGCCCCGGGGGGGGGGGGCGGTTGTCAGGAGGTGATCAGAAGACGTTTGACTGGGTTGAGTGAGATTATTTGTTCGAGATGTTGGGACGGTTTGGATTTGGGCAGGGATTTGTGGATTGGATTTGGTTGTCGTACAGGGATCCCATGGCAAGTGTTTGCATGAATAATATTAGCTTCGGGTATTTCCATTTGCACAAGGGAACGAGGCTTTTTGCATTGCCGATCGAGCCTTTGCCGATGGCGCTTAGGGATTCTGTGGGGGCTGGAGGGGTATTGAGAGGGGGGAGTGGAGCACCGGTCTCCCTGTAGGGCAGCATGGTACCATAGTGGCTAGCACAGTTGCTCCAGGGTCCCAGGTGCGATTCCCGGCTTGAGTCACTGTCTGTGCGGAGTCTGCACGTTCTCCCGTGTTTGCGTGGGTTTCCTCCGGCTGCTCCGGTTTCCTCCCACAGTCCAAAAATGTGCAGGTTAGGTGGATTGACTATGCTAAATTGCCCTTAGTGTCCAAAAAAGGTTAGATGGGGTTACGGGGATAGGGTGGAGGTGTGGGTATAGGGTGGAGGCATGGGCTTAGGTAGGGTCCTCTTTCTAAGGGCCGGTGCAGACTCGATGGGCCGAATGGCCTCCTTCTGCACTATTCTATCTATGCAGACGACTTATTGTTGTACATCATGGATCTGGTGGAGAATATGGATAGGATTTGGGGGATATTGACGGAGTTTGGGTCATTTTCAGGGTATAGGCTCAATGTAGGAAAGAGTGAGGTGCTCGGCTACAGGCTTGGAGAAGTTGCCGTTTCGATTGGTCAAGTCGAGTTTTCGATATTTGGGATTACAGGTGGCCCATAGTTGGGCCCAATTGCATAAGTTGAATTGGCGAACTTGGTGGAGAGGGATTTGAAGAGGTGGGATGTTCTTCTGCTTTTGCTGGGTGGGAGGGTCCAGACAGTAAAGATGACAGTTTTGACAAAGTGTTTGTTTAGTTTTCAGAATCTCCCGATTTTTTTGTGCCCAAGTCTTTCTTTCAAAGGATGAATAGGATGATTTTGGAATTTACATGGGTGGGTAAGGTACCCCGGACTAGGAGGGTGTTTTTGGAGAGGGATAGCTGGAAACTGGGATTGGCACTGCTGAGCTTGCTGAATTATTACTGAGCAGTAAATGTTGAAAAGGTCAGGAAGTGGGGTATGAAGAGGTCGACATGGGGGTGGATGGAGGAGGCCTCCTGTAGAGGGATGAGCTTGAGGGCACTATTACTGGTGCCTTTTCCATCCTCGCTGGCTAGGTACTCCACGGGCCCGGTGGTGGTTTCATCGCTCAGCGTGTGGAATCAGTGCAGGCAACATTTTAAAATGGAGGTTGTGTCATTGTGGGTGCCAATCTGTGGCAAACATAGAATCTAACCCTGCTGTAATAAATCTATGTTGTGTGTGGGAGCGGATGGGGATAGTGTTTTAGGGACCTGTTCGTGGGGGTTAGGTTTGTGAAGCTGGGTTAGTTGGAGGAGGAGTTCCAGTTGCCGAGAGGTAATGGTTGTTGTGTTCTGTGATGTGGCTGTTGTAATGAGATGCACAGATCATCTAGTCGTTTAACTAAAAAGATGATTTATTAACACACATGGAAAGATAACTAACAGATAACTATACAGACAATAACTATTAAATTAATTCTACTGGAACTATTCTGAAGTATGACTATCCACTTGTACGTCCTACGACCAACTGGCAGGTGTCTCTAGTCACGTGATGGATGTCTGACGCCATCTGCTGGTTGGAGGTCGTACTTAGAAGTGCCAAATAGATGTCTTCCTGGCTAACAATAGCCTTTTATAGCAGCTGTTTTACAATTTGCACACCCTTTCCTGCCTTCCCATTCGACTGGGGATATAAATGACTAGAGTTTATGTGCCTGAAGTCATTGTGATGAGCAAATTTAGCCCATTCATGATTTTTGAAACAAGGCCATTGTCCGACATAACAATGCTTGGTATACCATGCCGGGCAAAGATCGCTTTAGCATGTTGTTTGACACACCAAGCAGTCGAGTTTGCCAACTGTGCAACCTCCGGATGGTGAAGTAGTCAGGAACCACAAGGTAGTCTCTCCCATTGAAGTGGAACAGGTCCATGCCCACTTCCTGCCACGGACTTGCAATAATTTCACCTACATGCATCGGCTCTTTGCTTTGCTTGCAGCGGAGTTTCTGACACGTGTCACAGTGGTCGACCATGCCTGCAATGTCTTGGGTGATGCCTGGCCCTGCGCTAGCACTTCTCAATACCCAGGTGCCCTTCATGGAACTTCCTGAGCATGAGCAGCCTCAAGGAATTCGGAATGACAATCCTGTGCTGTTGCAGAAGAAGGCCATTTGCCTCACCCAATTTTGAGCGCACATTGTGGTACCCCGAGCAGGAACACTTAGGCCATCCCTCTCGGAGACATTTGATTACTGTTTGTAGGACTACGTCCTTGGCTGTTTCTGCCTGTATTAGGTGCGAGTTCTCATTGGAGACGGGAAGCGACGCAGCAATGAGATTGACATGTAGTTGCACATCCTCATCAACCAGGTGTACTTTCTTGATGGCTGTGGCTCGAGGAAGTGTATCAGCGATGGCAAGGTACTTGCCTGGTGTATAGATGAGATCAAAATCATAGCACTGGAGCTTCATCATTAGACGCTGTATTCTCAGGAACATATGGCACACAAAGTGGCCGGTTGTCAGTCTCCACCAGAAATGTCGGCAGCCCTTACGCATAATCATGGGATTATTCAAGACCCACGATTAACCCACGGATTTCTTTTTCAATCTGCGCATACCTGCACTCTTTTTCGGACATCGCTCTGGACACGAATGCCACCGGCAGTCAGCAGTCGTCTGTGCCCTGCTGCAGCAATTCCACTCCAAGGCCATCCTGGGACGCATTGGCCAAAAGTTTTGTCCTTTTCCCTGGGTCAAAGGACGCAAAGACTAGCGCTGTCATCAGCGAGATATAGAGTGCTAGCTACACCTGCTCGTGTTTGGGAGACCATTGAAACACTGCATCCTTTTTTAGCGAGTGTCATAGTTGGGAAGTTTTGGAAGCGAGGTTGGGAATAAACTTGCCCACGAAGTTGATCATCCCTCATATGCGCAAGACACAATTTTTGTCTGTGGGCCGTGGCATCGTTAGAAAGGCCTTAATCTTTTCGTTCTCCAGCTTGTGCCGAGAGCCTGCCTCCTAAAAAAGTGATGGTATCAACCCCGACTTGGCATTTTGTTTTGTTGAGCTTGAGGCCATTTTATTTTACCCATTATAGGACTCTAAAAGCCTTTCGCCATGTGTGGAGCCCCAGATTATAATATCAAAAGCGGATGCCTGGTAACCCCTCCACTACGTGCGCTATGGCACAATGGAAGATTTCAGATACCGAAATTATGCCGAATGGCATTCTCAGGAAGCAGTAGTGCCTGAAGGGTGTGTTAAACGTGCACAGCCTGGTGCTGGCTTTGTCCAGCTTGAGTTGCCAGAAGCTTTGCAACACGTCCAACTTGCTGAAGCACATAGCTTCAGCCATCTCGCATGCTATTTCTTTCCTCTTCATGATTGGGTAGTGCTTCCTTTTGATGTTCAGGTTCAGGTCCTTGGAGTCCATGCATATCCTCAAATCGCCATTCTTCTTTCTAACACGCACTATGGGGTTAACCCAGTCGATGGGTTCCTTTATGCACCTGATGACTCCTAGAGCTGTCATTCTGTGAAGCTCGGCCTTCAGTTTTTCCTTCAACGGAGCAGGCACTCATCTCGATGCGTGCACGACTGGCTTCGCATTCTCCTTCAGCTGGATGCAGTATGTAAAAGGCAGGGTTCCAAAGTCTTTAAACACCTCTGGATAGTCCTTCATGATAGTTACAACTGATACATGTTGGCGGGGTGCCATGCTTTGTACTTTCTGCAATGTACACCCGCTTAACGAGCCCAAACTCTTCACACACTTCCACTCCAATGAGCGATTCGCGCTCTGTCTCCACTATGGAGAATGTTATGATGCACATTCTGTCCTTGCCAGTGACTACAAGCTCACATGCTTTTAACATTTTGTTCTGCTGACCGTTATAGTCCTTCAGGAGTACGGCTCTTGGGACCATTTGTGGCTTGATTTTCAGTGTTTTCAATGCTGACAAAGTGATTAGATTTGTCCTAAATCCCGTGTCGAGCTTGCATGTTATTCGTGTGCCATTAATCATCACCGGGACTTCCGGTTGCGGCGATGCACTGCTAAGCCGCACGTTTCGGCAGCTCCCGTTCTAACGGACTTCTGGGCTCTTTTTGAGAGGCCCAATGGAAATTTTTTCGGACCAAACCCAGTGTGGGGTGACGAAGTAAGGAGTCCCCCCTGGTGTGTAGGAAAAGATCGGTGGTAGTGGCCAGATTGCGAAGGATCCTTTGGAGCAGCGGCAGAGAAGAGAAGGAATAAGCAAGATGGTGACGGATGGAGCCCAGACGACATGGGGCCCGGACCAGCAGGAATTCCTTCGACGGTGTGTGGAGGAATTAAAGAAGGAGGTGCTGGCACCGATGTTGTTGGCAATCGCAGGGCTAAAAGAAACGCAAAAGGCCCAGGCGATAGAGCTCCGTGGGGTGAAGGCGAAGGCAGCTGAGAACGAGGATGAGATTCTGGGCCTAGCGGTAAAAATGGAGACGCACGAGGCGCTACATAAGAGGTGCATCGAAAGGCTCGAAGCCCTGGAGAACAGCTCGAGGAGAAACAACCTCCGGATTCTGGGTCTCCCCGAGGGAGTGGAGGGAGCTGACTTTGGGGCTTATGTGAACACGATGCTCCATTCGCTAATGGGTGCTGAGGCCCCCTCGGGCCCCCTGGAGGTGTAAGGGGCTCACCGGGTCCTTGCGAGGAGACCAAAGGCTGGAGAACCACCAAGGGCGATAGTGGTGAGATTTCACCGCTTCACCGACAGAGAGGCGGTTTTGAGCTGGGCCAAGAAGGTACGGAGTAGCAGGTGGGAGAATGCGGTGATACGAGTGTATCAGGACTGGAGCGCGGAGGTGGCGAGAAGGAGAGCGAGTTTTAATCGGGCCAAGGCGGCGCTATACAAGAAGAAAAGTAAAGTTTGGGATGCAGCAGCCGGCGCGATTGTGGGTCACGTACCAAGATAGACACTACTACTTTGAAACGTCGGACGAGGCATGGACCTTCATCCAAAAAGAGAAATTGGACCAGAACTGAGGGACTGATGCTGTGGGGGAGATGACGATGTTGATGTACAGAAATGTAAATTGGGGAATGGGAGGTTCACAGTATCGGGACGATAGATGGGTTTTTTTTTTCTCTTCTTGACGGGGGGACACTGAGAAATGTGGGCGCCGGTGGAAAAAGGGACAGAGGTGGGGGATGGGGAATGGGGGAGCGGCGCCATAGGGGGCGGGGCTGATCCAGGAAAGCGCGTGTTTTTTCCCACGCTAGGGAGATGATGGCGGGAAGATAGGCGCAAGGAGGATGAGAGTTCCACACACGGGGGCGTCAAGGAGAGAGCAGGGGAAGCCGGGGTCAGTTGGAGTCAGCTGACATTCGGAAGCATTATGGGGGGAGTAACCATGCTAGATGGGGATCTAGCGGGGGGGGGGGGGGGGGTCAACTGGGTTGCTGCTGCTGGGAGCGAGAGGGAGCTGGCAAGGGAAGAGGTGGTCGGGACGGGAATGCGCCACCTGGGGGACGGGTGGGTGCGCGGGACCTGGACGTGGGACTGGCCTAGAATAGGGGATGGCTAGTCGGCGGGGGGGCGGGCGGCCCCCCAATCCGGCTGATCACGTGGAATGTGAGAGGCCTAAATGGGCCGATTAAGAGGGCTCGAGTGTTCACGCACTTAAAAGGACTGAAGGCAGACGTGGTCATGCTTCAGGAGACGCATCTGAAGGTGGCGGATCAGGTTAGGTTAAGGAATGGATGGGTGGGACAGGTGTTCCACTCAGGGTTGGACGTGAAAAATAGAGGGGTGGCGATATTGGTGGGGAAACGGGTGTCGTTCGAGGCTAGGAATATAGTGGTGGACAACGGTGGTAGATATGTGATGGTGAGTGGTAGATTGCAGGGAAGGGAGGTCGTGCTGGTAAATGTATATGCCCCGAACTGGGATGATGCGGGATTTATGAAGCGGATGCTGGGACGTATCCCGGACCTGGAGGTAGGAAGCCTGGTAATGGGGGGGATTTCAATACTGTGCTGGATCCAGGGTTGGATCGGTCTAGATCCAGGACCGGAAGAAGGCCGGCAGCGGCCAAGGTGCTCAGGGGGTTTATGGAGCAAATGGGGGGAGTGGATCCGTGGAGATTTGCTAGGCCGCTGGCCAAAGAGTTTTCCTTTTTCTCCAATGTTCATAAGGTATACTCCCGGATAGATTTCTTTGTTTTGAGCAGGGCACTGATTTTGAGGGTGGCAGGAACGGAGTATTCGGCCATAGCCGTTTCAGACCATGCCCCGCACTGGGTGGATCTGGAACTAGGAGAGGAGAGTGAACAGCGCCCACTCTGGCGACTGGATGTGGGACTATTGGCGGATGAGAGGGTCTGTGGAAGGGTGCGGGGATGTATTGAGAGGTACCTGGAGGCCAATGATGATGGTGAGGTCCAGGTGGGGGTAGTGTGGGAAGTGCTAAAGGCGATGGTTAGGGGAGAGCTGATCTCCATTAGGGCTTACAAGGAGAAAAAAGAGGGCAAAGAAAGGGAGAGATTAGTGGGGGAGATTTTGAGTGTGGATAAAAGATATGCGGAGGCCCCGGACGAAGGACTATATAGAGAGAGGCGAAGACTTCAGACGGAGTTTGACCTGCTGACCACAGGGAAGGCAGAGGCACAGTGGAGGAAGGCACGGGGTGAGATACAAATATGGGGAAAAGGCGAGCCGGCTGCTGGCCCACCAGCTTCGTAAGAGGATAGCGGCGAGGGAAATAGGGGGAGTTAGGGATGAAATGGGAACTACGGTGCGGAGTGCAGGGAAGGTAAATGAGGTGTTTAAGACCTTTTATGAGAAGCTATATAGGTCCCAACCCCCAGAGGGAAAAGAGGGGATGCAACAGTTCTTGGACCAACTAAGGTTCCCGAGGGTGGAGGAGCAGGAGGTGGCAGGTCTGGGGGCGCCAATCGGGGTGGACGAGGTGACTAAAGGGCTGGGGAACATGCAGGCAGGGAAGACCCCGGGACCAGACGGGTTCCTGGTGGAATTTTATAGGAAATATGTGGACTTGTTGGCCCCGCTGCTGGCGAGAACCTTCAACGAGGCCAGAGAAGGGGGGACTCTACCCCCGACAATGTCGGAGGCGACGATATCATTAATCCTGAAGCGAGATAAAGATCCGCTGCAATGCGGGTCATATAGGCCTATCTCGCTCCTGAATGTAGACGCCAAGTTGCTGACAAAAGTGCTAGCGACGAGGATCGAGGATTGTGTCCCGGGGGTGGTGCATGAAGACCAGACAGGGTTTGTAAAGGGGAGACAATTGAATGTCAACGTGCTGCGGCTGTTGTGGGTGATAATGATGCCCCCAGCGGAGGGGGAGGCAGAGATAGTGGCAGCGATGGATGCAGAGAAGGCATTTGATAGGGTAGAGTGAGAGTATTTATGGGAGGTGTTGAGGAGGTTTAGGTTCGGGGAGGGGTTTGTCAGTTGGGTCAAACTCCTCTATGGGGCCCCAGTGGCAAGTGTAGTCACAAATCGGCAGAGATCGGAGTATTTTCGGTTACATAGGGGAACAAGGCAGGGGTGCCCCCTGTCCCCATTACTGTTCGCGCTGGCAATTGAACCACTGGCCATAGCGTTGAGAGACTCTAGGAAATGGAGGGGGGTGGTTAGAGGGGGAGAGGAGCACCGAGTGTCACTCTACGCAGATGACCTACTGCTGTATGTGGTGGATCCTGTGGAGGGGTTGACAGAGGTTATGCAGATATTGAGGGAGTTTGGAGATTTTTCGGGATATAGGCTTAATATGGGGAAGAGTGAGCTTTTCGTAGTACACCCCAGGGACCAGGGAAGAGGGATAGACGGCCTGCCGTTAAGGAGAGCGGAAAGGAGCTTCCGATATTTGGGGATTCAGGTAGCCAGGAGCTGGGGAACTTTACACAAACTCAATCTGACGCGACTGGTGGAGCAGATGGAGGAGGATTTCAAGAGATGGGATATGCTGCCGCTCTCACTGGCGGGCAGAGTGCAGACGGTCAAGATGATGGTCCTCCCAAGGTTTTTTTTTGTGTTTCAATGTCTCCCCATTTTGATCACTAAGGCCTTTTTTAAGAAAATAGATAGGAGTGTTATGAGTTTCGTGTGGGCAGGGAAGACCCCGAGGGTAAGGAGGGGGTTCCTGCAGCGCAGCAGGGACAGAGGGGGACTGGCGTTGCCGAATCTGGATGATTATTACTGGGCCGCCAATGTGGCGATGGTTCGCAAGTGGATGAGTGAGGGAGAGGGGGCGGCGTGGAAGAGGCTGGAGATGGCGTCCTGTAAAGGAACGAGCCTAAAGGCACTGGTGACGCCGCCGCTACCGTTCTCCCCGAAAAGGTATACCACGAACCCAGTGGTGGTGGCAACCTTAAGGATCTGGGGGTAATGGAGGCGACATAGGGGTGTGACGGGTGCCACGGTGTGGTCCCCGATCAGGAACAACCATAGGTTTGTCCCAGGAAGGATGGACGGAGGGTTCCAGAGCTGGCATCGGGCAGGAATTAGGAGATTGAGAGATTTGTTTATTGACGGGACGTTCGCGAGCCTGGGAGCGCTGGAGGAAAAGTATGAGTTGCCCCCGGGGAATATCTTTAGATACATGCAAGTGAGGGGGTTTACGAGGCAACAGGTGAGGGAATTTCCACTGCTCCCGACACAGGGGATCCAGGATAGAGTGATTTGGGGGGTATGGGTCGGGGAGGGCAAAGTGTCCAAAATATATCAGGAGATGAGAGACGAGGGGGAGGCGCTGGTAGAGGAGCTGAAGGGAAAATGGGAAGAAGAGCTGGGGGAGGAGATTGAGGAGGGTCAAGTAGGGTAAATTCCTCTTCCTCGTGTGCCAGACTTAGCCTGATACAATTCAAGGTTCTACACAGAGCACACATGACGGGAGCAAGGCTGAGCAGGTTCTTCGGAGTGGAGGACAGGTGCGGGAGGTGCTTGGGAAGCCCGGCGAACCACACACATATGTTTTGGTCGTGTCCGGCACTGGATGAGTACTGCAGGGGCGTGGCAAGAGTGATTTCAAAGGTGGTGAAGGTCCGGGTCAAGCCAGGCTGGGGGTTAGCTATATTTGGGGTAGCGGAGGAGCCGGGAGTGCAGGAGGCGAAAGAGGCCGATATTCTGGCCTTTGCGTCCCTGGTAGCCCGGCGAAGGATCTTACTCATGTGGAAGGAAGCGAAACATCCTGGCGTGGAGGCCTGGATAAACGATATGGCAGGGTTCATAAAACTGGAACAGATGAAGTTTGCGTTGAGAGGATCGGTTCAGGGGTTCTCCAGGCGGTGGCAACCGTTCCTTGACTCTCGCGGAACGTTAAGGGAAAATAGATCAGCAGCAGCAGCAGCCCAGAGGGGGGGGGGGGGGAAAACACTATTTTTTGTTACTTTGTTAGTTCACTATTTTATTTAAATAATGTTACTTATTAGTTATTGTGTTATCTTTTATGTTGATTTGTAAGGTGGAAAAATTGTGTTTGAAAACTTTAATAAAATAAATTTAAAAAAGAAAATTAATCAGCACTGGAATTGTCCATCTATCCTCTGTGGTCTTCATGCCCGCATCACTATGGCTGCAAATTGCGAGACAACATTTGCAGCTTTGACTGGTCGGACTTTTTGTGTCCCACGTTGAGATCATGTTCACAGCAACCAGGTTGTCGGTGCATATCTCGTTATGCACATTAAGTGATTCTATTTGGTCAATTATTGGACGCAAGGTGCATTGCCTAGCGAACTTACTCTTTCTGCCTAACTTGTAGCAGACTGTTCCAAGTGTGGGACTTTGTTATGGCAAATGTTTATTGCCGCATTGCTGATATAAAATGGTAGATCCAGTCGGTCACTCAAAATGACCGCCCACACTGAGACCACTTTCCTTTCTGACTGTGTCACATGGCGCTTAAAATGGCTGCCCGCACTGAGACCACATTTCTTTTTTGACTGCGTCGCAGTGCAGATAGTGCTGGCATCTTCTTCTATATTGGCGCCAAAATGTTTCTGCTGTGCAGCCAGCTCACTCACGTGGCAGATCTTAATAGCATTTTCTAATTTCATGTCTTCTTCCGTAACAATCACTTGGAGTTTATCATTCGATATCCCAAGCACTATTTGATTGTGGATCATCTAGATTACTAAAATTGCAGGACTGGACCTTTAGCCTCAAGTCGGTTACAAAGCTATCTCAAGATTCGCCTGGTTTTTGGGTAAGCGTACGAAATATGTAACATTCAAATGTTTTGTTTTTCTTCGGAGAGCAATGCTGATTGAAGTACTTTATCACCTCATCGTAGTTCTTTCTTTCTTCTTCGCTATCAAAAGCAAAGGTATTGTATATTTCTATTGTTTGAGGACCTGCTACCATGAACAGCAATGCAATACGCCTTTTGTCAGGCTGAGCCTGCACACCAAGGGCTGAAATATAGAGTCTAAATTGTTGCTTGAAAGCACGCCAGTTTTCATCCACATTACCCAAGACTTGAAGCTGGTGGGGTGCCTTTAAACCTTCCATCTCAAACTTCACTGTCATTTGTTGCATTGAGTTGCAGGTAGCTGTAGTTCACCAGGTCACCGGGCAAATCTGCTCTTTTCGTTCTTCTGCCTCTTTCGGCTCGTCTTCGGCAGCATGGTAGCACAGTGGTTAGCACAGTTGCTACACAGCTCCAGGGTCTCAGGTTCGATTCCCGGCTTGGGTCACTGCCTGTGCAGAGTCTGCACGTTCTCTCCATTCCTGCGTGGGTTTCCTCCGGGTGCTCCGGTTTCCTCCCACAGTCCAGAGATGTACATGTTGGGTGGATTGGCCAAACTAAATTGCCCTTGGGTGGGGTTACTGGGTTACAAGGATAGGGTGGAGGTGTGGGCTTGGGTAGGGTGCTCTTTCCAAGGCTCGGTACAGACTCGATAGGCCGAATGACCTCCTTCTGCACTGTAAATTCTTTGATTCTATGATTCTCTGTCATTATTTTTAAATGTTCTGCATTTGTACCATGTTGTGTTCTGTGATATGGCCGTTGTAATGAGATACGCAAAACATTTAGCTGTTTAACTAGAAAGATGATTTATTAACAAACACGTGGAAAGATAACTAACATAACTATACTGACAATAACTACTAAATTAATTCAGTGAATTCTACTGGAACTACTCTTAAGCGCGACTATCCTCTCATACATCCAACTACGAACTGGCGGGTGTCTCTAGTCATGTGATGAATGTCTGACGCCACCTGCTGGTTGGAGGTCATACCAATACTGTGTGCACAAATATGCAACTTTGTACACTGATGTGTACATGCATATCACCACAATGGGTTTTGTTACTTGCAAGTCAGGGATTTTGTGAGGAAGGAATTGGTCACGTTTCCGAAGTTGCCACCTCCCGTATTTGCATGAAAAAATTTGGTCTGAGAGCGAGATAGGGAAGGGTAGGACATATACGGGGAATTAATGGAAATGGAGAGGAGATGAAGTGGGAGGAGGAGCTGAGAGTGGTATTTGAGGTGGGATTATGCAGTGAGGCCCTGCGAAAGATAAATACGAACTCTTTGTGTCCGAGACAAAGCCTCATTCAATTTAAAGTGGTGCACAGAGCGCACATGAGAGTGTTGCAGATGAGTTGGGTTTTTTCTGGTGGTCGAGGATAATTGCAGGCGGTGCTCAAGGGGACTGGCTAATTACACTCATATGTTCTGGGCTTACCCCAAATTGGAGGAGTTCTGGAAGTTCTTTGCGGGGACTATGTCGGAGATTTTGGGGGTGAGGGTGGCTCCGGGCCCGTGGGTGGCGATATATGGGGTGACAGAAGATCTGTGAGTGCAGGTGGGGAGAGGCTGTTGGCCTTTGCTTCCTTGATAGTCAGGAGGCAGAACTGGTTATGCGAGATGGGTGAGTGACTTGGCAGAATCCCTACATCTGGAAAAGATAGAATTTGCCATTAGGGGTCAGAGGAGGGGTTCATTTTGAGGTGGAGGTTGTTCATTGCCGCCTTTTTAAAAAAAATTTGTGTACCCAATTAATTTTTTCCAATTAAGGGGCAATTTAACGTGGCCAATTCACCTAGCCTGCACAGTAGCATTGTGGATAGCACAATTGCTTCACAGCTCCAGGGTCCCAGGTTCAATTCCGGCTTGGGTCACTGTCTGCGGAGTCTGCACATCCTCCCTGTGTATGCGTGGGTTTCCTCCGGGTGCTCCGGTTTCCTCCCACAGTCCAAAGATGTGCAGGTTAGGTGGATTGGCCATGATAAATTGCCCTTAGTGTCCGAATATGCCCTTCGTGTTGGGTGGGGTTACTGGGTTATGGGGATAGGGTGGAGGTGTTGACCTTGGGTAGGGTGCTCTTTCCAAGAGCTGGTGCAGACTCGATGGGCCGAATGGCCTCCTTCTGCACTGTAAATTCTATGATAAAATTCTGTGATCTTTGGATTGTGGGGGTGAAATCCACACAAACATGGGGAGAATGTGCAAACTCCACATGGACAGTGACCCAGAGCCGGGATTGAACCTGGGACCTCGGCGCCGTGAGACTGCAGGGCTAACCCACTGCGCCACCGTGCTGCCCCATTGCCGTCTTTAAGGATTGGTAAACATCAGCCGGGGGTGAAAAGTGAATCAGGTTGGGACATGGAGCGGTTTTGTATTAGGACTACGGTTTGTGGATGATGGTTACTTGTGTTCTGTAAATAATTTGAAAATGCCTTGAGTGAAAATATTTCAAAGAAAGAAAGTGGAGAAGCAGATGCAGCAAGCAATTAGGAAAGCAAATAGTATGTTGGCCTTCAATGCAAGAGGATTTGAGTTCAGAAGTAGGGATGTCTTATTGCAGTTATACAGGGCCTTAGTGAGATCACACTTGGAGTATCACATACAGTTTGGTCTCCCTTCCTGAGGAAAAAATATACTTGTCATAGAAGGAGTGCAGCGGAGGTTCACTAGGCTTATCCCAGGGTTGTCACGACTATCGTATGTGGAGAGATTGGTTCAACTGGGCCTGTATTCACTAGAGTTTAGAAAGATGAGAGGAGATCTGATTAAAACATATAAAATTCAACCGGGCTGGACAGACTAGAAGCAGGGAGGATTTATTCTCTGGTTGGAGAATCTAGAACCAGAGGATTTAGTCTCAGAATACAGGGTAGACCATGGAAGACAGAGATGAGGAAATATGTCTTCACTCAAAGGGTAGTGAACAGATGGAATTCTCTACCACAGAAGGCTGTGGGCCTAGGTACTGAATGTATTCAAGATAGATCATTTTTTAGACCTTAATAACATCTAAGGATATGGGGAGAAAGCGAGAATATGACATTGAGATAGAGGATCAGCCATGATCATATTGAATGGTGGATCAGACTCGAAAGACTGAATAGCCTACTCCTGCACCTAGTTTCTGTTTCCTAGGTTCTATGTTCCCATCTGGAAAGACTCTTATTTGCAATTTCTGAGACCACAGTGGAGAACCGGATGCATTTCACCCTCTTACTCCATTTGCTATGTTATTTGCCACTCATTTAATCCGTCTAACTCTCCTTGAGGTCTCTTTGCATCCTCCTCACAACTCGCATCAGGACACTAGTAGGACATGCAATGACTTGGCTGCAAACACTGCACAAACAACATTTTCAGAGGGCTCAAAACTGGGTGAGCAATACCTGCTGGCTTGTCTGCTGGGGTCTAGGCCACACATTCACAAATGATGGCCAAGGCTGAAACATACTCATGTCAGAATACTCAGTGATGATACTACTGATCATATGGTACAATAAATGGTGCATCAGTAGAACCACATCTTCGGAATCTGATTGAGAATGAAGTGGAATGCCCTTAATTCTCCGCAACCATTGCAATATTTAGCCGTATTGAGCATACAGAAAACCTCTACACAGTGCAATTAAATATATATTTAAAATTGTCAATCATATATACAATGTTGGACACCTGTGCCCCCATTGTGCCTTCAAAATCTCTTTTTTTCTATTGCTACCTCTAGATGCAGCCCTGACATTCACAGCTGAGGTGGAGGCAGCTTGCTGACTGCGATGGCTTTGGTGAATGTCCTCTGGTAAGCCAAGGCCTAGAGGGTTCCAGCCTGTTAAGGGTGTCCTGCACTGCTGTGCCCTCCTCGGCCTGACCTGGAGGCAATCGGATCACTGGCAGATGGGAAATTGAGCTCCAGACACTCTTGGAATGTCCTGGGATGAAGCTCTAGAGGTGCCTGGCTGGCATTCCTCTTTGCTGTTAGTGCACAATGGTACCTCCATGACTCCTTGAGGAGAAGGTACCTGGATGGAGATCGAGGTGCCTTGTCCTCTTCTCACTTAGCTACTGCTGCACTACACCCATGGCGAGAGCGATGGAGTCCAGGTCTCAGTGCATATTTGGTCCCCACTGCATGTTCTGCTGGATTTAGGTTTCTGAGGCAGCTGCCGCCCGTTCCATGGTAGCACCCAAGTGCTCACATGGCTGATGCACAAAAGCATACAGAACATAAACAGACTCCTCCAGCCTTCGGTCCACTCTGCGCATGATTTTTGGCACCTCTGCCTGATCTTCCCCTGCTTGTTTCTGCATCTCCAACAGGTCTCTTATGGCCAAGCCTTGAGGCTTATCTTCTACATGGAGCTCAGCAGGGTCTTGATCTCCAGCAGTCCTCCCAAGTGTCAGAGGCCTAGCTGTCTCTGCCTCAGTCAGCTGTGGACCTGTGTCAGTAATGTTTTCGCCAGATTGTGACCCCAAGCCTACTCTAGATAAATTACCAATCACGGTAAATGATTCACTGGAGGAGGGTGCAGAGGTGCACCTTGGCAGTACATCTGATGAGGAAGAGTCCTCAGAGGTGGATCTGGAGCAGAGGGACAGGGCTATTCTCCTTTTATGCCTGGAGAACATAATGAATTATTAGTGTTAACTGTCATGAGGCTAACACAAGATATGCATAAGGCCTATTGTGTCCAGTTGGTAGAAACAGACAGGAGGCATTCTTGATGTTTGGAGAATTTGAGTCTCCACTTTGGCACCGGCATCTTCACCCACTTCTCCTGCCAGTTTCACGGCCTCTTCTTCAAAGGGGTTAGGATCATGATGTCAGGCATTTGTCTCACTGGACAGAATCTTCTCGGCCCATCTACAGAGGGAAGCTTGGCGGGCGAAGAACTTAATTTGGCGGAAGGCCGAACTTCCCGACCACGAGACAAACTTTTGCAATAACATGTTTGGAAATTTAAAGACCGGTCAAACAGCGTTGTGAAGTCCTTTTGCATGCATTTGCATATTATGCATGCTCGTTAAAAGGCATGGTCACAAAAATTAAGTGCCCCCTCCAAATTAATCTCTCCACCAACAAGAAATTAGAATATTCACATTTGTGACTGCATTTAAGTGGTTTGCACTTCATGGGGCAGACTTCCTGGTGGATTTTAAAGTAAGTAGCTGCTTCTTTGGCCTTCTGTGGACTGCTCATAAAGATCAAGTGTGGAGACAGGGGAATCAGGCTAACTGGGGCAGGGTAGGAGGCTGCCCAAGGGAGATAGCCAGAATCTACCGGAGGATGTTAGGATAACGTCCAGGAAAGAAAACCTGACTGTCCAGTGATTGTTTAGAGGGAAGCATATCACGTATGCTTTGTATGTCGTGGATAGCATCTCTGGGCAGTGAGCATCGTAGAGAGATCGGTCTAAAGGGCATGGCCGGTGAGCTCAAGAATTTGGTCTTGAGGGTACTGGGAGGCAAAGGGTACAATGTCAGGAAGCAGGGGTGGTTTTAAGTGATTACGTTTGTATTGTTGGATGTTTGAGATAAAGTCAAATTTAGGTGAGTTTAATTTAGTGTTTCTGTGTAGGAAAGGGTAAAATTATAGTTAGATTCATGTTAAACAAAGGTGTTTACATGAATAGGGTTTTTTGTTTCCGTTCAAATTGTGTCTGCATTATGCTGAGAGAGTTTACCACGTGAAAGGTAAACAAGAGCTTGGGGAAAGAATCAGCTGTTGCTTAGCCACCAAGGACCACTTTATGGAAAAAAAAGACCTTTCGGGTTGTGTGTAAGGAGCTTAGCAGTGAGAGGGAAGAGCTCTCACAGCTCTGCTAGAAGCAGGAAAACCATATGATGGAGTAATGAACAAGAAAGCAAATTCCAGATGCTAAAGAACAGTTATTTCTAGAAACTAGGTACTGAAAAGAGAGGTTTCCATGAAGATAGAAGTCAAAAGGAAAACAGGAACTGGAACTTGAGCAGAGTACTGTTCACTGAAGCTACAGACAGAGCTGAAAGTGCAAACCTGCATGAAATTGGCTAGAGAAAAGCCAGATATCTGAAGCAATCGTAAGGTTGTTGTTCTTATTTGCTGCCTTTGAAGCAATTGTATACTGTTGGGCACTGACTATTTGCGAGTTTGGATGGAAGTTTGAATGCACAATTCAAGACAAAAGAATACTGAAAGGAGAATTGGAAATCCTGGAGGAGATCCTTGCTGAATACAGCTGAGAGAAAGCATTAGTTGTAAGAAAATTCTAAAAAATGTCTTTTAGAGTGGAGTTTGGAAACCCTCCTGTATTCATAATCTTGGGAATTTGAGGAGAAATCCTCAAGTCTGATTGGATGAAATCTCCCACTTGGCTCAGAGTATGGTGTTGTCTGACCACAGTTAGCCCATTTGGTTACGGGACTGTGTTATTAAAAATATTATAGCATATTTTGTAACCTTTGTTATCCTTAAAATCGGTGTATATTTGTGAAGCTAAGTGGGAGTGAAGGAGTACTTTCGTCAAACTTTACATGTTTAGATTATTTTGTTTTTAAAAGCTAATTGACAGTCCTGTGACTCTGTTCTTCCACAATTTCTAAAAAAAAGTAAAAGATACGGGGCAGAATTCTCCATCGACCGATACCAAAATCAGGAAAGGCGATTGGATGGAGAATAGCATTCAATGCCAAAATCGTGGCAGGTGCCGGTTTGACGCCAAATCACAATTCTCCATCATCCGGAAAATGGCGTAACTGCACCCCGCGGAGTTCAAACGCCATACGCATCCATTAGTGAGCCCACCCGTGATTCTCCATCCCCGATGGGCCAAGTTCCCGACGGCACGGTCCACGTGTGCTCTCACAAATCGTGAACCTGACGTGGTGGCTGTTGAGAGAGGGAGGAGGTAGGACACGGGAGTGACCGCGGGCTGCTGACCCGGACACTGGCTGGGTGGGGGGGGGGGGGGGACAGCCCGGGCGACTGGGGTGACCACCCCCACGTGACTGGGGCAGCGCCCAGTCATCTTGCTGCACACCCACCGACCATCCACAGTGGACCCTGGTTCACCACAGTGACACCGGTGGTATGGGAGCCCCACCCCACTACAGCCTTAGCCAAACTCCTCACCCAACCGGCTGCCACCCACCAGCGGACCACCCAGGGCAACTGCCACAGCAGCCCCCAGCAAGGGTAGTGCCAACAACAGTACCCTGGCATCAGGGACGGGCACCAGGGCCGGAGGGGAGAAGGGTGGGGAATACTGTCCACCCACAGGGTCTGCACCATTCCCCCCCCCCCCCCCCCCCCTCTCACAGGCCAGCCCAGACCAGCCTACATCTCAGACCCATCAGACAGAGCACCGAGGCAGGCTGTAACAGTGGTAACAGGTGTTTATTGTGAACAAATATTCCCGTACCAGCCTCCCCGAACAGGTGCCGGAATGTGGCGACTAGGGGCTTTTCACAGTAACTTCATTTGAAGCCTACTTGTGACAATAAGCGATTTTCATTTTTTCATTTTCAGATCTGTGCCCTAGTCCCTATGATTAAACTGTGCCCTGCACCCGTGCCAACTTAACTGATGTCACCCTTTCTGGCCTACGTGCCCTAATGCTACGTTCTAGGTGGTTCCTCAGATGGTACAACCCAGAGTGGAGGCGGTCTACTGTGACTCCCTTCCTGCGGTTAGGCCCGGTTGCTCCTCGAGTGACCCAGGCAGCATGGTACCGCCTTGTTCTGCCCACCAGATGGGCCAGGGACAGGAGGGGGGGAGGGGGGGGTAAGTCCAAGGTGCTGCGGTTTTCCGGCACTTCCCCAGCGGGAGTCACCGGCACGGGCCCTGTCACCTCCTCCACCCTCGGTGTGCCCGATGGCCCCAGGGCTTCTCCATAGGATGGGGTGTGAGCAGAGGCATCCCCTGAGGCTCCCACGCCACCTGGAAACAATGGGGAGTGCAGGAATGTCCACATAAATTAGAATAGGATCCAGGGTAATGAGCAGGATGTTGAAGGATTACAGGAGGGAGAGGAATGACAAGTGTAGGAGGATGGGAGGAACATGGTGGGTAACGGGGAGAGTCAAAGGTGCTTGATTTGTTGGCAAACCTCACACAATCTGCTGAAGTTCTCAATGTTGCTGTGCAGTTTGTAACACCTTTTACGCATTTGATATGGGAGGGATCGCTTTTCGGTTGAATTGAGTTAATGCCTCGCTTTTGGGCTGAGCAACAGGGCACTCTGTTATTTACTAGATAACGTTATGAAGACCAGACTCGGCTGAGTTCTACTCTTGAGGTTTTAAGCCCGATAAATCAACTCTTGAGGTTTTAACGCCCGATAAATCAACAAGAACTCTTCAAGGCCTGAAGCTGGCATACATTGTTTGCTGATTGGCATCTGTTTCTGGATGAAGGCAAGGCATACCAGAGGGAGGTGGATGCTCCAAGGGGCACAGGTGGCAGACAGGAGCAAACTCCCTATTCCAAACCTCCATCCTAGTAGGTGAATGGTCATGGCTGACAAGGGCACATGTGGTAAGCCTTTCTATGACGCCAAACCATCTTTGTATGAAGACTGTATGTAGGCAAGCTGAACAGTGTCTGAGGGACGGTTCTCATACATGGCTATCATCACTCCAGTTAATGTGCAATATCTTCATGCACTACTCTGTAAGAAATGGGAGGAACACTCATCTGTGGTCCTCCAGAACAGGGTTTTTCAAAGTACAGTCGGTCGCGGGCAGGTGTCGGGAGTGTCACGGAGAGATCAGTTGTGACGTTCCCGCGGTTGTCCCAATCACGGGAGAAGTACTCAACAGCCGCTAGCACATTTAAATTTAGAATGGCAGCCACTACCGGCTTTTCAATGAGAATACATGAGGTTGTGGGTGGTCTTCCGACCATAAGTGACAGCAGGTCACGCGCCTTGCACGTACACTTGAAGTTTAGTGCCCTGTATGTAACTGCTTTTGCTGCCAAATCATGGAGGAGAGTGTAATAACCCAGAGGAGAGCTTCTTCCATTTTCTAGCTGCTGGCAAACAAGGCAAGAGGACAGTGAAGGTGGATAATTTTGCTACAAGGAAGATATGGGCAGAGGCACAAATAGGCAGTGTACCTGCTAGCCAGGATCTCACATCTGAATCTGCTGGAGAGAGCTGCTCAGGAGATTCCATGGCAGGGCAGAGCAGTGCTAGTGTTAATTTTGTACAGTGCTCCAGAGCTTCTGGTGAACAGCGTGCAAAGAAGAAACTTAACTCGGGAACAAAGCAGTATAAAGATGATTTCTTGAGGTATGGTTTTGTCACTTGTGCCAATGCAAATAAGGATACAATGCCCATGAGTGTTATATGTACTTGAAAATTTGAGGAGAAGTTGCAAATTTTGAAAGAGAAGTGGTGGGTGAAAATTTCCTTTTGATGTTGAGACCTCAAAGTCTGTTATTAATTTATAGCTGACTCCAAATGAAAAGCTGCTGTACCTGACTTGTAGCAGCACGTAAAGACATGCCAAAAGTGCATGAGGCCATCAACATTCTGGAGTAGCATCTCCCAGGAATCCAGTGCTGAATAAAACAAGCATTTTGTTGCAATTGCCTTTCACAACAAACTACATGTGTGAGGTTGGATTTTCCATTCACACGAAGATGAAGATGGCACAAAGGAACTGATATGTGGAAATGCACATTTTCACCCTGATATGTGCATTGCCCTCTCCTCCTGTCAACCTGATTGAAGTAAGATCGTGAGAACCAAGCAGGCTCCCCATTTGCAATAAAGGTTCGCAAACATGGCATAGGTCCTGAAGGTCGGCCGGCTGGCAAAAGCAGGTCCTGGGAAAAAGAAGTTTGTAAAACACTGCTCCAGGATGTCCTTCACCTTGAAGCAGTGGGGTTAAGATGCCAACTCTAGACAGAATTCCAGCACAGGGCTTAACATTTGCTTTGGGGCTAGAGATGGAGGCTAATTTACAAGGAATATGCTGGCTAAATGGATCACTGCAATTCATTCGCAGAGACACAGAGGCCTAGATGATGCAGGCCTGCGATTTTACTGGACCATCTGGTAGAGCTGAAGGGGTTGGATTACGAGGAGAGGTTGAGTAGACTGGGACTGTACTCATTGGAATTTAGAAGGATGCGGGGGGGATCTTATAGAAACGTATAAAATTATGAAGGGAATAGATAGGATAGATACGGGCAGGTTGTTTCCACTGGCGGGTGAAAGCAGAACTAGGGGGCATAGCTTCAAAATAAGGGGAAGTAGATTTAGGACTGAGTTTAGGAGGAACTTCTTCACCCAAAGGATTGTGAATCTATGGAATTCCTTGCCCAGTGAAGCAGTTGAGGCTCCTTCATTAAATGTTTTTAAGATAAAGATAGATAGTTTTTTGAAGAATAAAGGGATTAAGTGTTATGGTGTTCGGGCCAGAAAGTGAAGCTGAGTCCACAAAAGATCAGCCATGATCTCATTGAATGGCGGCGCAGGCTCGAGTGGCCAGGTGGCCTACTCCTGCTCCTAGTTCTTATGTTCTTATGTTTAAAGTTTTGCTTTTATCCTGGTCTACCCTGCCTTTGCTCAAAACCTATTGCATCTCAAATTTTGCTTAGTTCTGATGCAATTGAAACATTAAATCGGTTTCTCTCCACAGATGATGCCTACACTTTTGGGTTTTCAACAGTACGGTGGCACAGTGGTTAGAACTGATGCCTAACAGCGCCAGGGACCCGGGTTTAATTCCGACCTTGGGTGACTGTGTGGACTTTGTATGTTCACCCCGTGTCTGAGTGGGTTTCCTCTGGGTGCTCTGGTTCTCTCCCACATTCCAAAGATGTACATCTTAGGTGGTTTGGCCATGATAAAATTGCCCCTTAGTGTCCAAACGTTAGAAGGGGTAACAGGGATGGAGTAGGGAATTGGGGCTCGGTAGGGTGCTCTTTCTGAGGCTGGATGTATTTTAAACACAGGTGTACTACTCGCTAACAATGTCGTGGAACATTCAGAGAATAACTAACGTACTCATTTAGCCCACACAATGCATCTGCAGTCGCAAACTTACAGTACTTCATGCACCTATGAATATGACTTTGCATTGAGTTGATGTGACACTCAACGCAGCATATCAGCGCTGCTACCTCCATTCGGCCCCCTTGGTCTGGGAAAGAGGACATCCCTCCTTTCCCATACAGCCTGAAGTAGAACCTTCAAAAGGTTTACCTTCGCTAAAGTGTGGGGCCACAAGCTGTCTGGTTTCAGACATCTGTGGTGTGGGCTCAAAGCCAGCACATATTTGTTATACATGGCTATCATCACTCCAGTTAATGTGCCTCCCCCCCCCCACCTTTAAACATATCATTCTTTCTTCCTCATCCTGGTTTGGAAAAGTCTGGTTGAGGAAGTTGATCTTCTGCCAAAATTTCTGAAAGCTTTTATATGGCCTTAAAAAGCACCTCATCTAATCGGCAGCCTTTGCCACGGGTGAAATGACAAGCAAAGGTGAAGAAATAGACGCAAATATCATTCAGCAAGCATATGGCAAGTTTATTATCGATCCATCCACACTATCTATTTTTTACATCGAGTTCAAATTAATTTTAAAATCCCATATAGATCTATTAGAAACTAGCCTGTTATTACTGGATTATAAAAATCACTTGCAATTAATTCTTCAACTATTTATAAGCAAGAAATCGTAGAACCTTTCTGAACACTGCTGCCCATTGAAAAGTTTGTTTACTTTGCTTTCCAAGGTAACCTTGATGTTCAATGATATTCTACCTGCATGAGTTGATTAAACAAAATCTCGAAATTAAATACTCATTTTATTTCACTCAGCTCAAAGACACATAATGGACTCTGTTCTTCATTATCAATCCCATCTAGTCAAAAATGTAAGTATTCTATTATCGTGTTATAAAGCAATTTATGTAAGGAACAGAATGATTTGGTACCATTCAATTTTTCTGTAATTTATCAACAGACTTTCCAAACTTGACAAAAATAGATCTTTCAACATTTAGTGTGTTGCTGCTGTTTGAGAAGTTTTTAATTGTAAGAGTCAATAGCTGTACAATATTTCATAATCACTAGGCACAATTATCAGAATGTTTTTACAATGCAGTGGCATAATTTGAGGTATAAAAATTGGAATTGCTTGCCAACAATGCCAAGAAAGTTTTGCAGTGCTTTTTACAACCTCAGCCTTCAATTCAGTGTGTTCCTTCATTTTCAATTGTATGCTTAATCTTTGATCACATCCTTTATCCAATTGAGTCCTACTGAATCTCATGGTGTGACAAAGGATGCTTGTTTCTTCAACAGGATCTGAAGGTGTCATTAAACCTTTGCAGCCCTCTATGCAGAACCGCCCTTTATGCCACTGACTGAAAGCTTTACTTACTCTACAATACAAATTATCCTGAAAATGCCCGGCCCTTTAAATCGTACAGCTCACTATTTCCTACTTAACCCCCAAATAGCAAATTCCCACTATTCAGTCCAAATACGACGAGGAACCCACCCTGAATATTTCTTTTATATATGTATTTGTATTAGAGTTTTTCCATTTTTACAAATAATGTAACAAACCCCCAAAAACTGCTACAGTACAGCATACATGCTCCTCCATACATGAATACAGAAAAAGACAGGCGAACACAAACACAATTGATTGAGTTTAATCGTTAAACTCGGTGCTTCTGTTTATACAAGAAAAACTAATGAATGGATAAGCAAGAAAATGGGAAGAAGCGGACAAAGCAATTAAAACATGTAACATGGTGCACACAACGTGTAGCGAGTTCAAGGCGGTGCCACAAAACTAATCAAAAATCTTGCAGGAACAAGTCAGACATTTGGAACCTATATATTTGAGATAAGGATCCCATACTTTTCAGAATGCATCCGATTTAGAACAAAATATGCAATTAGGAACTCCATTGAGGTGCATTTCAAGATAATTAGGAATATAGGTTCAAATTCTAAGGCTGTAATGAATATCTTATCTCAAGCTCTTAAGTACACCATACCAGTCAGATTTAATTTTGACACTGGACCACACACAATGTATTTCGTCTTCCTTGCTCTTGCATTTTTAGCACGGCAAGGGTATAGAAGGGTCAAATCTGTGTCCTAAGCTTGATGTGTGTGATATGTAGATGGTGTAATATTTATCAATTCCTCCAAGCTCGCAAACCACCCTCCCACAAACAGTTCCTTAATCTCCCTAAAACCCCTCTACGCTCATCCTTGAAACCTCACATCCATCATCCCCGGCTCAAATCCGTGATTCCCCCTGATCAGCATCACCCTCAAACCCGCTCCCACCAAAGGTTTTGCCGGAACTGCCTCCAAATCTTCAGCATGGCCACCACCACTGGACTTCCTGAATACTTCCCTGGAGCCAACGGAGCCGCACGGTTGACAACGGCCGCAACCCTGAACCCCTACATGAACCCGCTCCATCATTACCCAGGCCTCCACCTCCCTATTCCAACCCCGCACCTTTTTTGTATTCGCTCCCCCCGACTGCCGTAGTACCACCTTCCTTATCCTGACCACTTTCCCTGCCCAGAACAACGAAGAAATCAACCTGTCCACCCCCTTGAAAAACGCCTTATGCAAAAAGGCCGGCAAGCACTGAAATAAAAACAAAAACCCTGGTAAAATATTCATCTTCATTGCCTGCACCCGGGCCGCCGTGACAGCGGAAGATTATCCCACCTCAACAAATTGCCTTCACCCTCCCCATCAAATGTGAAAAATTCAACTTCCAAAGACCTGCCCAGTCCTGAGCCGCCTGCAACCCCAGATACCTAAAATGAGACGTTGCAACACGGAATGGCAAACCCCCTACCCCGGCCCTCATCCCTGGAGCGGAAACCACAAAATACTCACTTTTCCCCAAGTTCAGCTTGTACACAGAAAACCCCCCAAATCTTTGAAGCAAACCCATTATGTCCCCCACCGAGGAGCTAGGCTCCAAAATCTATAGCAACAAATCATCCACGTACAAGGACGCCCTATGCGTTTGCACTGAGTGCTGAATTTGGTGCATTTGAGTGCTATAGTGAGAGTTTGGTGACTGAGGGATTATAAGGCTTCATTTTTATCTAAAGTCTAGTCTTTCTTTTATTTAGTTAATTAACTTAAAAGTTGCTGTTTGGTTTAGAAGAACATGAATTTTCAATCAGCTTTAAACAAAGCTGCTACTTGTAGGCACTTGCAGCTGGAGCTTGTTAATTAGTTAATTGGATTAGACCCGTTTTCAGAGGCTAGATTCACAGTATAAAAGTGATCCCCAACAGTGCAGACTTTGTTTGCACTGAGTGCTGAATTTGGTGCATTTGAGTGCTGTAGTGAGAGTTTGGTGACTGAGGGAGTGCTGAATTTGGTGCATTTGAGTGCTATAGTGAGAGTTTGGTGACTGAGGGAGTGCTGAATTTGGTGCATTTGAGTGCTATAGTGAGAGTTTGGTGACTGAGGGAGTTAGGTGAGGCGGGAGTAAGGTGCTCCTTTCATTTTGTTTCCTACATTTCCGCAAAGAGTGAGAAGAGAGCCAGGAGTTTACAGAGAGTGCAGCTGACTGGGAGCAGAGTCGGAGAGCGGGATCCTGTTGGTCCACAGGGCAGCTATATTCTGTAAGGTAAGAGGGGATGGAGGCTAGGCCAGTTGCATGCTCCTCCTGTAGGATGTGGGTGGTGTGGGATACCACCAGTGTCCCCGCTGACTATACCTGCGGGAAGTGCACCCAACTCCAGCTCCTCAAAGACCGTGTTAGGGAACTGGAGCTGAAGCTGGATTAACTTTGGATCATCCAGGAGGCAGAGGGGGTGATATAGAAGAGTTACAGGGAGGTAACCACACCCAAGGTACAGGACAGGAATAGCTGGGTTACAGTCAGGGAAAAACAAACAAACAGGCAGACAGTGCAGGGATCCCTCGTGGCCGTTCCCCTTCAAAACAAGTATACCGTTTTGGATGCTGTTGTGGGGGGGATGACCTACCGGGGGAAGGCCCTAGCGGCCAGGTCTCTGGCACTGAGTCTGGCTCTGGGGCTCAGAAGGGAAGGGGGAGAATAGAAAAGCAATAGTTGTAGGAGATTCAATGGTTAGGGGAATAGATAGGAGATTCTGTGGTCGCGAGCGAGACACCCGGAAGGTATGTTGCCTCCCGGGTGCCAGGGCCAGGGATGTCTCGGATTGTGTCTTCAGGATCCTTAAGGGGGAGGGTGAGCAGCCAGAAGTCGTGGTGCACATTGGTACCAACGACGTAGGTAGGAAAAGGGGTGTGGAGGTAATAAATGAGTTTGGGGAGTTAGGCTGGAAGTTAAAAGCCAGGACAGACAGAGTTGTCATCTCTGGTTTGTTGCCGGTGCCACGTGATAGCGAGGCTAGGAATAGGGAGAGAGTGCAGCTGAACACGTAGCTGCAGGAATGGTGTAGGAGGGAGGGCTTCAGGTATTTGGATAATTAGAGCGCATTCTGGGGAAGGTGGGACCTGTACAAGCAGGACGGGTTGCATCTGAACCAGAGGGGCACCAATATCCTGGGAGGGAGATTTTCTAGTACTCTTCGGGAGGGTTTAAACTAATTTGGCAGGGGAATGGGAACCGGATTTGTCGTCCAGCAACTAAGGTAGCTGATATTCAGGACGCCAAAGCGTGTAATGAGGCAGTGGGGAAGGGAACACGGACAAAGGAGAGTACTTGCAGGCACGGAGATGGGTTGAAGTGTGTATACTTCAACGCAAGAAGCATCAGGAATAAGGTGGGTGAACGTAAGGCATGGATCGGTACTTGGGACTACGATGTGGTGGCCATCACGGAAACTTGGATAGAAGAGGGGCAGAAATGGTTGTTGGAGGTCCCTGGTTATAGATGTTTCAATAAGATTAGGGAGGGTGGTAAAAGAGGTGGGGGGGGGGAGTGGCATTGTTAATTAGAGATAGTATAATAGCTGCAGAAAGGCAGTTCGAGGAGTATCAGCCTACTGAGGTAGTATGGGTTGAAGTCAGAAATAGGAAAGGAGCAGTCACCTTGTTAGGAGTTTTCTATAGGCCCCCCAATAGTAGCAGAGATGTGGAGGAACAGATTGGGAAACAGATTTTGGAAAGGTGCAGAAGTCACAGGGTAGTAGTCATGGGTGACTTTAACTTCCCAAACATTGAGTGGAAACTCTTTAGATCAAATAGTTTGGATGGGGTGGTGTTTGTGCAGTGTGTCCAGGAAGCTTTTCTAACACAGTATGTAGATTGTCCGACCAGAGGAGGGGCAATATTGGATTTAGTACTTGGTAATGAACCAGGGCAAGTGATAGATTGGTTAGTGGGGGAGCATTTTGGAGATAGTGACCACAATTCTGTGACTTTGGAGTAATGGAGAGGGATAGGTGCGTGCAACAGGGCAAGGTTTACAATTGGGGGAAGGGTAAATACGATGTTGTCAGACAAGAATTGAAGTGCATAAGTTGGGAACATAGGCTGTCAGGGAAGGACACAATGTGGAACTTGTTCAAGGAACAGGTACTACGTGTCCTTGATATGTATGTCCCTGTCAGGCAGGGAAGAGATGGTCGAGTGAGGGAACCATGGTTGACAAGAGAGGTTGAATGTCTTGTTAAGAGGAAAAAGGAGACTTATGTAAGGCTGAGGAAACAAGGTTCAGACAGGGCGTTGGAGGGATACAAGATAGCCAGGAGGGAACTGAAGAAAGGGATTAGGAGAGCTAAGAGAGGGCATGAACAATCTTTGGCAGGTAGGATCAAGGAAAACCCCAAGGCCTTTTACACATATGTGAGAAATATGAGAATGACTAGAGCGAGGGTAGGTCCGATCAAGGATAGTAGCGGGAGATTGTGTATTGAGTCTGAAGAGATAGGAGAGGTCTTGAACGAGTACTTTTCTTCTGTATTTATAAATGAGAGGGGCCATATTGTTGGAGAGGACAGTGTGAAACAGACTGGTAAGCTTGAGGAAATACTTGTTAGAAAGGAAGATGTGTTGGGCATTTTGAAAAACTTGAGGATAGACAAGTCCCCCGGGCCTGACGGGATATATCCAAGGATTCTATGGGAAGCAAGAGATGAAATTGCAGAGTCGTTGGCAATGACCTTTTCATCCTCACTGTCAACAGGGGTGGTACCAGGGGATTAGAGAGGCGAATGTCGTGCCCCTGTTCAAAAAAGGGAATAGGGATAACCCTGGGAATTACAGGCCAGTTAGTCTTACTTCGGTGGTAGGCAAAGTCATGGAAAGGGTACTGAAGGATAGGATTTCTGAGCATCTGGAAAGACACTGCTTGATAAGGGATAGTCAGCACGGATTTGTGAGGGGTAGGTCTTGCCTTACAAGTCTTATTGAATTCTTTGAGGAGGTGACCAAGCATGTGGATGAAGGTAAAGCAGTGGATGTAGTGTACATGGATTTTAGTAAGGCATTTGATAAGGTTCCCCATGGTAGGCTTCTGCAGAAAGTAAGGAGGCATGGGATAGTGGGAAATTTGGCCAGTTGGATAACAAACTGGCTAACCGATAGAAGTCAGAGAGTGGTGGTGGATGGCAAATATTCAGCCTGGATCCCAGTTACCAGTGGCGTACCGCAGGGATCAGTTCTGGGTCCTCTGCTGTTTGTGATTTTCATTAATGACTTGGATGAGGGAGTTGAAGGGTGGGTCAGTAAATTTGCAGACGATACGAAGATTGGTGGAGTTGTGGATAGTGAGGAGGGCTGTTGTCGGCTGCAAAGAGACATAAATAGGATGCAGAGCTGGGCTGAGAAGTGGCAGATGGAGTTTAACCCTGAAAAGTGTGAGGTTGTCCATTTTGGAAGGACAAATATGAATGTGGAATACAGGGTTAACGGTTCTTGGCAATGTGGAGGAGCAGAGAGATCTTGGGATCTATGTTATCATAGTTATCATAGAATTTACAGTGCAGAAGGAGGCCATTCGGCCCATCGAGTCTGCACCGGCTCTTGGAAAGAGCACCCTACCCAAGGTCAACACCTCCACCCCATCCCCACAACCCAGTAACCCCACCCAACACTTAGGGCAATTTTGGACACTTAAGGGCAATTTATCATGGCCAATCCACCTAACCTGCACATCTTTGGACTGTGGGAGGAAACCGGAGCACCCGGAGGAAACCCACGCACACACGGGGAGGATGTGCAGACTCCACACAGACAGTGACCCAAGCCGGAATCGAACCTGGGACCCTGGAGCTGTGAAGCAATTGTGCTATCCACAATGCTACCGTGCTGCCCAACTATGCCCAACAAAGATGTTCATACATCTTTGAAAGTTGCCACTCAAGTGGATAGAGCTGAGAAGAAGGCCTATGGTGTGCTAGCGTTCATTAACAGAGGGATTGAATTTAAGAGCTGTGAGGTGATGATGCAGCTGTACAAAACTTTGGTAAGGCCACATTTGGAGTACTGTGTACAGTTTTGGTCGCCTCATTTTAGGAAGGATGTGGAAGCTTTGGAAAAGGTGCAAAGGAGATTTACCAGGATGTTGCCTGGAATGGAGAGTAGGTCTTACGAGGAAAGGTTGAGGGTGCTAGGCCTTTTCTCATTAGAACGGAGAAGGATGAGGGGCGACTTGATAGAGGTTTATAAGATGATCAGGGGAATAGATAGAGTAGACAGTCAGAGACTTTTTCCCTGGGTGGAACAAACCATTACAAGGGGACATAAATTTAAGGTGAATGGTGGATGATATAGGGGGGATGTCAGAGGTAGGTTCTTTACCCAGAGAGTAGTGGGGGCATGGAATGCACTGCCTGTGGAAGTAGTTGAGTCGGAAACATTAGGGACCTTCAAGCAGCTATTGGATAGATACATGGATTACGGTAAAATTATATAGTATAGATTTATTTGTTCTTAAGGGCAGCATGGCAGCATTGTGGATAGCACAATTGCTTCACAGCTCCAGGATCCCAGGTTCGATTCCGGCTTGGGTCACTGTCAGTGCGGAGTCTGCACATCCTCCCCGTGTCTGCGTCGTTTTCCTCCGGGTGCTCCGGTTTCCTCCCACAGTCCAAAGATGTGCAGGTTAGGTGGATTGGCCATGATAAATTGCCCTTAGTGTCCAAAATTGCCCTTAGTGTTGGGTGGAGGTGTTGACTTTGGGTAGGGTGCTCTTTCCAAGAGCCGGTGCAGACTCAATGGGCCGAATGGCCTCCTTCTGCACTGTAAATTCAATGATAATCTATGATTAATCTATGACAAAGGTTCGGCACAACATCGTGGGCCGAAGGGCCTGTTCTGTGCTGTATTTTTCTTTTTTTTTTTAAAAATATATTTTATTGAAATTTTTCATTCACAATTTTTTCCCCTTACACATCAAACATAAAGAAAATTTAACAGCACAAGAAACATGATAACTACAATCTAATAAAGAGTGACTAACTAACATGGTAAACTAACCCAATAACATAAAATGAAACTTTCCTCTCCCCCCTCCCCCCCCCCCCCCCTCCCCCTGGGTTGCTGCTGCTGGTCATCTATCTTCCCTCTAACGTTCCGCTAGGTAGTCGAGGAACGGTTGCCACCGTCTGGTGAACCCTTGAGCCGATCCTCTTAGTGCAAACTTAATCTGCTCCAGTTTTATGAACCCCGCCATATCGTTTATCCAGGCCTCCAGTCCGGGGGGTTTCGCTTCCTTCCACATGAGTAAAATCCTACGCCGGGCTACTAGGGACGCAAAGGCCACGACATCGGCCTCTTTCGCCTCCTGCACTCCCGGCTCATCCGCAACTCCAAATAAAGCTAACCCCCAGCCTGGTTTGACCCGGACCTTCACCACCTTCAAAATCACTCCCGTCACTCCCCTCCAATACCCCTCTAGTGCCGGGCACAACCAAAACATATGTGTGTGGTTTGCTGGGCTTCCGCCGCACCTCCCACACTTGTCCTCCACTCCGAAGAACCTGCTCAACCTTGCTCCCGTTATGTGTGCTCTATGTAGCACCTTAAATTGAATCAGGCTAAGCCTGGCACATGGGGAAGAGGAATTTACCCTGCTTAGGGCATCAGCCCACAGACCCTCCTCTATCTCCTCCCCGAGCTCTTCTTCCCACTTTCCTTTCAGTTCGCCCACCAGCTCCTCCCCCTCTTCTCTCATCTCTCGGTATATTTCTGACACTTTGCCCTCCCCGACCCACACCCCCGAGAGCATTCTATCCTGGATCCCCTGTGTCGGGAGCAATGGAAATTCCCTCACCTGTTGTCTTGTGAACGCCCTCACCTGCATATACCTAAAGAAATTTCCCCGGGGCAGCATATACTTTTCCTCCAACGCTCCCAAGCTCACAAACGTCCCGTCTATAAATAAATCTCCCACCCTCCTAATTCCCAGCTGGTGCTAGCTCTGGAATCCTCCATCCATCCTCCCTGGGGCAAACCTATGGTTGTTCCTAATTGGGGACCCCACCAGCACACCTCTCTGTCGCCTCCATTGCCCCCAAATATTTAATGTTGCCGCCACCACTGGGTTCGTGGTAAATTTTTTTGGTGAGAACGGTAGTGGCGCCGTCACCAGCGCCTCTAGACTCGTCCCTTTACAGGACTTTCTCTCTAATCTTTTCCACGCCGCTCCCTCTCCCTCTATCATCCATTTATGGATCATCGCCGCATTGGCGGCCCAGTAGTAGTCGCCCAAATTCGGCAGCGCCAGTCCCCCTCTGTCTCTACTACGTTGTAAGAACCCCCTCCTTACCCTCGGAACTTTCCCTGCCCACACGAAGCTCGTGATGCTCCTGTCTATTTTTTTAAAGAAGGCCTTAGTGATCAGTATAGGGAGACATTGGAATACAAATAGGAACCTCGGGAGGACCATCATCTTAATTGCCTGCACTCTTCCCGCCAGTGACAGTGGCTGCATGTCCCACCTCTTGAAGTCCTCTTCCATTTGTTCCACCAATCATGTCAGATTAAGTCTGTGCAAGGTTCCCCAGCTCCTGGCTATCTGAATCCCCAGGTATCAAAAGTTTCTTTCCACTTTCCTTAAAGGCAGGCCATCTATCCCTCTACTCTGGTCCCCAGGGTGTATCACAAAAAGTTCACTCTTTCCCATGTTAAGCCTATATCCCGAGAAATCTCCGAACTCCCTCAATATCTTCATGACCTCTGTCATCCCCCCCACTGGGTCTGTCACATACAACAGTAGGTCATCCGCGTAGAGTGACACTCGGTGTTCTTCTCCCCCCCTAATCACCCCTCTCCATTTTCTGGAGTCTCTCAGCGCCATGGCCAGTGGTTCAATTGCCAACGCGAACAATAATGGAGATAGCGGGCATCCCTGTCTTGTTCCCCTGTATAGTCGGAAATACTCCGATCTTTGCCGACCCGTAACCACACTTGCCGTTGGGGCCCCATAGAGGAGTTTGACCCAGCTAACAAACCCGTCCCCGAATCCGAACCTCCTCAGCACCTCCCATAGATACTCCCACTCCACCCTATCAAATGCCTTCTCTGCATCCATTGCCGCCACTATCTCTGCCTCCCCCTCTGCTGGGGGCATCATTATCACCCCTAATAGCCGTCGCACGTTGACATTTAGTTGTCTCCCCTTTACGAATCCTGTCTGGTCTTCGTGCGCCACCCCTGGGACACAGTCCTTTATCCTCGATGCCAGCACCTTTGCTAGCAATTTGGCGTCCACATTTAGTAGTGAAATAGGCCTATAGGACCCGCACTGCAGCGGATCTTTATCCCGCTTCAAAATTAGCGATATCGTCGCCTCCGACATTGTCGGGGGTAGAGTCCCCCCTTCCCCGGCCTCGTTAAAAGTCCTCACCAACAGCGGGGCCAGCAAGTCCACATATTTTCTATAAAATTCCACCGGGAACCAATCTGGTCCCGGGGCCTTCCCTGCCTGCATGTTCCCCAGCCCCTTGGTAACCTCGTCCACCCCAATTGGTGCCCCCAGGCCTTCCACCTCATGCTCCTCCACCCTCGGGAACCTTAATTGGTCCAAAAACTGCCACATCTCCTCTTTTCCCTCCGGGGGTTGGGACCTATAAAGTCTTTCGTAAAAGGTCTTAAACACCTCGTTTATCTTCCCTGCTCTCCGCACTGTAGCTCCCTTTTCGTCTCTAATTCCACCTATCTCCCTCGCCGCTGTCCTCTTTCGCAGCTGATGGGCCAACAGGCGACTAGCCTTTTCCCCATATTCATATCTCATCCCCTGTGCCTTCCTCCACAGCACCTCCGCCCTCCTGGTGGTCTGTAGGTCGAACTCCGTCTGGAGTCGTCGTCTCTCCCTGTACAGTCCCTCCTCCGGGGTCTCCGCATATTCTTTGTCCACCCTTGAAATCTCCCCCAGTAATCTTTCCGTTTCCTTGGCCTCTGTTTTCCCTTTGTGGGCCCTGATGGAGATCAGCTCTCCTCTGACCACCGCCTTTAGTGCTTCCCATACCACTCCCACTTGGACCTCCCCATCGTCATTGGCCTCCAGGTATCTCTCGATGCATCCCCGCACCCTTCCACAGACTCCCTCATCCGCCAACAATCCCACATCTAATCGCCAGAGTGCACGCTGCTCCCTCTCCTCTCCTAGTTCCAGGTCCACCCAATGTGGGGCATGACCTGAGATAGCTATGGCTGAATACTCAGTTTCTTCCACCCTCGAGATCAACGACCTTCCCAAAACAATCTATCCGGGAGTACACCTTGTGAACATGGGAGAAGAAGGAGAACTCCTTGGCCTTCGGTCTAACAAATCGCCATGGATCCACTCCCCCCATTTGGTCCATAAACCCCTTAAGCACCTTGGCCGCTGCCGGCCTTCTTCTGGTCCTAGATCTAGATCTATCTAACCCTGGGTCCAACACGGTGTTGAAGTCTCCCCCCAATTATCAAGTTTCCTACCTCCAGGTCCGGTATACGTCCCAGCATCCGCTTCATGAATCCTGCATCATCCCAATTCGGGGCATATACGTTAACCAACACGACCTCCATTCCCTCCACTATCTGCTACAATGCTCCTAGCTTCGAATGATACCCGTTTCCCCACCAGTATGGCCACCCCTCTATTCTTTGCATCCAGCCCTGAATGGAACACCTGTCCCACCCATCCTTTCCTTAACCGAACTTGGTCCGCCACCTTCAGGTGCGTCTCCTGAAGCATAGCCATGTCTGCCCTCAGTCCTTTCAAGTGCGCGAACACTCAGGCCCTTTTAATCGGTCCATTTAGGCCTCTCACGTTCCACGTGATCAGCCACACTGGGGGGCTACCTGCCCCCTTCCCGTGTCGACTAGCCATCACCCTCTCTAGGCCAGTCCCACGTCCCGATTCCGCGCTCCCACTTGTTCCCCAGGTGGCGCATTCCAGCCCCGACCACCCTTTCTTTAGCCAGTTCCTCTTTGATTTCTGCAGCAGCAACCCAGTTATCTCCCCCCCCCCCCCCCCCCGCTAGATCCCATCTAGCGTGATTGCTCCCCCCCATGTTACTTCCGAAACTCAGCTGACTTCAACTGACCCCGGCTTCTCCCGCTCACTCCTTAACCCCCCCCATGTGGGGAACTCCCATCTACCTTGCGCCTATCTTCCCGCCATCACCTTTCTGGCGCGGGAACAAGGACAGTAGGCTCCATATTCTCTGTAGCTGTCCCGCCCCTCCCATTCCTCCTATTCCGCCTATGTCTCTTCTTTCCCCCCACCGACGCCCACATTTCTTAGTGTCCCCCCCCTTCCCAATTTACATCTCTATATACATCGACAGTGACATTTCTCTCTAATACCAGTCCCTCAGTTCCGATCCAGTTTCTCGTCTTTAATAAAGGTCCATGCTTCTTCCGCCGTTTCGAAGTAGTGATGTCTCTCCTGGTACGTGACCCATAGTCGCGCCGGCTGCAACATCCCGAACTTCACCTTCTTCTTGTGTAGCACCTCCTTGGCTCGATTAAAACTCGCCCTCCTTCTCGCCACCTCCGCACTCCAATCCTGGTACACCCGTACCACCGCATTCTCCCATCTACTACGCCATACCTTTTTGGCCCATCTCAGAACCACTTCTCTATCATTAAAGCGGTGAAATCGCACGATTGTCGCCCTATGTGGTTCTCCCGCCTTTGGTCTCCTCGCAGGGACCCGATGCGCCCCCTTCCACTTCTAAGGGGCCCGAAGGGGCCTCAGCTCCCATCAGCGAGCTTAGCATCGTGCTCACGTAGGCGAGTCCGCTCCTTCCACTCCCTCGGGGAGACCCAGGATCCGAAGGTTCTTCCTTCGTGCTCTGTTTTCTAGGGCCTCAATCCTTTCAATGCACTTTTTGTGGAGCGCCTCGTGGGTCTGTGTTTTGACCGCCAGGCCCAGGATCTCGTCTTCATTATCCGTCACCTTCTGCTCCACCACGCGGAGCTCTGTCTCCTGGATCCTTTGTGCCTCCTTAAGCCCCTCAATTGCCTGTAGCATCGGGGTCAGCACCTCCTTCTTAAGTAGCTCCACACACCGTCTTAAGAATTCATCTTGATCGGGCCCCCATGTCGCCTGGGCTTTCTCCGCCGCCATCTTGCTTCTTTTTTCCTCCTGTCCCTATCGTCGAGGATTCTTCGCGATGTAGCCGCCGCCGCCGATATTTTTCTCTTTCGTTGGGGGGGACTCCCTGTTAACTCACCCCACACCGGGTTTCGTCCTGAAAAAATTCCCCGTTGGGGCTCTTAAAAGAGCCCGAAGGTCCGTTTGAGCTGGAGCCGCCGAAACGTGCGGCTTAGCTGGGCATCGCCGCAACCGGAAGTGTGCTGTATTTTTCTATGTTCTATGTTCTATGCTCCACCCCTCCTCCCACTACTCTCTTTCCACAACTGCATGCTCTTCAGCACAATGGCCAAGGCCCCGTTCCAACAAAAAGTACTCTGAATTCATATCGTTTGTGTGCATGTTATTCATTAGCTCCTTATACAGCAACTTCACCCATGCCAGAAACCTAGGCCTGATTTCAAACTTCTCCAACACCGTAAACGGATAATTCCAGACCACCCGATCATACACCGTCACCGCATCCTATCCAACCACCACCTCCAACTGATCCTCCTCAATCACACTCGGAAGGCATACCTATCAACTTTAATGTCAATACCTTTGCCAATATCTTGGTGTCTACATTCAATAGAGTCGCACCTGTACGACCCACACTCCACCGCATCCTTATCATTTTTTAGCAGCAATGAGATGGAGGTCTGTCCCATTGTGCTCAGTACCCCCCCCACCCCCCCGCCCGACCATTGCGACCTCGAACATTTCCACCAGTAACGGTGCCAGCTTATCCTTACATTTCTTGTCTAATCCCATTGGGAACCCCTCCGGCCACTCCACTCTGCATTTTCGACAATTGCCGCCTTCACCTCTTCTACCCCACAGACCTCTCCAGCCCCGCCTTCTCCATTTCACCCACCTTCGGGCACTCTAACCTCCCCAAAAACTCCCTCGTCTCCCACTCATCCTCTGGTGGTTCCGACTTTTCTAAGTCCCTATAAAGCTCCTCAAAAACCTTATTAATCAACTCTGGGGCTTGCCCGCCCTATACCGAACGCAAACTATCTCCCTTGCCGCAGCTTGCCTGTGGAACTGACCTGCCAACATATGACCCGCCTTCTCCCCATACTCATAGACCGCCTCCATCGCCCTTCTCAACCGACGCACCACTTTTCTCGTGGACAGCAGATAAATCCTTGCCTGCAACTCCTTCCTCATCACCAGGAGTTCCTGCTCCAGCTCCGCCGCATCCCTCCCGTCCAGTTCCAAGGTCTCTTCTATTAAGCGTTGGCGTTCCTTCCTCTCCACCTTAGCCTTAAACAAAATGACCACCCCCTCCTCACCACTGCCTTCAGAACCTCCCAAACCGCTGACGGCCGGACCTCCTCATTACAGTTAAACCCCACATACCCCTCAATCACCTTCCCCATCCTACCTCTCAATCACCTTCCCCATCCTATCACAGAAGCTCTGGTCTGCCAATAACCCCACATTCAGTCTCCACCCCGGCTTCTGAGCAAACCCCTTCTCCAGGACCACGTCCATCCAATGCCAATGTGGAGAGTTATCTGAAACCACAATTGCTGAATACTCTGATCTGTTAACTCTAGCTAACAGTGCCTTCCCCACCACAAAAAGTCAATCCTCGAGAACACCTTGTGCACCGGGGAAAAAACGTATACTCCCAATCCCTCAGGGGTAAAAACCCCCACAGTCAACCCCCCCCCATCTCCTCATAAGCCCAACCAACATCAACACAATCTCTCCCCCCGCCCCCCCCCCCCCGGCCCGGACGGGGCCAGCGAGCACGGCTGGGACCTATCCACCCTCCGTTCTAGTACTGTGTTCCAATTCCCCGCCCCCCAAAATCAACTCATGGGTATCCAGATTCAGAATGGCAGCCAGCTTTTTTTTCATGAACCCGCAACATCCCAATTGGGGACATGTATGCTCACCAACCTCCACTCCACGCACCCATGACCATCACCTTCTGATCATCGATGACTTTAGGTTACTGAAATTGCAGGACTGGGCCTTCAACCTCAAGTCGGTTACAAAAGATTCACCTGGTTTTTGGGTACGTGTACTGTGGTAATACCAGGTATTGCGGTACCAGAGAGGTGGATGACCATTGGTTAGACCCAGGAGTCTACCATTGGCTGATGTACATAGCTCCGCCCTGAGAGGCAGAGTATAAGAACCGATGCCGTCCCAGCAGCCTTCACTTTCTGTATCGAAGCTGCTGGGGAAGAGTTCTAGCAGATTAAAGCCTATTAGTTATGACTCACCTTGTCTTCAGAGTAATTGATTGCGCATCAATTTAATCTTCTACAACTTCAGTGAAAGGATGGATCTCCGTATCAAACCGGAGTGCCTTCAGCTCAGCCCCCACGTGGACAACTCTGCTGCTATTTTCAAACATTGGCTGGCGTGCTTTAAGGGCTACCTTGATACGGCCGCCGACACCCCCACGGAAGGACAAAAGATGCATCTCCTACACTCACGGGTCAGCCCTGGGATCTACCCTCTTATCGAGGAAGCGGTGAATTATGCTGCTGCGATCGAGCTGCTAGAAGGACATTATATCCGCCCTGTGAACCAGGTCTACGCTCGTCACCTGCTGGCGACTAGGAGGCAAAGCCGCGAGGAAACGTTGGAAGACTTCTACCGGGTGCTGCTGGTGCTGGGCCGAAACTGTGGCTGCCCGCCGGTTTCGGGGAACGAGCACACGGAACTTTTGATCAGGGATGCTTTCGTGGCAAGTATGACCTCTCCCGATATCCGCTGAAGGCTCCTAGAAATGGACACTCTGGGACTTGCAGAGGCACGGGCCCTGGCGGGGTCCATGGACGTTGCATATAAAAACGCGCTGTCCTTTGCTCCCGATCGCACGTCGGCCCCCTGGGCTGCGTGGCACCCCGTAGCGGCAGCCCCTCAGACCTTTCCCCTGACCTCGCAAGCCTGCGCGGCGAGACAGCCCGCTAACGCCGCCGGACACCGCTGTTTCTTCTGCGGGCTGGCGAATCATCCCCGCCCGTGCTGCCCGGCCCGCACCGCCACCTGCAAAGGGTGTGGCAAGAAGGGCCACTATGTGAGGGTCTGCAAGGCCCGCGCCGTGGCCGCGGTCTCCAGCAACTATCGGCAAACCCCCTTTCAGGCCCCGACCGCCCAGCGCTCACAGCCACCCCCCTATCCTAAGGCCACATGCAACCCGCGGGCGTAGTCATTTTGCCCCCCGGACACCACGCTGGACGGGTGGGCGCCGCCATTTTGTCCCTCGCTACCGCCATCTTCTTCATCCCCGGACACCATGTGCGACCCATGGGTGACGCCATCTTGGATGGGGCCCCAGGCCCCCAGCATTGCCGACTACATTCTGCCCGACCAGAACTCTCCATTACTGCAGCTGGCCTCGGTGACTCTGGACCAGAGTCGGCCCCGGACGCTGGCGAAAGCTACAACGACGATCTCCATGAACGGCCACGAGACGTCGTGCCTGATCGCCTCTGGGAGCACGGAAAGCTTTGTTCACCCTGACACGGTAAGGCGCTGTTCTCTTGTCACCCATCCCGTAAATCAAAGGGTCTCCCTGACCTCCCGGGTCACACGCGGTGGAGATAAAGGGGTTCTGCCTAGCGAACCTCACTGTCCAAGGCAGGGAATTCCACAATTTCCACCTGTACGTCCTGCCGCACCTCTGTGCAGCCACCCTCCTTGGGCTGGATTTCCAGTGCCATCTGCAAAGCCTGACTTTTAAATTCGGCGGCCCTATACCCCCCCCTTACTGCCTGTGGCCTCGCGACCCTTCAGGTCGATCAGCCTTCCCTGTTTGCGAACCTCACCCCGGATTGCAAACCCGTCGCCACCAGGAGCAGACGGTACAGTGCCCAGGACCGGACCTTTATCAGGTCGGAGGTCCAGAGGCTGCTGAGGGAAGGGGTTATCGAAGCAAGCAACGGTCCCTGGAGAACTCAAGCAGTGGTGGTAAAGACCAGGGAGAAACATAGGATGGTCATTGACTACAGCCAGACCATCAACAGGTTTACGGAGCTGGATGCGTACCCTCTCCCCCGTTTAGCTGACCTGGTGAACAGGATCACGCAATACAAGGTTTTCTCCACGGTGGATCTCAAGTCTGCCTACCACCAGCTACCCCTCCGTAATGGTGACCGCCAGTACACTGCCTTCGAAGCAGATGGGCGGCTCTATCACTTTTTAAGGGTTCCCTTCGGTGTCACGAACGGGGTCTCGGTCTTCTAACGAGAGATGGACCGAATGGTTGACCGGTACGGCTTATGCGCAACGTTCCCGTATCTGGATAACGTCACCATCTGCGGCCACAACCAGCAGGACCACGACACTAACCTCCGCAAATTTCTCCAGACCGTGAAAATCCTTAATCTGACATACAATAAGGATAAATGCGTGTTTAGCACCGACTGTCTAGCCATTCTAGGCTACGTAGTGCGAAGTGGCCCCGACCCTGAGCGCATGCGCCCCCTCATGGTGTTCCCCCTCCCTCACTGCCCCAAGGCCCGAAAGCGCTGCCTCGGGTTCTTCAGCTATTATGCACAGTGGGTCCCCAATTACGCAGACAAAGCCCAACCCCTGATCCAGTCCACAACCTTCCCCCTGTCGACGGAGGCCCGCCAGGCCTTGAGCCGCATCAAAGCAGACATTGCAAAAGCCACGATGCGCGTCATCGACGAGTCCCTCCCCTTCCAGGTCGAGAGCGATGCGTCCGACGTAGCTCTGGCGGCCACCCTCAACCAAGCGGGCAGGCCTGTGGCTTTCTTTTCCCGTACTCTCCATGCTTCCGAAATTCGCCACTCCTCGGTCGAAAAGGAGGCCCAGGCCATAGTAGAAGCTGTGCGACACTGGAGGCATTACCTGACCGGCAGGAGATTCACAGTCCTCACGGACCAACGGTCGGTTGCCTTCATGTTCGATAATGCGCAGCGGGGCAAGATTAAGAACGACAAGATCTTGTGGTGGAAGATAGAACTCTCCACCTACAATTACGAGATCTTGTACCGTCCGGGGAAGCTAAACGAGCCTCCAGATGCCCTGTTCCGCAGCACTTGTGCCACCGCACAAGTGGACCGCCTCCGAGCCCTCCACGAGGACCTCCGCCACCCGGGGGTCACTCGTTTCTTTCATTTTATCAAGACCCGCAACCTGCCCTACTCCATCGAGGAGGTCAGGACCGTCACCAGGGACTGCAAGCCGCACTTCTACCGGCCAGAGAGGGCGCACCTGATAAAGGCTTCCCGTCCCTTTGAACGTCTCAGCATGGATTTCAAAGGCCCCCTCCCCTCCACCGACCGCAACACGTACTTCCTTAACGTGATTGACGAGTACTCCCGGTTTCCATTCGCCATCCCCTGCCCAGACATGACCACAACCACCGTCATCAGGGCCCTCAAGGGTATCTTTACACTGTTCGGTTTCCCCGCATATATTCACAGTGATAGGGTGTCTTCCTTTATGAGTAACGAACTGCGTCAATTCCTGCTCAGCAAGGGCATCGCCTCGAGCAGGATGACAAGTTACAACCCCCGGGTAAACGGGCAGGTAGAGAGGGAGAACGGAACGGTCTGGAAGACCGTCCTGCTGGCCTTACGGTCCAGGAATCTCCCAGTCTCCCGCTAGCAGGAAGTCCTCCCGGTGGCCCTCCACTCCATCCGGTCACTGCTCTGTACAACCACGAACCAGACACCTCACGAATGTCTCCTTGTTTTCCCCAGAAAGTCCTCCTCCGGGACCTCGCTCCCAACCTGGCTAGCGACACCCGGACCCATCCTGCTTCGGAAACATGTGAGGGCGCTTAAGTTGGACCCGTTGGTCGAGAGGGTCCACCTGCTGCATGCCAACCCCCAGTACGCCTACGTAGCATTCCCTGACGGCCGCCAAGACATGGTCTCCCTTCGGGACCTGGCGCCCGCCGGAGCCCCACGCGCACCCGCACCATCGCCCCCACCCTCCCCACAGCACCTAACTGGAGGGTCAGTACTCCCGCCACCCCTGCCTAGGCCCGAACACACACCGACGCCCCCTACAGGCGCTTTCCCCCCTTGTCCACCTTTCGCCCTAACAGCGCCGCCTAGGGGTGATGAAGCTGCTTGGGAGGACAACATCATGTTCCCCCATCAGAATCACCCACGAAGTCCAGACGCTCCAGAAGGACGACCAGGCCACCCGGTCGACTGATTGTTGCACCATGAACACTTTGTTATTACCCTCGACATCATGGTACCTCCATACCTGGTCATACCATGCGAAAGGCGACTATTAACGCTGGCCATCACCCCGCCGGGCTCTTTTTAAACAGGGGGTGAATGTGGTAATACCAGGTATTGCGGTACCTGAGAGGTGGATGACCATTGGTTAGACCCAGGAGTCTACCATTGGCTGATGTACATAGCTCCGCCCTGAGAGGCGAAGTATAAGAACCAATGCCGTCCCAGCAGCCTTCACTTTCTGTATCGAAGCTGCTGGGGAAGAGTTCTAGCAGATTAAAGCCTATTAGTTATGACTCACCTTGTCTTGAGAGTAATTGATTGTGCATCATGTACGAAATATGTAGCGTTCAAATGTTTTGTTTTTCTTCGGAGAGCAATGCCGATCGAAGCACTTTATTACCTCATCGTAACCCTAGCTTTCCTCTTCGCTATCAAAAGCGAATGTATTGTATATGTCTATTGCTTGAGGACCTGCTACCGTGAGCAGCAACGCAATCCACCTCTCATCAGGCTGTGCCTGCATGCCAAGGGCTGAAACATAAGAGTCTAAATTGTTGCTTGAAAACGCACCAATTTTCATCAACGTTACCCGAGACTTGAAGCTGGTGGGGTGCCTTTAAACTTTCCATCTCAAACTTCACCGTCGTTTGTTGCGTTGAGTTGCAGATAGCTGTAGTTCACCAGGTCGGCTGAAGAATCTTCTCTTTCCTTTCTTCGGCCTATTTCGCTCCATCTTCACTGTCGTTATCTTTAAATGTTCTGCAGTCCTGGCACCCTGTTGTGTTCTGTGATATGGCCGTTGTAATGAGATACACAGAACATCTTGTTGTTTAACTAGAAAGGTGATTTATTGACAAACACGTGGAATGATAACTGACAGATAACTACACAGGCAATAACTACCATATGAATTCAGTGTATTATACCAGAACTACTTGAAGTGTGACTATCCTCTTGTCTATCCTGCTACCAACTGGCGGGTATCTCAAGCCACATGAAGGATGTCTGATGCCATCAGCTGGTTGGAGGTCACATCATTAACTATCTACAAAACTATACACAGGCATATCACTAACAACAATGTCAGTCTGTTGCTTGACTAGTCTGTGGTAAAGCTCTCCCAATTCTGGCACAAGCCCTCAGATTTTAAGGGGTCAGTTTGCATTGTCATTTCTAGTGCCATAAGACCATAAGACATAGGAGCGGAAGTAAGGCCATTCGGCCCATCGAGTCCACTCCACCATTCAATCATGGCTGATTTCAACTCCATTTACCCGCTCTCTCTCCATAGCCCTTAATTCCTTGAGAAATCAAGAATTTATCAACTTCCGTCTTAAAGACACTCAACGTCCCGGCCTCCACCGCCCTCTGTGGCAATGAATTCCACAGACCCACCACTCTCTGGCTGAAGAAATTTCTCCTCATCTCTGTTCTAAAGTGACTCCCTTTTATTCTAAGGCTGTGCCCCCGGGTCCTAGTCTCCCCTGCTAATGGAAACAACTTCCCTACGTCCACCCTATCTAAGCCATTCATTATCTTGTAAGTTTCTATTATATCTCCCCTCAACCTCCTAAACTCCAATGAATATAATCCCAGGACTGGGATTAGACTATAATGGGATTATATCAGACATCCTTCATGTGGCTTGAGATACCCACCAGTTGGTAGCAGGATAGACGAGAGGATAGTCACACTTCAAGTAGTTCTGGTATCCCATAGTTGATGCTGGGTTGTCCATCCGGTTTCATTCCTTATTGGTTTTCTAGCGACTTGACACAACTGAGTGGCCAGTTATCCACATTGCTGTGGGCCTGGAGTCACATGTATGCCGGACCAATAAATGCGGCAGATTTCCTTCCCTAAAGTGACATATAAGTGAACCAGATGAATTTGTACTGCAATCGACAAAGATATCATGGTCATCATTAGACTTTTAATTCCAGATGTCTATTGATTGAATTCAAATTCCACCATCTGCTGTGGTGGAAATTGAACCCAGGCACCACATTTAAAAAATACTTTGATATAGACTTGAAGTGTCATAATCTACAGGGTTACGGATCAAGCACTGGAAATTGGGATGAAGTTGGATAGCAGTTTACTTGGTTGGCACAGCCATAATGAGCCAAATGGCTTCTTTATGTATTGTAATGTTTCAATGTTCTATTTTTATTCGTGGCCATTTTTCATGAGTGAGTCTGTACAGCTAGTTCAGCAAACAACTTAGCAATATAGTATGATCTTCTTCTAACCCAAGGTCGACAAATATCTTCCACATAGGACCACTTGGTAGCAATCAATTCACATTCTGAGGATTGAATCAGAACTTCTCCTCCGTATCATTCATATTATACTGGATGATGCCACTAATAACTGCCACTGGAGAATTAATTTTGTCTGTTGTAAATAAATTATATCCTTTTACCTTATGATTACTTCCTCAATTACTATTTGTTTCTTCACTTCATGCCCTTCATCAATTTATATTTCAAAATAAAAACATACTAAATATAAGGTTTTGACAACAAAAACAAAGGGCGTTTTTCAGCAGGCATAAATCAAAATCCGCTTTCAGGTGCGTTTGACGGGGTGTTTCTCGGCAGCTGCTGCACTGAGATTCATTACTTTGCCAGCTTTTTTGGGCCTTGGAGAATTTCTCCCTGTCAAGGCCTAACCTTAATAGATTTCCCGCACTGGCAGGAACGGCTCCTTGCAAATCGGGGCACCATTTTGACCAGCAGCTCTGATTTGTACAGCCCCCCCCCCCCCCCCCACCCCCTTTCACTTCACTCCCCACCCCAACCCAACAACCTTCTCATGGCCGCTGGAACACCCCCTCACCCCGCCTCCAATGGGCAAGACCCCCCAGGCATGACCCTTTCTTCTAAATGGGCTGCTAAACTGTTACTCTGGCACTGGCAGGCTGGCAGTGCCAAGGTTCCCGGGTGCCTGGGTTCTATCCTGCCCTGACCCCAACCACCTGGGGGGGCTATCTAATAGCCTGCCTGAACCCCCGAGGTGCCATATTGCTTGGTCCCGTTTGTAGAAACCAGTGCTAAATGGCACCCTGCTGAGGTCTCGCAGGTACAGCCATTGATTCCTGGATGTTGTGTGAAAGCGGCACCCAACCCAGGTTTTTAAATGATCGGCCCTGCACGGAACCCGATTTGGGGCTCTCACTGGATTCACTGTGCACAGTCGTGGCTGAATCGCACCCAAAGTCTCAATATCGAGATTGCAGGATAGCCGGAGGTGTGGGGGGTGGGGAAGAGGGGGCGGGGCGCTGGCAGGTGGAAGTGAGAAAGAAATGGGACTCCCAATTAATGAATGGCAGGCGAGCATGGTGGCTGATTAAAGAAAGTGGGTAAACCTTCTGCGCTACTGGCTCATCAGATGGCTGGCGGTTTTGCAGCCTCAACAGCCCCACTGAAAAATATGGTGCAGTAAGGAGAACACAAGGATGTCTCCATTTTGACACCCCTCAAGGGGATGGCAGAACTTAAAAAAATTTAATTGGGGCGTATTAGGCGGGCTCCCACGAGTACCCTCCAGTGGCAGCATTCAGGCCAACCTTTGTCGCTGACAGACACTTCCTAGGCCATGGAACCTCCAGCTCCGCCATGAAGCTGGCAGCGTCCTCATGTCGCAAACTGGAAAAATGGCTATTAACTGACCTCCTAATTATGCAATTTGCCACCCACCTTCAATCAGTGGGGAGCCATGAAGCTGCCATTTCCACCATTGGGAAACTTTCCCAGTGATGTGACTGCATCAGGAAGCCATCCCAATATGGCACCAAGGCATTTTACTAACCCACCAGCCTCCCAGCTAGGACTGTGAACCTTTGTGGAATGGCCAGGAATCTGCTGCAATCAGCATCAACTTCCCAGTGACAAAAGAAATCATATCAGATTTTTAAGTGTTGTGTTAAGAAAATCAGTCACATCATTTGTACTTCTAAATGACAGCTGGATCCGATTCTACGCCACCCAATTAAATTCAAATCTTAAACTGGGAAAGAACAGCCAGGAGGACTGTGATTAGCTGGGTCTTTTGGCAGTCTACAATGGATTGGTGAGGGTTTGAATTTCACTGATGGGGGATGCCCCTGCTTTGAGCTTCAGTCTGCTGCCACCACCATGCATTCTCAGGTAAGAAATACCATTAAAGTGAAAAGGTAATAACAACCTGTCAAAAGAAAACGGATTTCACCTTTTAAGAGGCAGTAAAATGTTTCAGGCCAAAAGTGGGCTATCAGTCTGATTAACTTCCCCAAAGTTAACTGGGGTAGTCACAGTCTGCAAGGCTCAAAGGGAGCAGAATTCACAAAAGTGCCTCCAGGAGAGTGCCCTAAGTCAGCACGCAGAAGGTCCCACAAGAGAGGGAACGGCTAGGGACCTAATTTTAGGTGACGAAGCCAGGCTGGTGGCCGAAGTAACAGTGGGGGAGCACCCCGCAGACAGCGATTGCAACTCCATTAGATTCAAGATTGTCATGGAAAAGGACAAGAATGGACCCAAAATCAAAGCTCTAAACTGGGGAAAGGCCGACTCCAACATGATCAGACACAACCTGCCCATACTGGACTGTGAGCAGACACTCCGAGTAAATCTGTGACAGAACAGTGGGGGACACCCAAGAAGAAAACAGGGAGAACACAGGACCAACATGCGTCAATAAAGAGTGCCAAACAATGGAGGGTGTCCTCAGTGTGAAGATGGGGCTTCATCTCCAAAAGAACTGTATGGTGGTCACACCAGTACTGTCATGGCTGGATGCACCTGTGTCTGGTAGATTTTTGAACAAGTCCAAATAATCCCATTTTCTGGCCTTCCCGCACATTTTTTTTTTGTTCAATATTTATGTACTTGCTTTTTAAAATCATAATGGATTATGCCCTCTGAAATGGCCTATCTAGCCGCACAGTTATGTAAAACTACTATGCTTTAGACTCAAAGGAATCAGGGATATGTGGATCAGGTGGGTAAGTGGAGTTGAGGTTGAAGAACTGGTCAGCTGTGCCATAAAAAAAAAAATAATGTAGCAAAAGGGCAGAGGAATGGGACTAAACTAAACCAAGAGCAGCCGAATTAGTCTCATTCATCTACTCTTCTGCTATAGCCTTGTAAATCTTTCCTTTTCATGTGTATTTTAAAAATTTATTTTGAAATTTTACAAGGCTGACCAAGTATTTGTCTATGCATGTGTGGTTATATTTAAATGTCACAGTCCTTTTAAATTTGAACTCCTGCCAAGTGGATTGTGCAAACCTTAATTTGCCTCACTGCCAGGCTAAAGATTTGCTGGAAGTTTATATTAGCTATTCAAATTATATCATACCAAATTCAGAACATTGATCACAATATGCAATGGACCAGCTTGCCTGACTTCCATTCCCATCACAAATGTTATCCTTCTCACTAAAACAGAGTCTATGGTATTTAGAAGCAGCAATCATTATTTCTAGAATTCAGAAGTACATCAATCTTTATTGTGCTTAGAAAATGTGCTAATTGAAGGTATTTATAGTTGATAATTAGCTGAGCCCATTTACTGCTGAAATGTTAGTCTGAACTGCAGGGCAGCCCTTCATAAGACTTCATGCAGTAAGAATTGGTCAAATATAACATATAAGATTTAAAGAAAAATATATTTTTTGACAGTAAATCATTACAGCCAAGGCTGGTTGAAAATCATCAACAGTGATTGTTTCTTTCCATAAAGAAATAAAGTTGCTTTTTGAGTATCTTTTATGCTTTGGAGTTTTCTTACCTTCTGCTCCTTGTCCATACTATTCCTGGGGAAAGAGAGACAAGTGGAACACAAACCACAAATGGTTTCCCATCAACAATCTTTCTTTCGTTAAACAATCTGTTATTTAACTAGGTGGAACAAAATTTGAAATATCAAGCTCCTATATCGATGCTAGCACATCAGTGTAATTGTTATTTGTATCCCATAGCAGATTTCAAGATGTAATTTGTAATAGAAATATTTTTTTTTCCCTTCCCTCTCCTTCTGAACATAATCACGTTTGCTGGTTCCTTGAACCCTAACAGCCTTTATCAAGATGGCAGTTCTTTATGCATGAACCCAGACAACTATCAATTAATTCACCCATAGGAGGCTGAAACACCTGTGGTTGATACAGTCTAACCAGACATGTACTTTCCAGCAGGAGTTACTGCACATTTATCTGTCTTGGAAACCCTGGCTGATGTTTTTCCCCATTGTATCTGGAGCAACTGAGGTCAATTACAACTTCTCTAGCTCCTCAACTGAATTCAGCACCGGCCAAAGAAATGAATCTCAAGTCTCATTACCCCTGCTATTATGGGTTTTGCCATGATGCTATCAGCAAGTTTATTCATTCCTTTAAATCTATTTCAGTTACAAATTAATTCAATAACAATAAAACAGGTTCTTATTTTTTCAATCATAGGGCTCTGTTGGGCTAAGTCAAGTCTGCAAAATGGTGAGGGCCTGGACAGTGTCATCCTATTGCCAGTATGCCATCTTGCCAGAGGTGGGGAAGGTGGCAGACATCCTTCCTGGTATTTTACCAGTGGCGGGTGGGTCCATCTCCATGTGACAAAACTTACAGGTGCACCACATTGGCATTTCAGGAGCTATGTGGGGTGGATGGAGAGTGTACAGTGGCGACCCTCATTTTCCGGAACATTTTTGTCCTTTGGGGAGTCTCATTCAGCAATGACCAGCCATGTGGCAGGCATCATTGCTGGCTTTCCTCACCAAGCCCGTCCTTTCTGGTTTTTACCTGACTGGCCCAGACTATCGCCAACCCACTTATCTTACTTTGAGGGCACATGTCCATCGATGTGCCCATGAGTTCTAGGTGCAATTCTGGCAGTAGCCACTGCTCATAGTGGCACTGCTGAGGCCCTATGATTGGGCGGGCAACTCTTGGGGGGTGGCTGCCCTTAATTGGCTGACTTTTTGGTGGTGAACCTATGCTGCCTCTGAAAAATACCAAACTGTGTTTTCTTACAGAGTTATTCAGGATTCCCTTGTTTCAATGATAGGATTGTGGTTATTTACTTGTAAAAATAGCATTTGAAATTTGTGTGTGTAATATCTAGAAACAACAAATTATAATGTTTTTCAAGAAATCTACACAGTGACCTTAATTTATTTACATTTGTTTTTGTTGATTCAGTACACAGCTACCACAACCCTCTTCAGGGTGCATCAGCCTCGTTCATTCATCGACTGACCGAAATAGCTAGTTTAGAATGCGATACTATTCGACAAGAAAAAATACGCAAGCTGAAGAAGAGATCAGACTGCTGAAGATATTGAAATTGTTATACTGTCAGCTATATGTTTCAGTGCTAAAACAAAACAATATCGAATAAAATGTGACTAATGGAACTTATATAACCCAGTAGAAACAACTATGTTTGCCAAACTGAGCTATCTGGTCAGGATTTTATATTTACCTGCACCTTAGAAAAGATAATAAATATATATTGATTTACATACTGATGTAATAAAGTCTTCATTATGGCACAGCTCAGAATAGAAATTCAGTTCTGTGTCCACATCTCTGTGTCAAGTTCCCAGTTATATGTTCCAGCTCTGTTTAAAAATTAAGATTTTTAATCCAGGAGTATCTGGAATATATTTTAAGTGGATAATATGCAAATTGTTGACAGTAGTAGCGGGAATCAAATTCTCTTTTTATGTATCAACAGACAATATGTTAAGAAAGACAGGTGAGGCCTTGGCAAGTAATACTGGATTTAGGATTATGATCATGCTGATCATCAAATCACTACCCTGATCCCATCTCCCCCCCCCTCCCCATAATCCTTTCATCCCTTTAGCCCCAAGATCTATATCTAATTCCTTCTTGAAATCACACAATGTTTTCGCCTCAGCTACTTTTTTGGTAGTGAATTCCGCAGATTCACCACGCTCTGGGTAAAGAAATTTCTCCTCACCTCAGTCTTAAAAGGACTTATCCTCAAACTATGACCCCCTACTTCTGGACTCCATTGGGAACATTCTCTCCAATCTACCCTGTCTAATCCTGTTAGAATTTTATACGTTTCTATGAGATCCCCTCTCAATCTTCTAAACTCCAATGAATATAATCCTAACCGACTAAATCTCTCCTTATATGACAGTCCCTCCATCCCAGGAATCAGCCTAGTAAACCTTCGCTCCACTCCCTCCATAACAAGAACATTCCTCCTCATATAACAACACTAAAACTGCATACAATACTCCAGGTGTGGCCTCACCAATGCTCTACAATTGCAGTAAAACATCCCTATTCCTATACTCAAATCTTCTCGCTATGAAGGCCAACATACCATTTGCCTTCTTTACTGCCTGCTGTACCTGCTGTGGCTTTACTCTGTCAAGCTGTCTAAAAATGTTGTATGTTTTGTCATATGAGAGTACCTTTAAGAAATGGGTGTTTATAAATGGGTATGTATATAAGTATCTGTAGTGAGAGTACCTTTAAGAAATTGGTGTTTATTATTGCAGTGATGTCAGAGAGTGGGTGGAGCTGGGCTGACTGTCAGCTTTTTACTTTCGTTTTAGGCTGTTTGCTGCAGGGTGTGTTTTAATTTTGTTTTCAGAGCTGGATAGCTGCAGTCATGGCCAGAGAGTCCCTCTCTGTAATCTAAAGACTGTAAATCGATCCTGGTGATTTAAAACTAATAACAGCAGTGACTTTAACCTGATGTGCTTTTGGTAAAAGGTGTTTTAAGTCTTATGGAATGTAAAAGGTAAGCTTAAAGGATTACTTAGTGTTGTATTCTTTGGTGGTTGTGTTTGAATTAATGGTTGCTAAGATGTGCACTATGTTTTAAAAAGGTAACTTGAGTTCATATTGTTTTGCTTTAAAAAATACTTTTCCATTTCTACTGTACCACACCTGTAGAGTGGGCCGTGTGCTCCCCATACCACAATCTATTAAAAGTTGTGGGTCAGATGAACTCCATGATACACTTTGGGGTTGTCTAAACCCTGGCCCATAACAAATTGGGGGCTCGAGGGGGATAAAAGTCTATCTATTGGATTGGTTTAGTGAACTTAAAGACAGTGAGGGGTGAGCATATTGTGGTTGCTTTTCAGGTGTGGTATTTCAGTTTAAGTAGGGAGTGTTGTGAACAATGGCTCTTTCAGAGGCTCTGAAGTTTTTGGGAGTGGAGACGGTCACACGCAGTACCTTACGGACAGAAACTAAAAACAGACTGTTAGATTTGGCAAAAACATTGCAGTTAACATTACCTGACAAAATGCGAAAAGATGAGGTCATTATGGCGGTGGCTAAGCATTTAAAGTTGCCTGAGATACAGTTTGACTCATTGGAAATGGCAAAAATTCTGTTACAAATTAAACAAATGGAACATGATAAAGAATTAAAGCAGCTTGAATACGAAAGAGAGAGCGGGGAAAAAGAAAGCGAAAGACAGAGAGGAAAAAGAGAGAGAAGAAAGGAAAACAGAATAGTCCTAGCAGAACAAAAAGAAAGAGAAAGGGAGATACAGATCAGGGAAAAAGATAAAGCAAGAGAGTTTGAACTTCAGAAAATGGCCATGAAACATGACAGTCAGTTAAAATTGGCAGACATAAAGGGAAACGTACAGTTGGTGGATAGTGATGAGGATAGTGAGAAAGAGCGTCAACGTCAAAAGCTTGGTGGGGATCTATTTAAATATGTCCAAGCATTGCCAAGGTTTGATGAGAAGGAGGTAGAAGCCTTTTTCATTTCATTTGAGAAGGTAGGTAAACAAATGAAATGGCCACAGGACATGTGGGTATTACTGATTCAAACAAAGCTGGTAGGTAGGGCTAGTGAAGTGTTTGCATCACTACCGGAGGAGGTATTTGAGACATATGAGGAGGTGAAAAAATACATCTTAGGTGCTTATGAACTAGTGCCTGAAGCCTACAGAAATTTAGTGAAAGAATTTGGTCAAACATACATGGAGTTTGAAAGGATAAAACAGTAATTTTGATAGATGGATAAGGGCTTTGAAAATAGACCAAACGTATGAAGCTCTCAGAGAAATTATACTTTTGGAGGAGTTTAAAAATGCAATTCTTGATGTAGTGAGAACTCATGTGGAAGAGCAGAGGGTTGAAACTGCGAGATTAGCAGCAGAAATGGCAGATGATTATGAATTAGTTCATAAATCAAAGCTTGGTTTCCGACATCGGTTTAGCCTGTGAGGGATAGAAACTGGGGACATGAGAAATACTCAAGTGGTAAAGGTAAAGGTGACCTGATGGGAGATAATAAGGAGAGTGTACCTCAGATTAAAAAATAAATCCAGGAGGGTGGAAAAGAAATGAAAAGTTTCAAATATTTTCACTGTAATAAACTAGGCCATGTAAAGTCACAGTGTTGGTGGTTGAAGAAAAGCACTGGGAAGGCTGATGTGGTAAAACAGGATAAGACAGTAGGATTTGTTAAAGTTGTAAAGGAAAGCCCAAGTGAAGCAAAGGAGGTGCAAAAGATTGTACAGCTTGATCAAGAGGAGATTGATAAGAAGTTGCCAGATCTCTTTTACAAATTTACTTGTGTGGGTAAAGTTTATTCATGTGTATTAGGAGGAGCAGGTAAAGAAATCACAATTTTAAGAGATACGGGAGCTAGTCAATCTTTAATGGTAGGAGATAAAGAGTTATGTAGTCTGGGAAGAATATTGCCAGAAAAGGTGGAATTCAGGGTGAGAGTACTGTTCCATTATATAAGGTAAGGTTGGAAAGTCCGGTGAAGAGTGGTAAAGTGGTAGTAGGAGTAATAGAGAAACTATCTTGTCCAGGAATACAGTTTATCTTGCAGGTGGGAGTGATGCCTACTGTGGTTGATAAGCCAGTGAAAAATCAGACAACTGAAGTGTTGAAGGACGAATATCCTGGGCTTTTTCCAGATTGTGTAGTAACAAGGTCGCAAAGTCACAGGTTAAGACAAGAAGAGAAATCAAAGAGTGAAGATGAAATTGAAGTGCAATTATCAGAAACGATTTTTGATCAGATGGTTGAAAAAGAGCAAGAACAGGTGGAGGATGAGGCGGATATTTTTAGTTCAGGAAAATTGGTGGAGTTACAACAAAAAGATATAGAAATGAAACTGATGTATCAGAAAGCATACACGGAAGAGGAATCTGAGTGTATACCAGAGTGTTATTACCGTAAAAGTGATGTCTTGATGAGAAAATGGAGACCTTTACATATGCAGGCGGATGAAAAGTGGGCAGAAGTTCATCAAGTAGTATTGCCGGTAGGGTATAGAAAGGAGGTGTTGCGAGTTGTACATGAGGTATCAGTGGGAGGTCATTTGGGAATAAGGAAAACTGAAGCTAAAATCCAGAAACATTTTAATTTGCCTGGACTACATAAAGATGCAGTTAAATTTTGTCGATCATGTCACACATGTCAAGTGATAAGGAAACTTCAAGCAGTGATAAAACCAGCACCCTTAATACCCATTCCAGCATTTGAGAAACATTTTACAGGGTCCTAATTGATTGCGTAGGACTGCTTCCTAAAACAAAATATCTTTTGACTATAATGGACGTGTCTACTAGGTTTCCAGAGGCCATTCCAGTACGTAATATTACAGCTAAAAAGATTGTGGAGGAGTTACTTAAATTCTTTAGTAGATATGGACTACCCACAGAAACACAATCGGATCAAGGATCAAATTTTACCTCCAGGTTATTCAAAGAAGTTATGGATAGCTTAGGAATAAAACAATTTAAATCAACTGTGTGCCATCCAGAATCGCAAGGAGCAAGTGTGTCTTGTGAATATGTTTAAAAGGTACTTTGAAAGGGAAGGAGAAAAAAAGGAGGAGGTTTTAATGATTCTAACTCAAAGTGACAAACCAAATCCAGATGACTGTGAATTTGACATACCTCAAATTAAATTGGAAAACGAGGATGTTCTTAAAAATTGGGATAAATTGTTGAGTTACCTTCCAGAGGAAAAACGAACTGACCTGAAAGAGTTATTGTTATAATATGGGCCAGTTTGTGGAGAAAAATTGGGAAGTACTAAAATGGCGATACATGATGTAGATGTGGGAAATGCTGTTCCAATCAAACAACATCCATACAGACTTAACCCTTTAAAATTGGCACAGGTTAACAAAGAGATTGAGAGTATGCTTAAAAATGGCATAATTGAAGTGGGTTGCAGCCAATGGAGCTCACCCATAGTGATGGTACCTAAACCAGAAGGTACCCAATGGTTGTGTGTGGGCTATAGAAAGGTTAATGCAATTACAAGAACGGACTCTTATCCTATCCCACGTTTGGAGGATTGCATTGAGAAAGTGGGACAATCAGCTTTTATTTCCAAACTGGATTTACTTAAAGGTTACTGGCAGGTACCTTTATCCGAAAGGGCGAAGGAGATTTCAGCTTTTGTGACTCCAGATGGTATGTACCAATTCAAAGTTATGCCATTTGGCATGAAAAACTCCCCAGCCACATTTCAATGGTTAACTAACAAAGTCGTTTCAGGATTACCCAATTGTGCGGTATACATCGACGATCTGGTAATTCTCAGTCAGACATGGAAATAACATTTAAAACATCTGATGGAGTTATTCGATCGACTTCAGGAGGTGGGTTTGGTGATAAATCTAGCTAAAAGTGAATTTGGAAAAGCCGAAGTCACTTTCCTTGGCCATACAATCGGACAGGGTTGAATGGTCACAAGGGATGTGAAGCCAACAGTTATAGAGGAGTGTTCAATACCCTCGCGACAAAGGGAAATAATGCGATTTCTTGGCATGAGTGGATTTGATCGAACATTTGTGCAGAAGTTTTGTAGAGTGGTTGCTCCACTGATGGTCTTGCTGAATAAACATCGAAAACTTCAGTGGACAGCAGACTTTCAACAGGCATTTGACTGCCTGAAAGCTGTGATGACCAAAGCTCCTGTGTTGGAGAATTACAAGGGACTCTGTGATCAAAGTATCTGACTTCAAATAGAAATGCCGAGGCATAGAGAAATGGACGGATAGTGCAGAGACCTTCTTGTTCAAAGAGACTGTCAATCGAGAAGGATTTCAGTTGGAGGAAGAAGAACAGGAAAAAATGGACTATATTATTATACCTGTTTGCGTGTGTTTTTTGAAACTAAGGATTTCAGTTGGAGGAAGAAGAACGGGAAAAAAATTGACTATATTATTATACCTGTTTGCGTGTGCTGTTTTTTGAAACGAAAAAGTATATTTACTGTGTGCATTTCTTAAAGGATAGTGAAAAATGAAACCATCTTGAAGTTGATGGAGTTTTTTTCTTGGGGGGAGGTGTCATGTGAGAGTACCTTTAAGAAATGGGCGTTTATAAATGGGGGTGTATATAAGTATTTGTAGTGAGAGTACCTTTAAGAAATTGATGTTTATTACTGCAGTGATGTCAGAGAGTGGGTGGAGCTGGGCTGTCTGTCAGCTTTTTACTTTAGTTTTCGGCTGTTTGCTGCAGGGTGTGTTTTAGTTTCATTTTCAGAGCTGGATACCTGCAGTCACAGCCAGAAGGTATATTCGAAACTCTCTCTGTAATCTAAAGACTGTAAATCGATCCTGGTGATTTAAAACTAATAACAGTAATGATTTAACCCGATGGTTTCTGGTAAAAGGTGTTTTAAGTCTTATGGATGTTAAAAAGTAAGCTTAAAGGATTACTTAGTGTTGTATTCTTTGGTGGTTGTATTTGAATTAATGGTTGCTAAGATGTTCACTGTATGTTTTAAAAAAGTAACTTGAGTTCATAGAATAAACATTGTTTTGCTTTAAAAAATACTTTTCCATTTCTGCGTACCACACCTGTAGAGTGGGCCGTGTGCTCCACATACCACAATCTATTAAAAGTTGTGGGTCAGGTGAACTCCATGATACACTTTGGGGTTCTCTAAACCCTGGCCCATAACAGTTTCTATGAGATCGCCTCTCATGCTTCCAAATGTAGAGAATACAGGCCACGTCTACTGACTCTCGCCTCAGGAGAAAGCCACTCATCCTAGGAATCAATTTAATGAACTTTTATTGCATTGATACAAGTATATCCATCCTTAGAAAAAGGGGAGCAAGACTTCCGGTGGCGGCTATGAAGGAGTAAGTCCCACATTTGGTGGCTCCCGCTCGGGTGGCACTTTTGGACCTTTCCCCCCGATTTTCTACCGGACTTGAACTGTAAAACTGAAGACAGAGGCAATTGTGTACTGAATTCCCACATCGGTGCATGGAGAGAAGGACTAGAAGTGCTCGTAAAGGCAGAAACAGAAAGACAGAGAAGGCTTGGGCTGAAGTTGCAGCGGGAGACAGCATGGCGGAGGACAGGACCTCTGGTTTGCCGACCCAGCGGTCAACGGAGCAGCTATTGCAAGTTATTCAGGAAGGCTTTGCTAAGCAGAAACGGGACTACTTGGACCCGATAAAAGAGTCGATTGAGTGACTGGAGCTTAGATTGTACACCCAAAATTGGGCGATCCAGTAGGTGGAAAAGGCGCTAGCTGAGCAGAAGGAACATCAAACTGTGGTGGAATTGGAGGTGGGGATGCTGGAAGACCAGCAAAAGAAGCTCCTGGAGAAGGTGGAGAATCTAGAGAATAGGTCCCGCCGGCAAAACTTGAAAATCGTTGGGCTCCCGGAGGGGTCCGAAGGAGTGGGCACTTCCATGTTTGAGAAGCTGCTGGAGGATGGGGAATTCTCCCAACTCTTGGGAGGTGGACAGGGCTCACAGAGCACTCGCGAGGATGCTGCGAACGGGAGACCCCCGAGGGCAATGGTGGTGAGATTTCACAGCTGCTTGGATAAGGAGCGCATTCTACAGTGGGCCAAGGAGACACGGAGCTGTAAGTGGGACAATAGTATCCTGCGGGTCTACCAAGACCCGAGTGTGGAGGTGGCCAGGAGACGAGCAGGCTTCAACCAGATTAGGTCAATCCTTTTTAAGAAAAAGGTGAAGTTCGGTCTGTTGTACCCGGCCCGTCTCTGGGTCACGTACGAGGAACACCACTTTTATTTTGAGTCGCCTGAGGACGTGCTGGACTTCGTGAAAAGGAAAGGACTGTTAGTGGACTGAGAACTTTTGAACTTTGCTGCAACGTTCGTGGTTTTTTTTCCTTTTTGTTTTTCTTCTTTTTTTTAAAAAAAGTTTCTCGTTTTTCGTTTTGTGGAAGCTATTTGTAATGCCTTCTGTATTGATTTGGGACCAGTGGCAGAGCTGAGAGGGTTAAGGTTTTCACTTGCACTGTTGGGGGATGGAGGTGTGCTTGTTTAGATTTTGGTGTTTTTCTGTCAGACAATTGTGTGGGGATTGTTTGATGTTGGAGTATGTTTATATGAGCGGGGGTGGGGAGGGAACAATAGGTGGGAGACTATCCGGCGCCAGGAATGGGGCCACCAAGCTAGCTGGGCGGGCTAGCTCACTGCAGCGCAGTGAGGGGTGCGCATATGTTCGGTATATCAAAGAGGTTGGGTTACAGAGTGTTGTTAATCCGGGGGGGGGGGGGAGAAATGCTCTGCTGACCTGGGAGGGACTTGGGCCAAGAGACAGAGAGAAAGTTGGGGGCAGTGACTGCCAGGGGGCAGACCGGTGGAGGTGCGGAGCATGGGCTGGAGGCTGGCCCAAAAAAGGGGATGGCTGATCGGCTAAGCGGGAGTGGGGGTGGGGTAATGAGCCCCCCAACTAGGCTGATCACCTGGAATGTTCTAGGGTTAAATGGGCCGGTCAAGAGGGCATGTTTGTTCGCGCATCTTGGGGGATTGAAGGCGGACATGGTAATGTTGCAGGAGACACACCTTAGAGTAACTGACCAGGTTAGACTGAGGAAAGGCTGGGTCAGCCAGGTGTTTCATTTGGGACTAGATTCAAAGACTAGAGGGGTCGCGATCCTGATCAATAAGCGGGTGGTGTTTGAGGCACGTAGAATAGTTTCGGATGTGGGAGGTTGGTACATTATGGTCAGTGGGAAACTGGAGGGGATGCAGGTGGTATTAGTAAATGTGTATGCGCCAGGGGCTGGTTTAGCACAGGGCTAAATCGCTGGCTTTGAAAGCAGACCAAGGCAGGCCAGCAGCACGGTTCAATTCCTGTAACAAACTCCCCGAACAGGTGCCGGAATGTGGTGACTAGGGGCTTTTCACAGTAACTTTATTGAAGCCTACTTTTGACAAGCGATTTTCATTTTCATTTCAAATTGGGATGATGTGGAGTTTATAAAGAGGATGATGGGGAAGATACCGGACCTGTACTCGCACAGGATGGTCATGGGAGGGGACTTCAACACAGTTATTGACCCTGGCTTGGACCGGTCAAGCTCAAAAACAGGCAGGGTGCCAGCAATGGCAAAGGAACTAAAAGGGTTCATGGAGCAGAATGGGGGGGGGGGTGGATCCATGGAGATTTGGGCAGCCGAGGGTGAAGGAGTTCTTCTTCTACTCACACGTGCATAAAGTGTACTCCCGGATCGATTTCATTTTGAGCAGGGCCTTACTGGCAGGGGTGGTGGACACGGGGTACTTGGCGATCACAATCTCAGACCATGCTCCGCACTGGGTTGACCTGCAGTTTAGCAAAGATAGTAACCAGCGCCCGCACTGGAGGTTAGATGTGGGACTTCTGGCTGACGAAGGGGTGTGCGAGCGGCTGAGGAAATGTATTCAGAACTACCTGCATCTCAACGACACGGGGGAAATTTCAGCAGCGATGGTCTGGGAAACACTTAAGGCGGTGGTCAGAGTGGAGCAGATCTCGATACGGGCCCATAGGGAGAAGGTGGACAGGGCAGAGACGGGCCTACTGGTTAAGGAGATACTACAGATCAATAGGAGGTATGCGGAGACCCCAGAGGCAGGGCTTTTAATGGAACGGCGGAGGCTACAGGCGGAGTTTGGCTTGTTAACCTCAGGGAGGGCGGTGGAGCAGCTGAGAAAGGCGAAGGGGCGATCTATGAGTATGGAGAGAAGGCCAGCAGAATGCTCGCACACCAGCTTAGAAAGAGGGAGGCAACCAGGGAGATAGGGAAAGTAAATGACGGAGATGGGAACCTGGTTCGAGATTCAGCATTGGTGAATAATGGGTTTAGGGATTTCTACAGTCGGCTGTATAGGTTGGAAGCCCCTATGGGGCCGAAGGTGATGAGGCACTTCTTGGAAGGGCTGAATTTCCCAAAGGTGGACAGGGAGCTGGTAGAATGGCTGGGGGCCCCGATCGGGTTGGAAGAGATAGTGGAGGGTCTGAAGGCCATGCAGGCGGGTAGAACCCCAGGGCCAGTCAGTTACCCAGTGGAGTTTTATAAAAAGTTCTCTGGGATATTGGGGCCAGTGTTGATGAGGATGTTCAATGAGGCAAGGGAAAGAGGAGTGTTGCCCCCGACGAAGTCACAGGCCGCGATATCGCTGATTCTGAAGCAGGAAAAGAACGCGGAGCTGTGTGGGTCCTATAGGCCGATATCCCTGTTGAATGTGGATGCCAAACTGCTGGCCAAAATTTTGTCCTCCAGGATTGGGGATTGAGTTCCGTGCGTTATTGGGGAGGACCAGACGGGGTTTGTTCAGGGTAGGCAGTTTGTGGCCAATGTAAGAAGGTTGTTAAATGTGATCATTATACCACTGGAAGGTAGGGAGGTGGAGGTAGAGAGCGCAATTGATGCAGAAAAGGCTTTTGATCGGGTAGAATGGGATTATCTGTGGGAGGTACTGGGACGGTTTGGATTTGGGCGGGGCTTTATTGACTGGGTCAGGTTGCTGTATCAGGCTCCTGTGGCAAGCGTACAGACGAATAGGACAACATCGGACTATTTTAGACTGAGAGGTGCCCCCTCTCCCCACTGTTGTTCGCGCTGGCTATAGAGCCATTGACAATTGCTCTGAGAGCCTCGAGGGGCTGGTCCGGGGTGGGGGGAGTACGGAGTCTCACTTTATGCAGACGACCTGCTTCTGTATGTATCGGACCCATTAGAGGGGATGGAAGCAATCATGAGGATTCTCGGGGAATTTTGCTGATTTTCGGGGTATAAGCTAAATATGCGGAAAAGTGAGACGTTTGCGGTCCAGGCGAGGGGTCAGGAGAGGTGATTGGGGGAGCTGTCGTTTAGATGAATAGGGGGAAGCTTTAGGTACTTAGGCATTCAGGTGGTGCGGGAATGGGACCGGCTGCATAAATTAAATCTGGCCCAGCTAGTAGATAAAATGAAGGACGATTTTCGGAGGTGGGACGTGCTCCCGTTATCATTAGCTGGGAGAGTGCAGATGGTGAAGATGACGGTCCTCCCGAGCTTCCTGTTCGTGTTTCAATGTCGCCCCATCTTTATTCCGCGGTCCTTTTTTAAACGGGTCAACAAAGTGATCCCTGGCTTTGTTTGGACGGGCAAGACCCCGCGGGTAAGGAAGGTAATGCTTGAGCGAAGTCAGGGAGAGGGTGGGCTGGCGCTGCCAAATTTTAGTAACTATTACTGGGCGGCGAATATCGCAATGATTAGGGAATGAGTGGTGGGGGAGGGGTCGGCATTGGAGCGTATGGAGGCGGCTTCGTGCAAGGGCACCAGTTTGAGGGTGTTGGTAAATGCGCCTCTGCCGTTCCCGCCGGCACGGTACTCCACCAGCCCAGTGCTGGTGGCAGCCCTGAGAGTCTGGGGGCAATGGATGAGACATGTGGGAGCAGAGGGAGCATTGGTCTGGTCTCCAATCTGTAATAATCACCGGTTTGCCCCGGGAAGTATGGATGGGGGGGGTTCCGGATATGGCGCAGAGCAGGGATTGAGAGGACGGGGGATATGTTTATAGAGGGGAGCTTTCCGAGCATGAGGGTGCTGGAGGAGAAGTTTTGGTTGACGAGGGGAAACCAATTCAGGTATCTGCAGGTGCAGGTCTTCCTACGTAAACAGGTGTCAACCTTCCCGCTCCTACCGCTGAGGGGGATTCAGGACAGGGTAGTTTCCAGAGGGTGGGTAGGAGACGGGAGCGTCTCGGACATTTACAAGGAACTTATGGGGTCAGAGGAGACGCAGACACAAGTGGGAGGAGGAGCTGGGAGGAGAGATAAGAGGATGGTCTACGGGCAGACGCATTGAGTAGAGTCAACGCGTCCGCAACATGTGCCAGGCTCAGCCTGATACAATTTAAGGTCGTTCACCGAGCTCACATGACAGTGGCCCGGATGAGCAGATTCTTTGGTGTGCAAAATGTGCGGGAGGACCAGCGAACCATGTCCACATGTTCTGGGCATGTCTGAAGCTTAGGTGATTTTGGCAGGGGTTTGCAGTTGTCATGTCCACGGTGTTAAAAACAAGGGTGGCGCTGAGTCCAGAGGTGGCGATTTTCGGGGTGTCGGAAGACCCGGGAATCCAGGAGGAGAAAGAGGCAGACGTCCTGGCCTTTGCTTCCCTGGTAGCCTGGAGACGGATACTATTAGCTTGGAGGGACTCAAAGCCGCCAAAGTCAGAGACCTGGCTAACATGGCTAGCTTTCTCAGTTTGGAGAAAATCAAGTTCCGATTGAGCGGGTCACTGTTAGGGTTCGCCCGGAGGTGGCAACCGTTCGTCGACTTCTTCGCGGAAAATTAATCGTCAGTATAAGGGGAGGGGGGTTTAGTTTAGCTTAGAGTAGGGGGTTAATAAAGGTGGGATCTGTAAGGGAGGGAGACGGCTTTTGCACTATGTTTATAGTTTCATGTACATTGTTTATTGTGTTGTTGTTAGAATATCAAAAATACCTAAATAGAATGTTTAGTTAAAATAAAAGATAAGGCGAACAAAACGTCACCGAGTATTCCACGTATGGTCTCACCAAAGCCCTATAAAATTACAGCAAGACTTCCCGGCTGCAAACTTTGGCTCCTTGGCACCTGATGTTTTGGTGCCCTCTGCCTCTGAAATGGTATGTTTCTGTGCGAGTCTTACCAGATGACATTTTGTTCATTCTCAGCATGTTCGCATGCAGGGAGCATTAACCAGAGGTATGCAGAATAGGATGATTGTGACATCATTTAACACTGATTTAGAACATAGAACTGTACAGAACAGGCCCTTCAGCCCACGATGTTGTGCTGACCATTTATCCTAATCTAAGATTAACCTAACCTACACCCCTTCAATTTACTGCTGTTCATGTGCCTGTCTAAGAGTCGCTTAAATGTCCCTAATTACTCTGACTCCACCACCTCTGCTGGCGGTGCATTCCACACACCCACCATTCTCTGTGTAAAGAACCTACCTCTGACATCTCCCCGATACCTTCCTCCAATCACCTTAAAATTATGTCCCCTCGTGACAGCCATTTCCACCCTGGGGAAAAGTCTCTGGCTATCCACTCTATCCATGCCTCTCATCACCTTGTACACCTATATCAAGTCACCTCTCTGCCTTCTTCGCTCCAGTAAGAAAAGCCCTAGCTCCCTCAACCTTTCTTCATAAGACATGCCCTCCAGTCCAGGCAGCATCCTGGTAAATCTCCTCTGTATCCTCTCCAAAGCATCCACATCCTTCCTATAATGCGGCACCAGAACTGGACACAATATTCCAAGTGTGGTGTAACTAGAGTTTTATAAAGCTGCAGCAAAACCTCACGGCTCTTAAACTCAATCCCTCTGTTAATGAAAGCCAACAATGAATACGCCTTCTTAACAACCCTATCAACCGGGTGGCAACTTTGAGGGATCTATGTATCGTGGACCCCAAGATCCCTCTGTTCCTCCACACTTCCAAGAAACCTGCCTTTAACCCTTGTGGTGAATGTATTCACCAGAATGCATGAGACTGTAACCATTGTATCCACCTAATGTAACCTATGACCTGGAAGTGGTGATACGAGCTGCTTGCAGGTACTGTACTGTAACCCCGGTGGGCTCTGCCTCTGGTTCCACCCTCACCGGGGCCATATATAACCCGGCCACGTGCGGGTGGCATTCATCTGCACAACCGACTTTGGCTAGGCAAGTTCACGACTAATAAAGCCTTATGGTCACTCGCTCTCTCAGCCTCTTGGTGAATTGAAGGTATATCAACCCTGTATTCAGCATTCAAATTTGACCTTCCAAAATGAATCACTTCACATTTATCAAGGTTGAACTCCATCTGCCACTTCTCAGCCCAGCTCTGCATCCCTGTGGTGAGCCACATATGGCTGTTGTATATATTATTGTATTTACTCACAGTTACTGTTGTTGTGTTGATGTTGTTGTTGGCTCCGCCTGTGGCTCCGACCCTCTGAGAAGGTATATAACCCATCGATCCGGGACAGCCTCTCAGTGCGGGAGAAGCTACTGGTGGGCACATTCTAGCTGATTAAAACCACCGTTCTTGTTAACTACCGTTTCGACTGGATTGATTGGTATCAATCCTGTCAATGTCCTGTTGTAACCTGCAACAACCCTCAACACTATCTACAACTCCACCAACCTTTGTGTCATCGGCAAACTTACTAACCCAACCTTCCTCATCCAAGTCATTTATGTAAACCACAAAGAACAGGGGTCCCAGAACAGATCCACTGATCACCGACCGCCAGGCGGAATACTTTCCATCCACTACCACTCGCTGTCTTCTTTCGGCCAGCCAATTCTGTATCCAGACAGCCAAATTTCCCTGTATCCTATGCCCCCTAACTTTCTGAATGAGCCTACCATGGGGAACCTTATCAAATGCCTTACTAAAATCCATATACACCACATCCACTGCCCGACCTTCATCAATGTGTCTCGTCACATCCTAAAAGAATTCAATGAGGCTTGTGAGGCATGACCTGCCCCTCACAAAACCATGCTATCTTTAATCAAAATATGTTTATCTACATAATCATAAATCCTATCTCTCAGAATCCTTTCCAATATTTTGCTCACCACAGATGTAAGACTGATGGGTCTGTAATTCCCAGGGATTTCCCTATTCCCTTTCTTGAATAGGGGAACAACATTTGCCTCCCTCCAATCATCCGGTACTACTCCAGTAGAGAGTGAGGACACAAAGATCATCGCCAATGGCGCAGAAATCTCCTCCCTCACTTCCCGTAGTAACCTTAAGTATATCCCATCATATATTTGTTGCCAGTGCTGCCATTTTGGTGCTCAATGCTCTCTTTAACATATGTTCAGCAGTAAGAAGAACCCACCAATGCCATTTAAAGGGATTGTCAACTACTTTTAAGGTTAGTTGCTGATTGATTTCTGTTGGCTGTTGCTGTGATTACAGATTTACAGAGTTCAGTAAATTTGCTGAAGTTTACAGGGAGAGATGAGGCACATACATCGGGGCAGCACGGTAGCATTGTGGATAGCACAATTGCTTCACAGCTCCAGGGTCCCAGGTTCGATTCCGGCTTGGGTCACTGTCTGTGTGGAGTCTGCACATCCTCCCCGTGTGTGCGTGGGTTTCCACCGGGTGCTCCGGTTTCCTCCCACAGTCCAAAGATGTGCAGGTTAGGTGGGTTGGCCATGATAAATTGCCCTTAGTGTCCAAAATTGCCCTTAGTGTTGGGTGGGGTTACTGGGTTATGGGGATGGGGTGGAGGTGTGTCCTTGGGTAGGGTGCTCTTTCTAAGAGCCGGTGCAGACTCGATGGGCTGAATGGCCTCCTTCTGCACTGTAAATTCTATGATACTACATACTGAAGAACTTTGTCCTGACTTTAAGAAATCTCATAATTTGCAGCTGTACTTGGGTCCTGTCGTATGCACTCTCCACGAATCACAGCATGACCAGTAGAATGAACTGAGGTGACACGTCGTAGTACAACCTGCTGAAAGGGGGGAGAAGGGGTCTCGGTAGGAGGTCATGTCCACCTGTGTGTTCAGGAAGCCTACCTGAACATCAGTAAGAAACAGTGGGCAGAATGTTTGATTCCAGTCGGATGAGAGACCAGCGATGGTTGGAGTGCAATGTGCTGGCATACTTTTGTAGAGGTTTGCCTTAGTGGTTGTAGCCTAAAGGGCCAGTTAAGCTAATACTCGGAGGCTGAGTGGATTTTTTTTGCATCAGTTTAAACCTAACCCCCCCCCCCCCCCCCCCTTGCTATGCTCCCATTACTGACAAACCAAGATAGCCACAACTGCAGCCACAGGTTGCCCAGTAGCAGGCTTCCCCTCCAGCCTACCTGTTTGGCAGCAGTAGCCAGTTTTAATTTAACCTTTTGCAAAAGACGCAGAGGCCACCTTCCTTTTGAGGAAATAAACAAGACTGAGTGCATTCGAGACAGAATATGAGCTTGAGAAATTGGTGAGGGAACTTGAAGGGTTAATTTTAAAGGTTGATCACTTTATAAAATCTAGTCAAGTTCACAGTTTTTGCTGTTAAAATAAAGTTCCTTGCGGATAAACAAACTTCCTGCTGGAGAGGCAGCTGCAGTCAGGTGTGTGACTAGCTAGAGCTGGTTTATCAGGCTGATTCAGCTCTGTAGAATTTAAGCTAATATAAATAACAAGTGGTTTTACTAAGCACACAAAGTAAGCAAGCACAAAGATAGCAGCTGGTGATAGAGTGCAGCTCAAGACAGAGTGTGAGTTTGGGTAATTTGGTAAGAAGAGAATTCAGTTCAGTTAAAGAGGAGATGCTATTCTGACATTTAAAAAAAAAGGAGTGGTCCAAGAGAGGGAGCTAGAGACCAATAGCAGGAGGTGACTGTAGAAACCCAGAAACATTCATTAGATGAGCAGGTAGGTGAGTGGTAGGTGGTTGGTAAGACTTTTTCTCTGTCTATAAACATAGATAGTAATTTAAACTGGAACTGGGTTGATATACATATTGCATAAAATTATAGTTTAACTAGTTAAACCATTTGATATAACAGATAATCACTGAATGATGTTTTAAGAATATAAGAACTGGAAGTAGGCAACTCATCCCCTTGAGCCTGCTCCACCATTTAGTACAATCATGGCTGATCTCATCTTGCCTCATCTCCACCTAAACCACTCCCCATAACACCCATCTTACTAATTAAAAACCTATTAATATCCTCAAATTTGTTTAGTGTTCTGGAATCCAGTGCACACTGGGGAGAGAATTTCAGATTCATGATCCTTTACGTGAAACAATTCCTCATTTCTTAGCCTAAAACTATGGCCTCTCGTAAGATGTCTAACAAGGGGAAACATCTACTCTACGTCTATCCTGTTAATCCCTACTAGCATCCTATATGTTTCAATTCGATCTCCTCTCATTCTTAAAA